>NC_067409.1:17551401-17854431 GCF_009764475.1 Pristis pectinata | reverse complement strand
AAACTTGTCTTGCGTACTGTTCATACAGATTGGTGAGAGTCCATAAGATGTACTCTTGACCTCACAATCTACCTCGTTATGATCTTGCACCTTATTGTCTACCTACACTGCACTTTCTCTGTAGATGTTACACTTTATTCTGCATTCTGTATTGTTTTACCTTGTACTACCTCAATGCACTGTGTAATGAATTGATCTGTATGAATGGTAAGCAAAACAAGTTTTTCACTGTACCTCGGTACTTGTGACAATAATAAACCAATTCCAACTCCAATTCAAGTTGAATGAGAAATGCATTATATGTCAGTCAGAAACATTGCAGCAATCGCAGAGAGAAGGGCATTTCCAGAAGGAAATAGATGAATAGAGCTTCAGGTTTCCAGGAGTGAAGATCACCAATAATTGTCCTGGTCCAACCACGTAGATGTCATGACCAACCATGTAGATGCCATGGCCAGCACGTCTACTTCCTCAGGAGGCTAAAGAAATTTGGCTTGTCCCCTTTGACCCTCAGCAATTTTTGTCGATGAAAGCATCCTATCTGGATGCATCACGGGTTGGTATGGCAACTACTCTGCCCAGGAACTGCAGAGAGTTGTGGACACAGCTCAGCACAACATGGAAACCAGCCTCCTCTCCATGGACTCTGTCTACACTTCTCACTGCCAAGGTAAAGCAGCCAAAATAATCAAAGACCCCACCCACCCCGGTCATTCTCTCTTCTCCCTCCTCCCATCGAGCAGAAGATACAAAAGCCTGAAAGCATGTACCACCAGGCTCAAGGACAGCTTCTATCCTGCTGTTATAAGACTATTGAACTGTCCCCAGTACGATAAGATGGACTCTTGACCTCACAATGTACCTTGTTATGGCCTTGCACCTTATTGTCTGCATTTACTGCACTTTCTCTGTAACTGTAACACTTTATTCTGCATTCTGTTATTGTTTTCCCTGGTACTACCTCAATGCACTGATGTGAAAAAATGATCTGTATGGATGGCATGCAAAACAAAGATTTTCACTGTACCTTGGTACATGTGACAACAATAAATCAATTTACCAGTCTGCATTGTAAATATTCATTTCATAATGTTTGTCGCATAGAAATGAATTTTAATAAATTACAAACTAGCCCCATTGCTGAACCTTTTCCAGCATATTTTTAAGTACCCTTGAGGTCAAACTGCTTAAATGTAATCAACCCTGACACCCAGTTCTTGTAGTTCAAAAGTCTTGCATTTTTGATTACAGAGGCTTTCAATGTCTTGCATTCATGACTACAGAGGCTGATAATGAGTAATCTATTTACTGAACACATTATTGGATATTATATGGTTATTGACAAGAGTAACAGGAATTACTGATAGATTTCGAAGAGCATCTTTCTCTTCTGTACATTGAGGATTGTTTACCTCACAAAACAATGCTCATTGACTGCTTTCGTGAGAAGATGAGTAAGTGGGGGCCAGGGGAGGGAAACACTTCCAGAGAAATTTGTCAGCAAACACTATATCAATACTAATTCCTTCCTTTCAGTTGTTTTTCCATCTCATCCCAACCTTATTATTAGTTTGGTTGCAAATGCTCCTGACACTGTTGAAGCCATTTGGCAAAGGGTACAGCAGTAGTTCATCAATCCGGATGTGACATGATTTCATTATGGTTGCTGGCTTCACATTTTCTTCTTGGTTATTCATTTTTTTTGACTCCAGCATTTATTGCTTTTGAGAAGATGGAGGAGAGCTGCCACCTTGAACTGCTGCTCCCTTGGTGCTGTGTTGTTTTTGACCGACATTTGATGGATAGGGTGTTCCAGGATTTAGAACCAGCAATGATGAAGGAAGGGCAATGTATTTGCAAGTCAGGGTGACGTGTGACTTGGAGGGGATCCTGCAGATGGCGGTATTCCCAAGTACCTGAAGTCCCTGTTTTGTTCATCCAAGCCCAAAGATGTTAAGCCTTGCATCATTTGTATCCTCTTTTTAGAGTTATAGAGTTGTACAGCATGGAAGCGGGCTCACTGAATCCATGTCGACCATCAAGCACCCATTTACATTAATCTCACTTTATTCTCCCTGCATATCCCCCACTCTTCTCAAATTCTACCATTCATCCACACACACTAGGGACAATTTACAGTGTCCAATTAACCTAGCAACCTGCACATTTTTGGAGCAACTATCAGTCTGCTAGAGGAACTCTGGTTCGAGTATTGAATGGCTTCCTAGTATGATAAGACGGACCCTTGACCTCACAATCTACCTTGTTATGGCTTGCACCTTATGGTCTGCCTGCACTGCACTTTCTCTGTAACTGTAACACTTTATCCTGCATTCTGTTATTGTTTTCCCTTGTACTACCTCAATGCACTGTTGTAATGAAATGATTTGCATGGATGGTATGCAAAACAAAGTTTTTCACTGTACATCGGTACACGTGACAATAATAAACCGATTTACCAATTTCACCTGTCAGAGGAAAGGAATTGTTGACATTTCGGGTCAAAACCCTGCATCAGAAGTCCACATCTCCACTGCACATTCTTGAGATGTGAGTAGAAACCAAAGCACCCAGAAGAAACACATAGTCGCTGGGAGAATGTGCAAACTCCACACAGACAGCTCCTGAGGTCAGGATTGAACCTGAGGCAGCAACTCTGTTAGCTGTGCCACAGTGATACCTAAATACCTTGGCAATGACAACACATTGAAGATATTCTGAGGTTGCAACAATACCATCTAAGTGCAGGTTCTATCTTCTTGCTATTATTATGACTCTCAGCAGCAATTCTTCTGAGAAATAGGTGAATGTGTTGAAATAGATGGAATTCTCAGGAAATTATGAATCATCTTGGTTTATTTAAACAATGTTGGAGGAGGTTCAGATTGTGCATTATGTATTGTTGAAAAGCTGACCTGTGATTCTCGATGCACGTAAAGTCACAGGGGCCCTGCTTTTATTTTACCTATCACTTTTTCTTTGTCCAGTCCTTTGAGTGATGATTGTAATGATGTTTTGCATAACAAATGCCAAATTGTAGTCAGGATTTAATCTTTTTTAAAAAAAAGTGACAAAAACAGTGATCAAAGGCAAAGTTCTGTAACCTTTCTCCTTCAATTCAGGAAAGTCTTGGGTGCGCCCTGGGATAAATTTAGCGCAATATGAAAGGGCTTTACTTGCTAAATATACGGTTTGTTGTTTAGGTTATTGGCTACATACATGAGTCTCATTTTACATTCATGTTTACAGATTAGTTTAACTGGAGAACCAAGTATAAATACAGGTGTTGGGAGTTAAAGGTGCACGTTAGAGCTGCTACTTGTGATATGGATTCTGATCCCACATTGAAGTTACACTTATTTCACTGATGCAAAAAGGAACAAGCATATTTTTGAACTGTTCGAATAAAGTTCAAAGAACATAGTTTGACCACTTCCTGGCATTTTCCTGTATGACCCATTAAAAGTGTTTAAAAAAGAAAAATTTGTTTCACATATAACCTTGACATGCAATGGGAATGGCAGCAGCAACTTAACGATAAATATACACATGGCAAGGAATTATAACAGCAGGAACTTCAGCAACCTGTTCGGGTGCTGATACTCTAATATTGTCTAAAGATCTATAGAGCCAATGGATAGAAAGTCACTTCAGGGGAACAAGTTACCTAGCACACCCTCACTGATTCATGCCATTGTAATGTGACATTATTAGTAATGATAGCCAGTAGATACTGATCAGAATATTTTTATCTTCAGGCACAATGGAATGACCAAATTATAATGTAAACACAAGCTGTACTTTGGTGAGGTGGCATGATTATAGAGCTCCAGCAAGATGGTATTTGCCTCATCTTTTTCGCATGATACATTAGCCTACTTTAAAGAGGAGCTTCAGTTTACACTTTTGTCTGTGTTTATGTAAAATTCTAAGCAAATGAAGTAAATCTGAGTACCCAAGTGCCATGTTGTTTATTAGCAAATGCTATTATTCATCTTGGCAATTTTTCGCAAGGTAGTGTACTGTGCTGTAATGTTCTATGTAGTTTTAGAGTTAATTGTAACTGTTAATCTAGTAGAAAATTACTCTGGTAGACCTCTGATTCAGCAAGCTGGTTATTGGTTTCAATATATTCACTGATATAAAGTTCCTATTTGGGATGTTAATGAACCAATAGCATTGACTGAGGTATGTGCTTGTAGGGAAAAAAAATATTCATTTGTTTCAGATGTTACCCTTGAGGGTCTGACAGAAGAAAGGATCATTGGAGAAAGGTGGGTAAGTCTGCAAAAGAGGAACAATTTTTGAGGTGATGGATCATGACAGTGGTTTTGAAACATCAAATCTTGTGCTTTCGTGTTGACTGATGGCTAGGTGTTGGCTGTGATACTGGGAATTTTCCATTCACTGTTGCTGAGACAAGGGTGACAAACATGCAGAGGAAAAGAAACTAAAGCAAAATGAAAAGAAGTGTTAAGAAATGGCCCATGTACAATGACCTATATTTATCTTGTTGGGGTCTTTTCTTCATTTTCTGTGAATGTAAAGGAGTCAAGTAATACCTAAGCATTCAATTTTAGCACAAAGCAAATTGCCTAGGTTTCAGATATTGGTCAGAGCCAAATGAACCAGTTTGGAGAATGTCACAACTCAAGTCTATTTCAAACTGATCAAATAAACAAAAAGTAATAAGAACTGGTCTCACCCCAGGTCTTTCATATGGGAGAGCCAGGAAGACCAAGAAATTTGATACCTCATCCCAGATGGTCACATTGTACTAACAAGTATTGTGCTGTCAGTATGATGCAGCACCACGGCGTTTCAGTGCAACATGTAGTTCTGGGAGAAAGTGTCTCCAATGGGGTTTACAGACTTGTTGCTGAACCACTATGGAGAAGATGTCTGATTCATTGCTCTTTGCTATCTGAAGTTAGGATGGTTCCCAAAACAAGGGAACCCCCCTGTGGGGCGGTGTCAATGGTTGGACGGGGCCGTTTCACGTTGAACAGATTACTGGAGCTGCAGTCATGGAGTTGAAAGCTAGCAATGCAGAAAGATAGACTATACTTACTCATTAATTTTTTGAGATGTGGACATTGATGGCAAGGTCACCATTTAATGCCTATCCCAAATTGTCCCCAAGAAGGTGGTACAATCCTTCTGGTGAAGATATTCCCACAATGTTCTTGTGGAGGGAGTTCCTGGATTTAGACCCAGTAACAGTGAAGAAAAATGATGCATCTCCATGTCAGGGTGGTGAGTGAACTGGTGGGGAACCTGTGGGTGATAGTTTTCCTTGGACCTGCTGTCCTTGGGTAAGCTGTTGTTGGTGGAAGAGTTCATGGGCTTGGGAGGTCATATTGGAGTAACCTGGACAATTAGCTCCGATACATTTTGTAAATGGTACACACAGCAACGACTGTTCATTTGTGATGGAGAGATTGAATGTTTAGAGTGGTTGATGAGATGTCCAACAAATGGACTTGTTTGTCATGGATGCAGAAGAACTCAAGTGCTTTAGCAACTGCATTCATGCAGGCAAATATTCCTTCACGCTCTTGACTTGTGTCTTGTAGGTGGTGGAAAGGCTTTAGGGTGTCGGGAGGTAAGTCACTTCCCACAGGATACCCAGTCTCTGATCTGCTCTAAATGTCACAATATTTATGGGGTTGGTCCTGTTAAGTTTCTGGTCAGCAGTGTATTGATGGTTGGGGACTTGATGATGGTAATGCCGTTGAATATCAGTGGGTGGTTGGTTTCTCTAGTTGGACATAGTCATTGCCTGGCACAAATGTTATTTGCTATTTATCAGCCCGTGCCTGAGTATTGCCTGGATCTTGCTGCAGGCAGGTATTGATTGCTTCATCTGCTGAGGCGCTGTGAATGGAATTAGCAAATGGACACAATCAGCAAATGGACACAATCAGCGAACATCCCCTTTTCTGGCCATGTGATAGAAGAAAACAGCTGAAGATGGTCGGGCTGCCCTGAGAAACACTTGCAGTGATGTCCTGGACCTGGGGGGATCAGGGTGATTGATCTGCAAAGCAGCAACGATCTTCCTTTGTGAAAGTTATGATTGGAGTGTTTTCCCTTGATGCCCATTGACTTAAGGGCACCTTGAAATCATGCTCAGTCAAATACTGCCGGGAATAATCTGTACTGGGAGGAGGGAAGTCAAAAGCATAAATCTGGCAATGAAGGGCGCAGAGTGTGCAGTTTATTTCCTCCCACTCCATTCCACCTCACCACCATTTTTGGATGGAGAGAAACTTACTGGAGCTTAACAGAAACTTACTCCATATGTTCAATTATTGGCTGCAAAGTCAAGCAGCTTGATGGTTTGTAGCTGGGTTCATGCAGACAAGTGCCGACCATGATGCCAATTTAAACTAATCCCATCTGCCTGCACATGGTCCATATCCCTCCATCCCCTGCCTGTATGTGTCTGTCTAAATGCCCTTTTAACTGATGCTATTGTATCTGCTTCTGCAACCTCCCCTGTGTTCCAAGCACCTACCGCTCTCTGTATATAAAACCTGCTGTAAATCTCCATTAAACTTTACCCCTCACCTTAAAGCTATGCCGTCTAGTACTTGACATTTCCACCCTTGGGAAAAGACCTCCCCCACACAAAGCCATGTTGTCTATCCCTAACAAGTCTATGCTTTTCCAGATATGAGTAGATCCCATCCCTAAGAATCTTCTCCCATAATTTCCTCACTATTGATATAAGGCTCACTGGCCTATAATTTTCTGGATTATCCCTGTTGCTCTTCTTAAACAAAGGAACAACATTGGCTGTTCTCTAGTCCTCTGTGGCTAAAGAGAATGCAAATATCTCCGTCAAGTCCCCAGCAATCTCTTCTCTTGCCTCTCACAATAACCTGAGATAGATCCCATTAGACCCTGGGGACTGATCCACCTTAATGTCCTTCAAGGCTCCCAACGCCGCCTCCTTCTTGACATCGACATGCCCAAGAACTTCAGCAAACCCCCCGATCTCGCTATCCTCCATGTTCTTCTCCTTGGTGAATGTACTTGTTTAGTACCTTGTCCACTTCCTCTGGTTTCAGTAATAATTTCCCCCCTTTGTCCTTGGGCGGTCCTACCCTCTTGTTTTTAATGTATGTATAACATATCTTGGGATTATCTTTAATCCTAATCATCAAGGACGTTTCATGGCCCCTATTGGCCTTACTGATTCCCTGTTTATGTTCTCTGCTGCTTCCTTTATATTCCTTAAGGGCCCTGCCCAATTTCAGCTTCCTAAATCTTACATTTGCTTTCTTTTCCTTTTTTGACTAAATTTGCAACATCTCTTGTCATCCAAGGTTCCTGAACCTTGCTATCCTTGTCTTTCTTCCTCACAGGAACATATTGGTCCTGAATTCTGACCAACTGGCCTTTAAACAGCTCCCACATGTCTGATGTGGACTTGCCTAATAACAGCTGCTCCCAATCCACTCTCGCCTGATACCATTGTGATTAGCCTTCCCCCAGTTTAGCACTTTTCCCCCAAGGTTCAGTCAGTGCTCTGCCAGGCATGTCTTGGGTTTCACCATGTTACTTCAGTTGAGTGGCTGATAAACTGCTTGGTTATGTAAAGTACTAATTATAGATTGGGTGATAGCGAAGAAACTAGCATCAGTATGAGAGAATATCCAGGACAGGTCAATTGGGTAAAAGAATGTTTAAGATAGAACCTCCTCACACTAAGCACACATGAATGAACAGTGCAGGAGAAAACACCTGAATCTTTAAGTGACTGACAATGAGGTTGTCATGGATGATTAGAGACTGTCACCCATCTCTTTGCAAACTGTGGATTTGCGAAGAGGATGGGGAAAAGGATGTTAGGGTCCTTGTCACGGTTCATCCCGAGCAGCTGCATAAGAGAGGACTCTCTGATCTCCAGGCTGTTCCCAGGGACACACACACAGACAGACATCAAGTGCTGCTGGAAGATCATCAACTCAGGGAAAGGTGCTCTTTGGTCTGCCCAGAACCTGTTGGTCTTGCAGCACTATGAGAGATCCAAAGTGAACGTTGCCAACTGGACCACACTTGGAGTATTGTGTTCAGTTCTGGTCCCCTTATCGGAAGGATGTGGAGGCTTTAGAGAGGAGATTTACCAGGATGCTGCCTGGATTAGAGAACATGTCTTATGAGGAAAGGTTGAGCAAGCTAGAGCTTTTCTCTTTGGAGCGACAGAGGATGAGAGGCAACCTGATAGAGGTATATGAGGTTAAGAGGGGCATAGACAGAGTGGACAGAGGAGATTTACCAGGATGCTGCCTGGATTAGAGAACATGTCTTATGAGGAAAGGTTGAGCAAGCTAGAGCTTTTCTCTTTGGAGCGACAGAGGATGAGAGGCAACCTGATAGAGGTATATGAGGTTAAGAGGGGCATAGACAGAGTGGACAGCCAACACCTTTTTCCCAGGGTGGTAATGGCCAATACCAGAGGACATCAGTTTAAGGTCAGAGGAGGAAAGTTTAGGGGAGATGTCAGAGATAGGTTTTTTCACACAGAGAGTGGTGGGTGCCTGGAACACACTGCTGGGGGTGGTGGCAGAAGCTGATACAATAGGGACATTTAAAAGACTCTTAGATAGGAACATGAATATAAGAAAAATGGAGGGTTATGGGCTGGTAGGAGGGAAGGGTTAGATTAATCAAGGAGCAGGTGTTTATATAGGTCAGCACAATATCGTGGGCTGAAGGGCCCATACGATGCTGTACTGTTCTATGTTCTATGTTGGCACATTCCAGACTGCAGTTGTATGTGCTGATGCACTGAAGCTCGGTGCAGCCAATGCAAAGGCTCTTTGGGGAAGGACCACAGTCTAGGGTCCTTCCGCTACTGGACATTGGGGGCTGAGTCTGGTGGGGAAGCCCTAAAGCAGCGAAAGGCTGTATCATCCTGGCGGGGGGGGGGGGGGGGCCCACATGAGTGGAAATAGTGCCATGTATAAAAATGTGTTAACACCACTGAATGTATTGACCAAATGACACTAAGAATGTAAAGCTTTGCACTGTTTATTCCTTTTGTATATTTATTTTATTATGATTAAAGTTTACTTTTGAAATAAAAAAAATAAGTAGAACCCTAAAGTGTTTATCTTGGGAATTATTTAGTTGCATGGCAGTTTTTGGATTTAGTAATAAAATCGCAGCAATATCATAAAAAAGCGTCGGTCATGATAAAATGTCATGGCCTGTGGATCTGAATGCAGTCACAGGGAAGCAACCAGGCAATGTTCCCCTCTGCATCCATTAAAATTACCTTTCACTCTTGTGTTGATGTTGCAGTGGAAATGGCAGTCAAACATTTTCCATTTGGTCCTCCTGTTAATACCATTTTAAAAAACTTTCTTTGGTATCCTGCCAGCAGTCACTTCTTGCCAATACAACCTTCAGCCATTAAACTGCATCTACCCCAGAGCAGCAGAAGTCATTTCTCTCACAGCCAATTGCTGAGAGGCTGAAGTTTCAGAGTATTAATGTGAGCTCTTCTTTCTTAACACCTCACTGGCAAGTGGCCCTTATAACTCCTACAAGTTGGAGATTTGAGGTCTCAACCAATACGTGCCCGCAAAGGCTCCAAACATTAACATAATCCTGGACTGGAGTAAGTAGGGTCAGTCTTTTAACCAATAGAATCTTTTAACTCATGTCATGTTCTCAGTTTAATTCCTTTGCTTTTTGTGGTTTGCTTTGCCAATGAGCTGTTAGCCTTTGTACTATTTAGAGTGCTGATTAATTGCTGAAATTTTCTATGATGGTTGCAGCTGTACTCGTGGTGCCTAAATTGGCGATTTTTACCTGAATCAAATGAAGCTTTCACATCGCATTGCTCCCATGTAGAAGTGAAATACAAACAGCTTCTTCTTAGACAGTCTGTAGAAGTCAAGGTGACCTGCTGCCACTCCATTTCTGCGGGGTCTATGGTGGCTGATGAAGCCACTGTGGGACCCACAGACTCTGGCAGAAGTTGCTTAGAAGATACTAGATGAGGCAAGTGGGTGGCTAGTCTAGGAGCTGGTGTGTTTCTTCCATCATTTACACTGGGCTTCTGCATTCTCCTGACAAAGGGACTCAAGGTTCTTGTTGCCATCCCAAATGCTCCTCCTTACCCAGTGAATTGGTGGGGATGGTACACTTTTTCAAAGAGGCTTTGAATTATTTCCTTTGGTTATCTATTCTGATGGAGCTTGGTTTGCTTGGTTGAGTATGCAAACAATGTGGCCTGCTCATCAGAACCAACTGGGTGTAATTAGAACCTAAATGCTGGGGATGTTGGCCTGGGAGGGGATGCTAACTTTGGTTCACTAATCCTGCCACAAAATTCAGAGGATCTTGCGTAAACAATGTTGGTGGCTTCTCTCCTGTGCTTTGGGTGCTACTGTAAGTAGTTCATGTCTCCCAAGCATACTAGGGGGCAGGGATCACCACTGTCTGATAGATCATAAGCTTTGTACTAAGATTGAGGTCTTGATCTTCAAACAATCCTTTCGTCAGATGCTTAAAGGCCACGTTGCTCCATTGAAGATAATGGTGAATTTCTTCAGATGGTTGCCTTTACTGAGACATGGGAAGTGGTTCACATTTTGCAAGCTCTCATCATGGATCTTTTTTGTTGATGTGCAGGAGGGCATGTTGTGGTGAAGTACCTGTGTTTTTAGGATGTTAAGTGTAAAATTTACTCCTTAGTGATTGGAACAATAGTGATTTAGAGTCAGCCTTCAAACTTGCAAGTATTGACTGTGTACTGAGGTTAGAGTGACTTTAATTCTGGAGTGTAAATTACACAGGTTCCTTTTTATCTTGTAGATTAGCTCTATTCCATTGAAAAGCTGTTGGAGGTAAGGCACATTAAAGCATGGAAGATTGAGAGAAGCATTAGGCGATGATGAAGCCTTGCCTGAACCCAGTCTAACATGAGATTTGCTCTGTTGTGGACCCTTGTTAAGATCATGGCTTGAGTGCCATAATGTAGCAGACACTAGGTGAACTCAAATTCCTGTGGACAGCCAAACTTGAGAAGAATGCATCCTGTTGATTTCATTTGGTAGTTTCAAAAGTTCTTGTGAAGTCAGAAAATGCCACATACAGTAGTTTATGCTGTTCACTTCATTTCTTTTAGAGTTGATGCAGAGTGACAGTCAATGAGCATAGAAACAGGCCTGTTGACCCACTGAGTCTGCACCAACCCTTAAGCACCCATTTACACTAAACTCTTCCCAGATTTTACCACTCACCTACAGATGAGGGACAACTTACAGAAGGACATTAACCTACCAGAAACAACACACACACAAAATGCTGGAGGAACTCAGCAGGTCAGGCAGCATCTATGGAGGGAAATGAACAGTCGACGTTTTGGGTCAAGACCCTTCACCAGGACTGGAAAGGAAGAGGGCAGAAGCCAGAATAAGGTGGGGGGAGGGGGAGCACAAGCTGGCAGGGGAATGGGTGAGTCCAGGTGAGAGGGGGAAGGTAGTTGAGTGGAAGAGGGGGGATGAAAGGGAGTGATGTGAGAAGCTGGGAGGTGAGAGGTGGAAGAAGCAAAGGGCTGAAGAAGAAGGAATCCACTAGGAGAGGACAGTAGACCATGGAATAAAGGGAAGGAGGTGGGGAACCAGGGGGCAGTGATGGGCAGGTCATGAGGGTGGGGGAGGGGAAAGAGAAAGGGTGAGGGGGCCACAGGAATGAGGGAAAATAGAGGGGAGGGGAGGGGTTACCAGAATTGGAGAAATCGATGTTGATGCCATCAGGTTGGAGGCTACCAAGATGGAATATGAGGTGCTGCTCCTCCGCCCTGTGACTGGCCTCAAGCTGGCAGTAGAGGAGGCCGTGGAGTGACAAGTCAGTATGGGAATGGGAAGTAGAATTGAAGTGGCTGGCCGCCGGGAGATCCTGGTTGTTGCGGTGGATAGAGCGAAGGCGCTTGATGGAGTGGTCACCCGATCTGCTTCAGGTGTCACCGGTGTAGAGGAGGTCTACCAGAATGTCTTTGGGATCTTGGAGAAAACCAGAGGAAACCCACATGGTCACAGAGAGAATGTGTAAAATCCACACAGACAGAAACTGGAGACCAGGATTGAACCTGGGTCACTGGAGCTGTGAGGTAGCAGTTTTACACCCTGTCCCACTGCGATGCCCTATGTCCCATGCGATTGAGGGAGCAGCTTTTTGGTGATTGTGAAGAGGCAGCTGAGAAGGATCTTGGTAATGGATTTTCCTTTAGCAGAGGGCAGGGAGACTCCTCTGTAATTTGGATTTGTGGCCTTTCGAGATGAGGTAACCTTGCACATCCTACTCTTCCCAGACATGGGATATCAGACTGTAAACTTAGGACTGAAGTTCCATTCTGCTAAATTTTAGATCTAAGTGCTCCCGAGGCCTTGTTGTTTTCCAGTTGGCATATGACTTTTTTGACTTCTTGTTAGTCTGGGACAGCTACAAAGCTGGCCTGGATACTTTGTTTTGGGATGGAGTCAAGAAGACTTGAGTTGAAGACAGTCATGCTTGACGAATTCTTTAAAAATGCTCCTCTGGCAGTAGCTGACCAACTCTCTGCCTTTGACAAACTCTCCTCTGCTTTTAATTATAAGCAGGGTGGGCCCTTGGGTGGTTTGGGTCATAAGATAAGATAAGATCTTTATTAGTCACATGTACGTCGAAACACACAGTGAAATACATCTATTGCATAGTGACTTTGGGGGGCAGCCTGCAAGTGTCGCCACGCTTCTGGCGCCAACATAGCATGCCCACAACTTCCTAATCTGTATGTCTTTGGAATGTGGGAGGAAACCGGAGCACCCGGAGGAAACCCACACAGACACAGGGAGAACGTACAAACTCCTTACAGACAGTGGCCGGATATGAACCCGGGTGTCTGGCACTGTAAAGCATTATGCTAACCACTATGCTGGTCTTGACAGCGCTGAAGAATCCATGCATGTTGTGGTTATGGGTGAGTTGCTGTATCTCCTGTGTTCCTTCCATTCTTAGTCATGCTCTGCCCTTTAACAAAGATCATGTGCTGATCTGATTGTACTCTCAGCTCCATATTCCCATCTGCATGCAGCAGTAACCCTTTGCCTCCTTATTGACAATCTCTGTTTCTGCCTTTAAAATATTCAAGGCACAGAGTGCAGGTATAGCAATTAGGAAAGCAGGCAGAATATTACTGGGGAACAAAAGTAGGAAGGTTATTTTTCTTTTATATATGACATTGGTAAGATTGCATCTAGGGTACTGTTACAGTAATATTCACCTGATTTAAGGATGGATTTAAATGAAGCAGTTCAGTAAAGGTATGCAGGACTAATTTTTAGAATGGGTGGGCTGTTTTTTGAGGAAGGTTGGACAGGTTGGGCTTGCATCCACTGGAGATTAGAGAATGGAAAATCTAGAACTGGAGGTCACTCATTAAAAATAAAGGGTTACACATTTAAAATACATGGAACAGCACAGGAACAGGCCCTTTGCCACACAATGTTTGCGTCGAACATGATGCCGAATTAAACTAATTCTCTTCTGCCTGTATCCATATCCCTCCATTTCCTGCATATTCATGTGTCTAACAGCCTCTTAAACAGCACTATCATATGTGCTTTTACCACTCCCCCCGGCAGCCCCTTCCAGGCACCTACCACTCTGTAAAAACACAACTCGCCTGGCACGTCTCCTTTAAGCTTTCCCCCTCTCACCTTAAATGCATGTTCTCTAGTACTTGACATTTCTACCCTGGGGAGAAAGATTCTGACTGTCTATCCTTTCTATGCCTCTCATAATCTTATAAACTTCTATCAGGTCTCCCCTCAGCCTCCAATGCTCCAGAGAAAACAACCCAAGTTTATCCAACCTCTCCTTATAGTTCATACCCTTTAATCCAGGCAGCATCCTGGTAAACCTCTTTCTGTACCCTTTCCAAAGACTCCACATCCTTCCCGTAATGAAGCGACCAGAACTGCACACGGTACTCCAAGTGCGGCGGCCTATCCAAAGATTTATATAGTTGCAACATGAGTTCTTAAACTCAGTGCCCCGACCAAGCATGCCAGATGTCTTCTTTCCCACCCTATCTACTTGTGTGGCCACTTTCAGTGAACTATGGACTTGGAATAGAGGTGATTTTTGTTTTCTCTCAGTGGGTTGTGAGTCCTTGAAACTCTCTTCCTCAAAGGGCAGTGGAAAGGAAGTCTTTGAATATCTTTAAGGCAGAGGTGAATAGATACTTGAAAGGTTACTGTGGGTGGCAGGAATGTGTTGAGGTTACAAGCAGGCCATCCATGATCTCATTGAATGACTGCACAGGCTCAAGGGCCCGAGTGGCCTACTTCCATTCCTTAATCGTATGGTCATATCCAACATGTAGGTGACAGCCCCTCCTGTCATCTGTAATCTAAAACCTGACTCCCTTATATTCATGCTGCAGGCCTGGCTTATGGGGCCAGGATTGTAGTGTAGAAGGAGGAGCAACCATCTTGCAGCACCATCACCAAATTCTAAGGGACAGGATTTATGTATATTTGGAAAGGCAGGAGCTGATCAGGGATATTCAGCATGGTTTAGTGCAGGGGAAATCCTGTCTCACTAGTTTGATTGAGTTTTTTGAGGAGGTAATTAGGAAACACTGTTGAAGGCAAGGCATTTGATGTTAGTAAGGCACTTGTCAAGATCCCGCATGGTAGGCTGGTCCAGAAGCACTTGGGATCCAAGATGAGCTGGCTGGTTAGATCCAAAATTGGCTTGGTGATAGGAGGCAGAGGGCAGCGGTGGAGGGACATTTTTTCTGATTGGAAGTCTGTGACTGGTGGTGTACGGTAGAGGTCGGTGCTGGCACCTTTGCTATTGTGATATGTATTAATGCCTTGGATGTGAGTGTAGGAGGTATGATTAGTAAGTGTGCAGATGACATGAAAATTGGTGGCATTGTGGATGGTGAGGATGGTAAGGCTACAGCACAATATAAATCAGATGGAAAGTTGGGCGGAGCATCGGAAAATGGAATTTAATCTCAAAGTGTGTAATAATGCATTTTGGGAAGTCAATAGGGGTAGGATATACAGAGTAAACGGAAGGGCACTAAAGAATGTTGATGAACCAAGTCCATAGTTCCCTGAAAATGGAAACCCAGATGGATAGGGTGGTGAAGAAGGCATATGGCATGCTTGCTTTCATAGGCTGGGCATAGAATATAAGAGTTGGGATGTTACTTTGCAACTTTATAAAACACTGATTAGGCCTCACTTGGACTATTGTCTGCAGTTCTTGTCGCCACACTATAGGAAGGATGTGAATGTACTGCAGGGAGTGCAGAGGAGATTCACCAGAGTATTGCCCAGATTGGAGGACTTTAGTGAAGAGGAGATATCGGATAGGCTGGGCTTGTTTTCCCTGGAGCAAAGGAGGCTGAGCGGTGACTTGATAGAAGTATCTAAGATTATGTGAGGCATTGATAAGAAAAATAGTCAAAATCCTTTTCCCATAGTAGGGGTATCAAAAACAAGAGGACATAGTTTTAAGATGAGAGGAAGGTGATTTAAAGGGGACCTGAGGGGTAAGTTTTTTTTACACAGCGAATAGTCGATATCAGGAACATTCTGCCAGAGGAGATGCTGGAATCGTATACAATTACTACATTTAAGAGGCATTTAGGTGGATATTTAAATAGGCAAGGCATAGAAGGATATCGTCCTAATGTGGGCAAATGGTTTTACTATAGATGGGCATGAAGGCCAGCATGAATGTGGTGGGCCGAAGGGCCCATTTCTGTGCTATATGACTCTATCACAACTTCAGCAACCATCGGTATGGAACTGGTTACTCTCATGTTTGCCTCTGTGCGTTAATTTTGCCTGAACCATTATAGTCTGTCCACTCATAAGCTCTGGCAAAAGCTGTTAATGAAGTTCTGCTTGGTTCTTCAGAATTTTGGCCCACTTACCACAACACTTGCCTTTAATTGACCTTTCAATTTAACACTTTCAATTTTCTGTTTCTTCCCTGGTACCTATCACACTGTGCTGAATCTGTGCCTGAAACTATTGCAGATGGGAGAGGCAATGTCAGAAGAATTAGATGTATACGATGAACTTTGTCTGTCTGGACATTGTGAATGTCAGAGGTCTGATAATGCAGTGGTTTTGTTACTGAACTAATACTGCACTCAAAACCTGGACTAATAACACAGTCATGAGTTGAAATTCCAGTATGTCAGCTGAGGAGTTTAAATACAGTTAATTAAATAAATCTGGAATAAAGAAACTATTATCAGTAATGGTGACCACGAAACTACCAGAATTTCATTTTAAAAACCATTTGCTTCATTAGTGTTCTTTTGGACATCTTTACCTTTTATGGCCAATATGTAACTCCAGCCTCCTATCTCTGTACTAGCATCATACTCAACACTCACTCAAGCCACTGAATGCTCAAAATAAGGTAAGTACTTACAGAATGATAAACTTTATGGCATAGGTGGCCATTTGGCCCATCGTGTTCACATAGGCCAAAGATGTTCTTTGGTTTAAGCTCACTTCCCAACTGCTGTGCATTCTAAGAGAGTTATTTCTGATGCTGTAATCCTTGTTCTTCAGAACTTGGGGTAGGGTAGTTCCAGATTTTAGGCTCTGTATTTCAGATAGGCAGAGAAAGAGCACACCATTAGGGCTTTGAATTCCCAGGTCTGGTAAAGGAAAGTGAAACATAATCCCTACTCCTGAGCATTGTCCTCAAAATTCCTGGGAATGTATTTTGGACAACAACAGGCTTGGTCTTCACTGTCCGATGTTATCGTCAGATATCCCAGGGCAGTTGCTGTGCAAGAGCAGAGATAAAGATTGACCAGTGAGCCCTAGCTTTCAGTCTTCCCTTGATTGAGTCATCTTCTGAGAAAGGAGACCCAAGAGACTGCAGATGCTGGAATTGGGAGCAGCACACAAAATGCTGGAGCAACTCAGGACAGTTGATGTTTTGGGCTAGACCTGATGATGGTGCAAATGAAGGGTCTCGACCTGAAACATTGACTGTCCATTTCCCTCCACAGATGCTGCGTGACCCGCTGAGTTCCTCCAGCATTTTGTGTGTTGCTCCATCATATGAGAAGGATGGCTGGGAGTGGAAGTGGGTGTGTGGCTGTGCCGGTTAAGTTACTGGACTTGTATGCAATGCGGACCACTGATCCAGATACATGAATTCATATCCCACCCCTGGCAGCTACTTAAATTCATGTAATTGTATAAATATGGTATAAAAAAGAGATCCCACCTAATGGTAACCATGAAACAAATGGATTGTCATAAAGACCCAACTTATTCAGTGATGTCCTTCAGGAAAGAAAACCTCTTATTCTCACCTAGTCAGGTCTGTTTGAAATTTCAAACCCACCAACGTTTTTGACTCTTAAATAAAAATAGAAAATGTGGGAGATACTCAGCAGCTCAGGTAGCGTCTGTGGAGACCAATACTAATACTAAGAAAGAGAAAAACAGGGTTAACTTTTCCAGTCAATGACTTTTCTTTAGTGCCACTTCTGATGAAGGAAATGTCCTGAAATGTTATTTCAGGTTTATTTCAGATTTCAAAAGATGCAGATTATCGAATCGCAGTCATTGTTGACTCTTAACAGCCCCCTGAAATGACCTGGCAAACTGCTTGGCTCACTGGGCAATTAAAGACAGTAATACATTCTGGCCCACAACCTGTGAACATGCACATGAAGGAGGGGTGGTAGGGTGGGTGGGGGGGGTTGCAATAGGAGAAAGTCAGGACAAGGGTGAGAAGTTTAGGGGATTTTTTCTGCCATTTTATGAACTTTGTTTGTCGTTTGAACTTTGTGAAAATCGTTCCAAAGTGCCACTTTGCAAATTTTCAGAAAATAATAAGGGGTGGGAAGTGACACTACCAATAGAGCTACTGCCTCACAGCTCCTGCAATCTGCATTCAATCCTGACCTTGGGTGTTGTCTGTGTAGAGTTTGCACGTTCTCGCTGTGACTTCTTGGCTTTTCTCCGGGTGCTCAGGTTTTCCTCCCAGATTCCAAAGAGCTGCTGGTTGGTAGGTTACTTGGCAACTGTAAGTTGCCCCTAGTGTGTGGTGGAATCTGTGGGGAGTTGTTTGGGAATGTGGGTGAATGAAATGGGATTAGCATAGGATTAATGTGAAATGGGGGCTTGATGATTGGCACTTCGTGAACCAAAACGCCTGTTTCTGTGCTGTATGACCTATAACTCGAATTCTTCCACTCCCATCCCCCAGTACCACAACCGTACATTCCCATTGCTCTGTTCAAATGCAAAGTAAATTACTGTTGATTTTTTTTATTTCAAACCAT
This sequence comes from Pristis pectinata, assembly GCF_009764475.1. Taxonomy (NCBI): domain Eukaryota; kingdom Metazoa; phylum Chordata; class Chondrichthyes; order Rhinopristiformes; family Pristidae; genus Pristis; species Pristis pectinata. The sequence goes on along the minus strand of NC_067409.1, from coordinate 17,836,082 downwards.
TCAGAAAAACAAGTATCTAAATGTTTAATTGCAAATTAATAATCCAATCTGCTTTCCCTACGAAAAGTCTTTCAGTCTGGATTTTGTATCTTCTTGATTTGATAAGCTGGTTCACATTGACACCTCTCAGCTGAGCCATTCTCTTAAATGCTCAAATGCGTCACACACTGTCTGTGGTTATTAATCAAGTCCACCCTGAACTTGTCAAGAGACCATTTTTGTGCACTAGCTGTTTCGGTTAAATTGAACATTCTAGAAGATTTCAAATAAATAAGGTGTTTATAATTTGTGGATATGACTAATTAAGATCCAGAGACCAGATACTTTAATCGAGAATCAGCAAGACTTGCCCAAATACACCTGCGATGGTGCGATTATAATGAATATCATGAAAGCCTTCCATTCCTTCCCCCTTGGGTTGGTGACATGCTCTGCAGCCAGCACTGTGACCACATTCAAAGTCAAAGCTGAGTTTATGGTCATATGCACAAGGGGCAGGCACAGTAATGTAGCGGTTAGTGTAACGCTATTACAGCGCCAGTGACCCGGGTTCAATTCAGGCCGCTGTCTGTAAGAAGTTTGTACATTCTCCCCGTGTCTGCGTGGGTTTCCTCCAGGTGCTCCGGTTTCCTCCCACAATCCAGAGATGTACAGGTTAGGAAGTTGTGGGCATGCTATATTAGCACCGGAAGCGTGGCGACACTTGCGGGCTGCCCCCAGAACAACCTCAGCAAAAGATGCATTTCACTGTGTGTTTCGATGTACATGTGACTAATAAAGATATCTTATCTTACATGTATGCACAGGTGCAATGTAAAACTTAGTTGCAGCATCATCACAGGCACAAAGCATCACATAAGCAGCATTCACAAGAAAAACATAAATTAAACATAAATTACCTCATTATTCTTTTGCCTCTTTTGCACTATTTATTTATTTTTGTAACTTATAGATTTTTAATGTTTTGCCCTGTACCTCTGCCGCAAAACAACAAATTTCATGATATATGCCAGTGATAATAAACCTGGTTCTGATTAAACACAATGTTTACAGGAAAGAACAAAAAAAAAGTCAATTTAATTGCAAAGTGATCAATGTGGTCATAGCGTTGCTAAACTCTAGTGATTAGGGTTGTGCTGGTTGGTTCAAGAATCAAATGGTTGAAATCACACAGAGGTGTGTAAGAGTGGCTCAGGGGCAAAATCCTTCAATTTGAACCCTGCTGTATTGGAAGTTCCAATGCTTCCCTTGTTAATCCCACAAATGTGTCCAATTTGAGTAATGTAGAGAAATTGCACCCTTGGCCCAATCAACATGACAAAGTTCTCCTGATTTATCTCAGTCCTGATGCAGGGTTTCGACCCGAGACGTTGACGCTTCCTTTCCTCCCACAGATGCTGCCTGACCTGCTGAGTTCCTCCAACAGATTGTTTGTTGCTCCAGATTCCAGCATCTGCAGTCTCTTGTGTCTCCAGAGTTCTCCTTTCTCCTGTACCAACTCTCTCTCCTCTCCTGAAGGATTTGACTCATTGTTCGGAATTGTTTCTAAGGGCATCAGCATTCTGCAGCACCTTGTCTGAGTATTAAATTTCTCTATGGCATGGATGGGGAAATAATTCTACAAGAGAGTATATCTCAAGTGAGCTAGGTGCATTGCCTACACGATGTATACACACACATGCACACACACACACACAATAGGCACACACACACTAGGCACACACCGCCAAGACAGAGAAGGCTATGGTCCAAATTCTGGTAAATGGGATTAATGTAGAACATAGAACAGTACAGCACAGAACAGGCCCTTCGGCCCACAATGTTGTGCCAACATAGCTAATCCCTCCTACCTACAGAATGCCTATATCCCTCCATTTTCCTCTCATTCATGTGTCCATCCAAGCCCCTCTTAAAAGTCCCTAATGAATTTGCCTCCACCACCCTATCAGGCAATGCATTTCAGGCACCCACCACTCTCTGAGTAAAAAAACTTACCCCTCATGTCTCTTCTGAACCTATCCCCTCTCACCTTAAATGCATGCCTTCTGGTATTGGATTGCTCAATAATAGGAAAAAGATATTGCTTGTCCACCCTATCTATGCCCCTCATAATTTTATACACTTCTAACAGATCATCCCTCAGCCTCCACCGCTCCAGAGAAAAGAGCTCAAGTTTGTCCAGCCTCTCCTGACAGCACATGCCCTGTAATCCAGGCAGCATCCTGGTAAACCTCCTCTGCACCCTCTCTAAAGCCTTGACATCCTTCCTATAGTGAGGTGACCAGAATTGCATGGGTACTGGGTACTTGATGGTCAGCATGGACAGCATGAGCACACATACACACACAAACACAAACACACTTCTAGCCTCACACACAAAATGCTGGAGGAACTCAGCCTGTCCAGAGGCACTTCTAGCCTCCTAATTTCAATCAGATCTCTTCAGCAGGCAGCTCTTCTACTGTCTACCCTGTCTCTCTGTCCATGCTGCTTTGTTCTTCTCCTCGGGGGGCGGGGGGGGGGTGGCAGTTTATAACACTGAGGACCCGATAACTGTAAGCTGCAATCTCAATTTGACTGGATCCAGATTTACCCAAACTAAATAGAAGTTTGTTTATCGCTGAATGTGTGAAAATTGTTTAAATGTCAGGGAGCTTTTTCCGATTTTCATTGCTCTGTCATTTTTGCCTGCAATGGCAATTGAAGGAAAATATTAAAAAATAATTGATGAAACAAACAGGAGGTAGGATTGTATGAATAAAGTTGAGCTGGTTTATATTGCTTTAGGTACTGGACAATAGGGCAGGCATCCAGACCAAATTTGATGTAGAACATAGAACAGTACAGCACAGGAACAGGCCCTTTGACCCACAATGTTTGTGCCAAGCATGATGCCAAATTAAATTAATCCCTTTTGCCTGCAGATGATCCATATTCCTCCACTCCCTGCATATTCATGTGCCTATCTAAAATCCTCTTGAACGCCACCATTGTATCTGCTTCCAGTACCACCCCCAGAGGTGTATTCCAGGCACCTACCACTCTCTGTGTTTTAAAAAAAAACTTGCCTGACACATCCCCTTTAAACTTTCCCCCTCTCACCTTAAAGCTATGTCCTGTAGTATTCGACATTTCTCTCTTTGGAAAAAGATTCTGGCTGTCTACCCTATCATAATTTTATATACTTCTATCAGGTCTCCCCTCAGCCCCTACCACTCTAGAGTAAACAATCCAGGTTTGTCCAATCTCTCCTTACAGCTACTATCCTCTAATCCTGGTAAACCTCTTTGGAGTCTTCTCCAAAGCCTCCACATCCTTTCTGTAATGAGGCAACAAGAACTGCGTGCAATACTCCAAGTGTGGCCTATCCAAAGTTTTATATAGCTGCAACATGACTTCCTGACTCATACTGTAGGAGCCTGAGGGCACGTACCACCAGGCTCAAGCGCAGCTTCTATCCCACTGTGATAAGACTATTGAACAGTTCCCTTATACGATGAGATGGACTCTTGACCTCACAATCTACCTTGTTGTGACCTTGCACCTTATTGTCTACCTACAATACACTTCCCTGTAGCTGTGACACTTTGTACTCTGTTATTGTTTTTACCTGTACTACCTCAATGCACTCTGTACTAACTCAATGTATCTGTACTGTGTAATGAATTGATTTGTACAAATGGTATGCAAGACAAGTTTTTCACTGTACATCGGTACAAGTGACAATAAAAAACTGATACCAATACTCAATATCCCTAAGCAATGAAGGCAAGCATGCCATATGCCTTCTTTACTGCTCTATCTGCTTGTCTTGCCACTTTCAAGGAGGTATGGGCTTGGACCCCAAGATCCCTCTGTACATCAGTGCTGTTAAGGGTCTTGCCATTAACTGTGTACTTTCCCCTCCCCTTGCCCCAGCATTGATATTTGTGCTTTCAGCCCATTGATATGAATTCTCTTCCTAAACATCTATCTGCACTTTTTTTGATTATCCTTTGAAACAGCAGTACAGTCAGCTGGTTGACCCAGCATTCTGTCTACCATTACATTATCTCCTCCTTTGACTTGATGTGTAATGCCTTAGGACATGGCTGAGATTAAATGTCTTCAAATTAATTACCTACTGGTGCTTGAGTTATGCTCTCATGGTCAGACTTGGGAGTAATTTAAAAACATGCTTTAAAAAGAAGCATGAAGAACGATCTTCACAAGCAACAATCAATCTCTGACTCTGCAGTCAATCGACCAGGATTTAAAGGGATAGCACATTGTTTAAGTTACAGGACACATAGACTATTGATCATGGGGACATGAGTTCGAGACCCACCCCAACAGTTGAGGCATTTAAATATACCTGGGACAGAAAGTTAATATTAGTTAATGGGGACCATGAAGAAACCTGTCTTGTTTACTACTATGAGCATCAGGAAAGGAAATCTTCTGTCCTTACCCAATCTGGCCTTTATGTCATGCTATGAAGGTTGACTATGCCCACTCTCTGAATGTCAGAGCAAACCATTAAGTTCAGGTTGAAATTAAGGAGGGATAATAAATGCTGGCCTTGCTGGTGACACCCACATCACATGAACAAATAAAAAGAAATAACTGGACAGAATCACCATATCTCAAACCTGTACCAGTGGCCAAGTACCCATCTCCTGGAGGCAGGTTAGAACTATGAGTGCCTTCTGCCCATTTACTATAATATCCAGTGGCCTCCAGGGTTTTGACATTTGTGACATTATGATAGTAGATCAAAACAGCTAGGCTGAATAAGTAAAGAAAATGGTTTAGCTAGCCTCAACATCATTCATGGGAAAGCATCTCATTTGATCTGCACCATTTGAGCAACCTTAATTTCACAGCCTCCACCAGAATGGTTATATCGAGTACTACCTGTAAGATCCACGAGCAATTCAGGAAGGCTTTTTCAACAGCTGCTCCCAAACTCTTGACTTCTGCCAGCTCTGCAAGGACACCGGCCACATGGGAACATCTTCACCTCCTGTTTACACACTGTTCTGATGTGGACACACATGGACGCTCCTTCATTGTTCCTGGGCCAGATCCCAAGAGCGGAACTGAGGGAGTACTTTCACCATTCCCACTTTCTCAAGGGCAGTTAGTGGTGAGTAATTAGTAATTAATGCTGGTTGCATGTCTTACCAGAGACACCTACATCACATGTATGAATCTCAAAAAAGAAAGCTGAATTATAGTTACCCTGTCTGAGGATCTATAGAGAATGCATACTGTAATTACATGTTGTGGGTATCTTAGCTTTTATACTGAGGTGTAAGTACAATGATCCTACACCTTTGTTAATACATCAGATAAACTCCTACTGACATAGTGAATTGCTTACTTTCTCATTGCACGTGGATTAACATAGACACAGTAAACTGCACACTTTATTAATGCATTCAGCCCCCCAAAGATATAATATATTGTGTAGTTTTTCTCAAATCATTTGAACCTCTGCAGACTTTATATTAATAAATTTGAAAGGTTCTATCAGTGGACGACAAAAAGTTAGAATTACATAAAGAGTTTTGAATTTGTGCAGACCTGGTGAATTATACTTTCATTAATACAGATTATGGACTATGAAAGATGGTGTGCCACACGTTTTAATTTGAAAGACTGGATTAGAATCCAAAATATGTAAGAACGAACCATTTGTGCAGATGGTTAGTAATTGCCATTGGACTTGAAATGAGCCCAGTGCTGCCTTGCAATAACAATCTGCTGAATTCATCCAGTGTTCTAGATGTTATTTTTCTCTTGTTTGCATGGGAGATGGGTTCTCACACTTTGGTCATCATGATTGAAGCTGAGCTCAGACTCATGAAAATCTCAATATCACACACATGCATACACAACTCCTAAGAGGACACCGTTCGAGCAGGAATGTTGTGACCTTACTGAGCTGATGAGACAAAACACTATTAAAAATAAATTAGTGCACCGTACATTGCATGATATGCATTTGACAACATAAATCAATTCATTGTTAAATATCCCGTGATCAACAGGATAGGAAATGCAACAATATATGTGATGATGTATCTGGTGTCCAGTTGTGTTTATCATATTTCTACCCTCTCACATTGTCACAGATGCAACAAAAAAAGAAAGAAGTCCTATATTTTTGTTGTGTTGATCTGACCACAACCTGTTTTTACTAGCTATTTATAGGACGTTATGAACACCCAACTTATGGACACCTCTATATACGAACGAGCTCCCATAATACTATTAAATTCAAAAGTCTGATGTCCTACAAATGGCGGAACTAGCTTCTCCTCTCTTTCTACTAGTAATTGTTCTTTCTTATCAGTCTTATGTACTTTTGATACCATTCATTGCAAGACTGTGGAGGTACGTTTACCATATTGAGTGATTTTTGTGTATTTTCCGACTTATGGAACCTGTTCATTACCCGGGGATAGCCTGTTTTGGTCTCTAATTTGCAAACACATTAGTTTGCACTGGAAATGAATGTGACATTAAAGGATCAAACCAGGTTTGCAATTAAACTTTGCAATTGTTCTCCAGATGACCATCGATGATTCATTAGTTATTTTTCAAAATTAATTTTCAGCTAAACGCATTGACTCAGTTAAGGTAAAAAATAAAAGTAAAACTGCAGATGCTGAAAATAAGACCATAAGATATAGGAGCAGAATTAGGCCATTCAGCTCATTGGCCCTGCTCTGCCGTTCAATCATGGCTGATTTTCTTTCAACCCCATTCTCCCACCTTTTCCCCATAGTCCTTAACGCCTTTACCAATCAAGAACCTATCAATCTCTGCCTTAAGTGCACCCAATGACTTGGCCTCCACAGCCCTCTGTGGCAATGAATTCCACAGATTCATCACCCTCTGGCTGAAGGAGTTCCTTCTCATCTCAGTCCTAAAGGGATGTCCCTTTATTCTGAGGCTGTGCCCTCAGATCCTAGACTCTCCTACTAATGGAAACATCCTCTCCATGTCCACTCTATCCAGGCCTATATCCACATCCACTCTATCCAAATCTAATATTAAAACCGAATATGCTAGAAATACTCAACAGGTCAAGTTGCATCTGTGGGAAGAGAAACAGGAAACAGAGATAATGTTTCAAGTTGAGAACTCTCTGACAGAACTGAGAAGGAGACAAAAGAAGTTCGTTCAGCTGCAGGGAGGATGGGGAGGGGGGATTTCTCTGGTAGGGTAAAACTGGGGTAAAATCAGTTGAGGTATGTTGGTTCCAGGAAACAGAAAACACTTTTGGCTTTGGCACCATTAGCAACAAGCACGCCAAAGCTCATCAAATAAGATAATATAAGATAAGATTTCTTTATTATTCACATGTACATTGAAACACACGGTAAAATGCATCTCTTGAGTAGAGTGTTCTGGGGGCAGCCCGCAAGTGTCGCCACTCTTCCGGCGCCAACATAGCATGACCACAACTTCCTAACCCGTACGTCTTTGGAATGTGGGAGGAAACCAGAGCACCCGGAGGAAAACCACGCAGACACAGGGAGAACGTACAAACTCCTTACAGACAGCAGCTGGAATTGAACCCGGGTCGCCAGCGCTGTAATAGCGCTAAGCTAACCGCTACACTACCGCACCTGCCAGAAAATATCCCGCTGGCAGCGGTGGGATTTGAACCCACACCTCTGAAGAGACTGGAGCCTAAATCCAGTGCCTTAGACCACTTGAGTAAAGAACGAAACAAATAGGAGCATGCATATGCCATACAGTAAAACTCGGATAATCTGACATCCAATTGTTCAGAAATCCTGATGGTTTTTCATCTGGCTCACTAGTTGGCCTGGAATGTGAATCCAGGGTCCAGGGTGCAACTGGTGTGTGTGTGGCTGGAGCTAGGGTCTGGACTATGGGCCAGATGTGTGGCTGGAGATGGGGTTGGCGTCTGGAACACCAGGGGTCAGAAACATGGATAGTTTGCAGCTGAAGCGAGGGTCCAGAGTGCCTGTGTATTTCCTGTTCCCTTTAAGCTCATGGGGGTTCACAGGAAAATGCAATACTCTACTGTGTAATATGGAGAAAAAGTGGAGTAGAAGTGTGTTTTGGTATTAATAGGAATGGCATCCAGTAGTCTGGAAATTCAGCTTGTCTGGCACCATCAAATCCCAAGGAGGCGAGATTATCGGAGTTTTACTCTAATCCCTTTGAAGCTGCTCCAATATTTATTAAAATGCTTTTACTTTAACACCTTTCCAGCCAATCCCTACAATTCATGATCTCCTTAGTGCTCAAAAATCTGTGAGTCCATGAAAATTATCAACAACTGAGTGCCCCGTCACACTGGGATGGGGAATTCCAAAGCTTCACAATGTTATTTTATGATCAAAACTGCTAAGCGGTAGAGGTAGAAAGAATATAGGTGGAGCTAAGTCACAGGTCAGCCATGATCTCTGAACGACAGAGCAGCCTCCAGTGGCTTAAAAACCTCCTCATGTTACAGTGTTCATGAAGGTTTTCTCCAGAACTTCTAATGACATAAAAACATAAGAAATAGGAGCAGGAGTAGGCCACTCAGCCCTCAAGCCTGCCCTACCGTTCAATACGATCATGGCTGATCTGACCCAGGCCTCTCTCCTCTTCTGTACCAGTTCCCCACAGCCCTCAATTCCCTGATCCTTCCAAAATGTATCTACATCCTCTTTAAGTACTACCATTGATCTCGCCTTCACAACTTTTTGGGGCAGAGAATTCCAGAGATTCACCACCCTCTCTGAAGTTCCTACTTCAGCTTTAAATGGCCAGCCCCTCATCTTGTATCAATGTCCCCTTGTTTGAGATTTCCCCCACTGGAAGAAACATCTCATCATCTAGCCCATCATGCCCCCTTCAGATCTTATGTGATTCAGTAAGATTACCCCTCGTTCTTCTGAACTCTAAAGAATATAGATCTAATTTCTTCAGCCGCCCTTTCACCTAGGCTCATTATCAACATCAGAAGGAACACCAGAATGCTTTTACCCATTTCTTCCTTTAGCTGTCCTGTTTGAGCAAGGCATATAATTAGTACTGACTTGGAACCTAATTTAGATGATTCATTTCTCAGAGCGACATGGAGAGAGTTTGATCCATCAACCAGCCCTTGATTGAATCCTATTTTCCTTGATGAACATAAAGGGTTCATCAATGTAATTAAATTAAAAGAGCTCTTTAAAAATCACAATCCATTTTCACTGAAGTATAGATAACTAAGTGTGATAATTAGTTTTGTTGGAAAGGTTTTTTACTAAATTCCCTGCTTGACTTTTGAAGATGTTGACCCATTGTTTGCACAGTTGAATGTTATCCCCTTGGTACTTTTCTCCACACATTAAGTCTCAAACATTGTTGGAATGCAGTCAATACTCTTTAGACACAAAACACGTGGTGCAGCTAGTCCTAGCAACCGGGGTTCAATACTGGAGACACAAGAGACTGCAGATGCTGGGATCTGGAGCAACACACGAGATCGCTTCCCAGCTCTGGCTCCACCCCTTCCCTTACCTCTACTCCTTCTACCTCACCCCTCTATCTCACAGTCCAGATGAAGGGTCTCAACCTGAAAAGTCAACTGTCCATTTTCCTCCATAGATGCTGTCTGGCCTGCTGAGTTCCTCCAGCATCTCATGTGTTGCTCTGGGTTCAATACTGGCACTATCTCTATCTGCATGTTCTCCCTGTGACTGTATGGGTTTCCTCTTGGTGCTCCAGTTTCCTCCTGACATCCAAAAGACATGCGGATTTGTAGATTAATTGACCACAGTAAATTGCCTCTAGCTTGTAGATGAGTGTTAGGATCTGGAGGGGAATTGATGGCAATGTGGGATGAATAAAATTGATTAGATTAGATTAGTTTATTGTCCTGTTCCCAAAATGGATTAGATTGGAATTTCCTGATTCAACTTTTCTTCTACAGTCAATGAGGGTTAACTCAGGGTTGTGCCATTTGAGTACTGGGGTGGCTATAAGTCTTTGAGGGACACGGCATGGAAACAGGCCCTTTGACCCAATGAGTCCACACCAACCTTCAAGCACCCATTTTACATTGATGCTTCAGCATTTTTTTTGCAGTACCTCAGATTGCACTACAATCTTTTCACCAGGGTGCAATGAAATTCCTTGTTCGCATGAATCTCACAGAGTAAACAGTAATATTAAATATAACAATAAATACAACAACGAGTGCCAAACAGCAAAATGGTGCTGAGTATTGACTGCATTCCAACAATGGAATGCAATAAAGAGAGTATTGACTGCATTCCAACAATGTTTGACATTTAATGTGTGGAGAAAAGTACCAAGGGGATAACTTTCAACTGTGCAAACAAGGGGTCAACATTGACTGTAGAACAAAAGTTGAATCAGGAAATCCCAATCTAATCTACCTTGGGAACAGGACAAGGAATACACAATCACTTGCAACACAAACAGGAATTGAGGGGGAGATAAGAAGGCCACTGCCATTTGCAGTCATTCTTCTTGGTCCAAATCACACATTCTTTTCCGAAATGATCATCCAGGAGTGGCAGAGTATCTGCTCCTACGGCCTCACTTGAGTGAATTCATGACCCAGAGAGAGCTCTCCCCTACAGCTCACATGCCCACATGCAAAAGGAAAGCAGCACTTTCAAAGAGGCTGTTAGTGGTATTGGTATTGGTTTATTATTGTCACTTGTACCAAGGTACAGTGAAAAGCTTGTCTTACAAACCGATCGTACAGGTCAATTCATTACACAGTGCAGTTACATTGAGTTAGTACAGAGTGCATCGATGTAGTACAGGTAAAAACAATAACAGTACAGAGTAGTGTCACAGCTACAGAGAAAGTGCAGTGCAATAAGGTGCAAGGTCACAACAAAGTACATCGTGAGGTCATAGTCCATCTCATTGTATAAAGGAACTGTTCAATAGTCTTATCACAGTGGGGTAGAAGCTGTCCTTAAGTCTGGTGGTACGTGCCCTCAGGCTCCTGTATCTTCTACCTGATGGAAGAGGAGAGAAGAGGGAATGTCCGGGGTGGGTGGGGTCTTTGATTATGCTGGCTGCTACACCAAGACAGCGAGAGGTAAAGACAGAATCCAAGGAGGGGAGGCTGGTGTCCGTGATGCGCTGGGCTGTGTCCACAACTCTCTGCAGTTTCTTGCGGTCCTGGGCAGAGCTGTGATACATCCAGATAGGATGCTTTCTATGGTGCATCGGTAAAAGTTGGTGAGAGTCAAAGGGGACAAACCAAATTTCTTTAGCCTCCTGAGGAAGTAGAGGCGCAAAGTTAGCACAAATTAAAGTTAGCAGGCCATTCACCAGGATTCTGAGCAGCACCTTCAACCATCTGGGTCAGAAAAGTGAAATTGTTCTATACTTAGATGCTAGACCAATCACTGTACCTCTTTGCTGCAACTAAGTGACAGCCCACACTGGAGGTTGGACTTATGGTGTCCAGACTCACTGTGTCACCAGCAGGGACCTTCCAAGAGCATTGCCCCTTACTCCTCCTAAAATAAATGGACTCCAAGCAATGCAAGAAAAAAGGATGGTCAACTTGTTTATTTTCAAGCAGTTTTAGTCTGATTTGGTTTGACTGTGTCCCATCTGTAAGTCCTTTGCCTTTGGGTGAGTATGAAGATGCCCCATGTGCATATTGCTGTGTCAGATTTATCCCTGAGCAATAATTTTTTATCTCTCATCAAAAATAAACAAACTGTCACAGCTTCTGTTTTCTAAAAGTAGATGTCAGTGCCTGTGATTTTATTGCAGCCCTTTGTTGCCTCCATCTATCACCTCCCAGCCTCTGTCGCTACTTGCACTCTTCCCTCCTCCTTCTGCCCATCACCCCGCCTCACCTGGATCCACCTATCGCTTGCCATCTCTTGCTCCACCCCTTCTCCTCAACTCTCTATACTGGCTATCTGGCCTTTATCTTTCAGTCCAGATGAAGGGTCCCCACCCAAAATGTTGACCATCCATTTCCCTCCACAGGTGCTACCTGACCTGCTGAATTCCTCTGGCAGTTTACTTTTTGCTACAGATTCTAGTATCTGCAGTTTCTTATGTCTCCGGAATTTTATTTGTAACATTCTCTGGCAAGAGCAAAAGTGGTTGGTTTCTTAGCGAACAATTTCACCTTCATTTAAGGAGATCAATGAAAATGCTAAATTGTGAGTTGTTTGTTTTTATATTTATTGATTGGTATGAAGTGTGATTTCTAATTTCAGACCACATAGATATAATTTTCCTGGAAGTAAACTAATGCAATACTCTCGTTTGGTGGTAGCTTTTGTTAATTAAGTATTTGTAGGGAATTATTAAACATTTGCTGAGGATTTCATCTGCACATTGCATTGATTTCCCCCAATTTAAGTTAAAATATGAACGGAGCCATATTTTATTCAAAGATTTGATGCGTACAGACCCTCAATAGGTGACACAGCAGGACCGGTGTGCCGAAAAGCAAAGAAGATTGGTGGGCACTATGGATGGTAGTCTTAAATTACAGGGTGATATCCATGTGTTGGTGAAATGGGCTCAGAAATGGCAGAGTTTAATCCAGATCAATGTGAGGTGATGCATTTGGGAGTACTAATGAGGCCAAAAATACATCATGAATGGTAGGGCCCTGTGTATTGAGGAACAGAAGGATCTTGGTGTATCAGCCAGCTGCATCATGGGCACAACCCTCCCCACCGTCGACGACATCTTCAAGAGGCGGTGCCTCAAGAAGGCGGCATCCATCATTAAGGACCCTCACCACCCAGGACATGCTTACTTCACATTACTACTGTTGAGGGGGAGGTACAGGACCCTGAAGAACTACACTCAATGTTTCAGGAACAGTTTCTTCCCCTCTGCCATCAGATTTCTGAACAAGCCATGAACACTACCTCGTTATTCGTCTTTTGCACTATTTATTTATTTTGTAACGTAGTGATTTTTATGTCCTACATTTGTACTGCTGCTGAAAAACAACAAATTTCACGACACGTCAGTGATAATAAATCAGATTCTGATTCTGATAAGTCCAAAGATCGTTGAAGGTGGCAGTACAGGTAGATAACATGGTAGAGAAGGCATATGGGAAACTGGCCTTCATTAGCCAGGCATTGAATACAAAAGTAGGGAGGTTATGCTCCCATCTTTATAAAACATTGCTCAGCCCTCAGCGTGCAGTTCTGGTCACCACACTAGAGGAAGGATGTGATAGTGCTGAAGAGGGTGCAGAGGAGATTCACCAGGATCTTGCCTGGGTTGGAGCAGTTCCATTATGAGGAGGGAGTGGAGAGGTTGGGTCTGTTTTCCCTGGAGCTGAGGAGGTTAAGAGGAGTTATGATTGAGGTATATTAAATTATGAGGGGTATAGATAGGGTAGACTGTGGGAAACATTTCACTCTTATCAGGGGTAGGTTCAGCAGTGGGGATGTTAGGAGTCTGGCTAAGCACCCTGTCACATTCAAGAATTCTCACAGATAGTAAAAAAGCACAATTTTTGACTAATGTTTTAAACATTTTGTAAAGTGTGAAATGAAGATTGTAAATTAAAAATTAAGCATCAAACTTTTTAAAGATTTTGTTTCTGTAATTTAAAGACCATTATTGGTATTGGAATTGGTTTATTATTGCCACTTGTACCGAGGTACAGTGAAAAACTTGATTTGCATACCGTTCGTGCAGATCAATTCATTACACAGTGCATTGAGGTATACAAGTAAAAAAAAAAACAGAATACAGAGTAAAGTGTCACAGCTACAGGAAGTGCATTGCAAGTAGACAACGTGCAAGGTCAAACAAGGTAGATTGCGAGGTCAAAGAGTCCATCTCATTGTATAATGGAACCATTCAATAGTCTTATCACAGTGGGATAGAAGCTGTCATTAAGTCTGGTGGTATGTACCCTCAGGCTTCTGTATCTTCTACCTGATGGGAGAGGGCAGAAGAGAGAATAACCCAGGTGGATGGCCTACCTGTGGAAATTGTAGTCTATATAGAAGAGTCTTTAAGTCATCAAATTTTGCCCTTGAACTGAGGAGGCGAAGTAGGTCAGGGGTCACACATAGATCAGACCAGACCAGACCTGATATAAAGCATTATACCTGGAGGAACTCAGCAGGCCAGGCAGCATCCATGGAGAAAAGCAGGTAGTCAATGTTTAGGGTCAGGACCCTTCTTCAGTCCTGACCCGAAACATTGACCCTAAAAGGTTCTGAAGAAGGGTCCTGACCCAAAATGTTGACCGCCTGCGTTTCTTCACGGATGCTGCCTGGCCTGCTGAGTTCCTCCAGCATCATAGTGTTTTTCATCTAGATATTCCAGCATCCACAGTCCTTTGTTTCTCCAGACCAGATATATATGCTCGATTTCCTCCTCTGTAAAGGTATTATTGAAGCAGATGGGTTTTTACAGCAGTCCAGGAGCTCACAGTTACCATTAATGATACCAGATTTTTAATTCTCAGTTTATTTAATTCATTGAATTTAAGTTACTCAGCTGGCATGGCAGACTTTGGACTCATCTCTGCTGATCAATGGTGCAGGGCTCCAGATATCAATGCAGTAATTTAACTACACCCTCTAAAGTTATTGTCAATTCATTTATCTTTTTGTGGTGGTTACTGTAATTTGCAGAAGTGTGGCAAACTGCACAGCTTTGAAGGACAGTGGATCACTGACAGCAATGTATGGATTTCTGTGTCGACAGAGTATGTTGTTACACCAGAAACTTGCTTGGTTTCCTGCTGTAACAATGGTGAACCACTGGCAGTTTGACCATCATTAGAGCCACTGAACCTGAGCCATTATGCAAGTTGATGCTAATTTCTAATGACTGAGCAGAACATGTACATAAATGCTGTGATTGATTGGCACAAATTGAGAGGATTCACAGAAGCTCTTTGAGGACCAGCTTGTGACTCCACAGGCCTCCTTCCTCTGATGGTTGCTGTTTATTTGCCAAAGATAAACTAGCTATGTTCTGAGGATCAAAGATCTGGAATAAGTAAATTATGCATCAATGCTGGTGTGCTTAACAAAGGAAAAAAAAAATAATTTTCACTCAATGTACTAATCAGTGTGCTGAACTTATCAAATGATTTGGATCAAACTCATTCATCCTTCAATTTTTAACTTTTGTTCTTCCACTTAACAACTCCACATAATACATGCTTATTTTTAACAGTGCACATGTAAAGTATCCAATAAATGTTTCACACTAAAGTAACGCAGGCCAAACAGTATTCATTTCTTCAGATGTGCACTTGGCCCCAGCAGGAGAAGGGAGTAGTAACTACAATTAATAGAAAAAGAGAATGCATGTTCTTCCTGATGCACATCCGGGATCTAGGAATGGATGTAGGCTGATGAGGTCACTGAACATGTTATGCCATTTTGTCAGATTGTGACTGATCCATAGTGTAAGTCCATCTACTTATGTTTGTTCTGTAAACCCTAATACCTTTACCTACAGCACTGGGTCATCTTCAGTTTTGGCATTTTCAGGTTACTTTACCTCAATTGTGAGAGAGATCGAGATTACCACAGCCCTTAGTGTTTTTCATTGGATCAATAGGTTGAATGGTTCAGTGATTTATGTAGTCATATCTCAAATAATGGCTAAAGGAATAGCCTTAATTAAGTAACCCTCTTTCTTTGAAACAGTAGTCATGGTTTTTCACACTTGCTTCAAATGTTACAGACAAATAAACTTCAATTGTTTGCAGGGTAAATAATGACCCCAAACTTACATTGAGAAAATAGCAATATCTCTTAAGTTTAATCTGATGAATAGTTTCTTTTGAGAGGAAATAATATCACCTACGTTTATCATGGGCAACAAGACGTAAGAAATAGAAGCTGGAATAGGCCATTCAGCCCTTCATGATTGCTCTGCCCTTCAGTAAGACAGGGACTCATCTTTTACTTCAGACCCATTTTCCTCACAAGCCCCACTTCATTTTGTTCCAAACCTCAACTGTCAAGTCTTCTGTCTGCACCTTAAGTGATACTTATGCTTGAAGTTTTTTTAAATCATTCAAGTGATGTGGGCTTTGCAGACTGAACCAGCAGGTAATGCCCATCCCTGATTGCCCTTGAGAAGGTGGTGGTGAGTTGCTGAGATTGAGAGGGTTGAGGGCTTCAAGTTCCTAGAAGTGAACATCACCAATAGCCTGTCCTGGTCTAACCACGTAGATGCCACAGCCAAGAAAGCTCACCAGTGCTCTACTTCCTCAGGAGACTAAGACATTTGGCATGTGCTCTTTGACACTCACCAACTTTTATCAATGCACCATAGAAAGCACCCTATCTGGATGCATCATGTCTTGGTATGGCAACTGCTCTGCCCTGGACCGCAAGAAACTGCAGAGAGTTGTGGACACATCTCAGCACGTCATGGAAACCAGCCTCCCCTCCATGGACTCTGTCTATACTTCTTGCTGCCTCGGTAAAGCTGTCAGCATAATCAAAGACCCCACCCATCCGGGACATTCTCTCTTCTCCCCTCTCCCATCAGGCATAAGATACAAAAGCCTGAAAGCACATACCACCAGGCTCAATGACAGCTTCTATCCCGCTGTTTTAAGACTATTGAATGGTTCCCTAGTACGATAAGATGGACTCTTGACCTTACAATCTACCTCATTGCAACCTTGCACCTTACTATCTACCTGCACTACACTTTCTCTGTAGATGCTACATTTCATTCTGCATTCTGTGTTCTTTTACCTTGTGCTACCTCAATGCACTGTGTAATGAATTGATCTGTATGAATGGTATGCAAGACAAGTTTTTAACTGTACCTCAGTACAAGTGACAATAATAAACCAATTCCAATTCCAAATCTTCCTTGAGGTGTGGGTATACCCACCATGCTGTCAGTGAGGGAGTTCCAGGATCTTGACCCAGCAACAGTGAAGCAACGGCGATATAGTCAGGATGACATGTGACTTGGAGGTCAACTTCCAGGTTTTCCCATGTTTTTGCTCTCCTTGTCTTTCTAGAAGGTAGAGGACATGGGTTTGGAAGGGTATGGATGGGTTTTGTGGATTTTGAGTGTCATTTTCAGCACCCTGAAAGTAAAGAGCAGCCAAACTCTTTCTCCTCAGCCTAAGATGATGAAGTTGCCTGGAGATTTAGTTGGCTGTCTTCAGAATTTGGGAGAAGAGCTGGGCAGTAGGTGCTGTGTGATTGGTTCAGTTACACACTTCACTGGGAAATGCACTTTCTAAATGATTTGCATGTCACTTCTGTCTAAAGAGCCCCAGCCATTGTTTCAGAAGTATTTAAGTAAAATGAACCTTTTAGAACATTGTGGCTTCTAATTTTCAAGAGGTAGGTCAGAGGAATGGAACTCCCATTGAACTGAGAGTGGAAAGAATTCCTGCATACAAAATATGCATTTAATAGAAAAACTAAGTGTTGAAAAACTGTGAAAAAAGTTTTGTTGCTTTCTTGAAGCCAGAAGAATCCCATTGTAAAATGGTGTTCCCATTTGATCAATTGTTTGGTATAAATCAAATTAATTTGCCGGTCAAGTTTTGATGTTCTATCATTCTTTAAGAGACAGAAGAACTTGTTTTTCTTTCTTCATTCTCAGAATCAGGATATCGCTGGCAAGACCTGCATTTATTGCCCATTCCCATTGCCCTTGAGATGGTGGTGATGAGATATCTCCTTGAAACACTGTAATCTTCAATGTTGTGTAGAGAATTGCAGGTCTTTGATCCAGTGACAATGGAGGACTGGAGATATATTTCCAGATCAGGATGGTTTGTGACTTGGAGGGGAACCTGCAGGTGGCAGTGTTCCCATGTTGCCCTTGTACTTCATGTTTTGAGGTCACAGCTTTGGGAGATACTGTCAGAATAACCTGGAGGAGTAACTGCAGTCCATTTTGTAGCTAGTATGCACTGTAGCCACTATGTGCTGGTTTAGAGAAAGATTAGGGTGGTGATTGAGTTATCAAACAAAGGAACTGCTTTGCCCTAGATGGTGTCAAGCTTGAGTATTGTTGGACCTGCACTCATTAAGTCAAGTGGAGAGTATTCCTTTATACTCCTGACTTGTGCCTTGTTGATGGTGTAAATGCTTTTGAGTTACTTGCGGATCTACAGTTAATTCCATTAGCTAAAGTAGAAATGTAATGAGGTAGATTGTGAGGTCAAGAGTCCATTTTATCATACTAGACTCTTGACCTCACAACCTACCTCATTACATTTGTACTTGGCCTTACACCTTATTGTCTTCCTGCACTGCACTTTCTCTGTAACACTAACACTTTATTCTGCATTGTTATTTTCCCTCAATGCACTGCTGTAATGAAGTGATCTGTATGGATGATATCAAGACAATTTTTCACTGTTTACCTTAGTACATGTGACAATAATAAACTAACTTACCAAATGTGTTTCTCCATATTCTCTAAAGTATCGTATCTAGTTTAATGAAGACACTGTCAAGGTCATGGGAAACTGGAACTCAGATATAAGGGTAATTTAAAGTTTTGAAACAAAGGATCTGGAGAAAAATAGGTAAAAAGGATCCAAAGAAAGTAAATCCTGGACATTTGCCCTGAAACTGTTGCCCTAAATAGTAGTGATTGGGCATTGTTCACTGCCACTGAAATTCATTGCATTGGTTTTAGTGGAACTCAATTTCAGAGGCAGTATAGAATGCAAAGTTTTTACAGTATGGTGCATTTAATACTGTTCTTCCAGGATCAATTACTAGGAAAATGTTTCTTCTCAAGTACTTTGTAGATTTATCATGCCCATTGAATCCTTGAGTTTTGTTGTGGATAGATTTGAAGTGAAATGTCTCTGATTTCTCTACTGTATTACAATTTGCTATTTTATAATGGAAAGTAGAAAATATCTAACTACTTATATTCCCATTATTATAATCCATTGATTTTAATGGAAATGTTCTCTTGTAATAATGGATTCGTAGCAATTTGAGGATATGCAATCCTTTTAATTTGTTTGAAAAATCTGGTAATGAAACCTGGCATCACTAAAAGTGGCCATGAAAATGTTTTCATAAAATTCTAGCTGGTTCACTGTTAACTTGCTCTCCTGACTTGGTGTGCCCAATGACAAGAATTCAGTATGAACGTTGTGAGGGAAGGTCACTTTTCACAGAATCTGTCTGGCCTGTCGAGTGTTTCCAGCACTTTTCTCTTAATTTCAGATTTCCAACATCTGTGGTTTTTTTGATTTTCAAATAAACGTTGGCTTCAAAGTTTCCTCTGAGGCAAGCCAACCATCTTTAATTAAACCACTGTCACTAGTTATTTATTTTTGTAACTTATAGTAATTTTTAAGTCTTGCACTGCACTGCTACCGCAAAACAACAAATTTCACCACATATGTCAGTGATAATAAACCTGATTCTGATTTAAGAAGCAGACCCATGTCATAGCAAGGTGGGCAGTAAAGATTGGTATTGTCACCACTGCTCATGTTCTGGGAATACTTTTTAAAAGGAATACTTTTTAATAAGGATTACTATTTTGTATAAACCAAAGAGATACCCTTTCTCATATAGAGGCAATCCTTTAACTTGTGCAGGAGGTAACTGAATGACTGGGAGTTCACTGTTTGGTTTAGGCAATTCTTGGATCAAGAAGCCATTAATGAAAGATATATTTTAACTGTTTCACAGTAGACTAATACATGGGGCTGAAATCCTTGCACATTTGCACAGTGCAGGTCAATGAAGAGTAAAACTAATGATCCTTTTGAAGCCATGTGCCCGGTAAACGTTCGGAATGATGTGTCTGGATGGCATGTAAACAAAAACCTTTCACTGTATCTTGGTACATGTAACAATAATAAACCAATTACCAAATGTTGGTAAAATTAATAATGAATGGCTAACGTAGATGATGGAGTCAAAGCAGATTGGGTCGAGAAGAGCATCAGTAATTCAGTGAATCTCCAGCTAGGTTTTTTTTCCCAAATAGACTAGAACTTGATGAAAGCTGTCAACCCTGCAGGATTGCCTTGAAGATTCCCAGGAATTAAGGGTAATTTTCAGGAGTGATCCAGGAGGGAAAAGAACAGAACCTAACTTTGAACATTTCGGTTTATTATTTACAAAATATTAAAGATCCAAAAACAATCCAGTTGTTGTACAATTGTCATCATATTTTTCCCTCTAACTATCTGCTGCCACACTGACTTTCTGATCTGTCCGTGAGCACTCAAGGTGTCGTTTATCTCTTATGTCTGAAATTCAATAGGGGTGCCTGCCATTGTGATAGAAGCAATCTCCCTTCCTTGCACTGAGAACAGCTTCATCTTATGAGGCACAGCCACCATGCTTAGTGAGGTAGATTCAGAATAAATCCAGCAACTCAAAACTAGGGGTCCATGAGGCTGTGTGGTTGTCATCAGCTGCATTCTCAAGTGATCTGCACTATAAAATTATTTCACTTTCTAATTGGCATAAGGTGGCAGAGCATCATGAATTGGTAATTGGTTTATTATTGGCACATGTACCAAGATACAGTGAAACTCTTTGTTTTGTATATGCCAACCAGACAGATCATTCCAAACATAAGTACATCGACATAGTACAAAAGGAAAAAATAACAGAATGTGGTGTTACAGTTACAGAGAAAGTGGAGTGCAGGCAGTCAAATAAGGTGCAAGGGCCATGACGAGGTAGACTGAGAGATCAAGAGTTCATCTTTGTCGTACAAGAGATCCGTTCAAGAGTCTTATAACAGTGGGATAGAAGCTGCCCTTGAGCCTGGTGGTATGTGTTCTCAAGCTTTTGTATCTTCAGCCCACTGGAAGGGGGAGAAGAGAGAATGACTGGGGTGGGTGGGGTCTTTGATTATGTTCGCTGCTTCACAAGGCAGCAGAAAGTGCAGACACAGTCCTTGGAGGGGAGGCTGGTTTTCCTGATAGACTGGGCTGTGTTGGGTGATCCCTGGCTGTGGGTGGGTCAGTTGGAATTTGTGTGAGTTCACCTGAGGCTCCAGGGACATAAGTAACCAGCTGTTCGAATCCCAAGTTCTCATCTTGCATTTTGTTTTAATCTTACAATTACAGAAAGTACCAGTCGTCAAATACACTGTGGTAAATTAGTAGGAACTGCAGAGAGGGAGAGAGACAAAACACACTGAAGATGCACACTAGGGACACAATTAAAGCTTAATGGGATTCAGGCAGTGAGATAATGAACTATTTAAATGATGGATACACCATTGGATAATTGGCATTGATCAAGCCTACTTTTATCTCTGGCAATGACAAAGCTGAACTTAAATATACAGCAACAGTGGCTCCATACTCTGCTTGCAGATATAATGACTGCAATGGGAGTAAGTGTGATGCTGTAAGGGAAAGTATGATGGTGTATAATATGGTGATCCATGAGGATGGTGTAATTTAAACTGGAGTAATGTCTTTTGGGTATGATACTGTAATATTAAACCATGTTATTGAGCTGTAGAAGGCATTGGTGGAATTGGGACATATCTGCTGAAGTAGCTTTCTAGCCTAGAACACAATGTGACTGCTCTGTATGCTACAGATTGGTGATGGATTTCTAGGTCATAGGTTCTTTTCATCTACCTTGACAGTGCCCATGCTCTCTTGAGTTTTACTGCAGATACTTTGGAAATGGAATGTATCAGCTTGTTCCACTTTATTGCAGTTTGTTATTTTATTGTAGAATATGTAACACAGTGCGTTGCTTATATTCTGGTTAGTATAATCTTATTTTGAATTGAAGTCATAGAGCAATACAGCACCCAACCAGGCCCTTTGGCCCAACTCATCCATGCTGACCAAAATGCCCACCTAAGCTAGTCCCATTTGCCGGCATTTGGCCCATATCCCTCTGAACCCTTCCTACCCATTTACCTGTCCAAGTGTCTTTCAAATGTTACTATTGTACCTGCCTCAACCACTTCCTCTGGTAACTTGTTCCATATACGCACCACCCTCTCCATGAAGAAGTTGCCCCTCAGGTCCCTTTTAAATCTTTCTCTTCTCACCTTAAACCTATGCCTTCTAGTTTTGGACTCCCTTTCCCTGGGAAAAATAATGTGTGCATTCACCCTCTCTATGCCCATCATGATTTTATAACACCTCTCAGTCTCCTACATTCCAAGGAATAAATTCCTAGCCTACCCAACCTCCCTCTACAACTCAGGCGCTCAAAGTGTTCCCCAATGATTATAAATTCATATCAGTCTGAGGATTTGAAACCAGTTTCAATATGAACAGAAGAGCTGAATTCCAGGCCAGATTAAGAGTGACAACCCTTGACATCATGGTGACCTTGGACAGAGGATGCTGTCCAGAAGCCCTGGTAAAATTGAAATTAATAGGAGCTCAGTGGATAACTCTTGAGTTGCTGAAGTCATACGTTGGACAAATAAAAACAGTTATGTTTGTTGGACCTCAAACAATTCAGTCCCATTTCAACACTAGGAGTTTTTCAACAACCACCTTCAGCTGTTTTATCTGTCACCTTCCATCTATCATAAGGTCAGATGCTGATTGTACAGTGTTCAGTTCAAATGGTAGCTTCTCAGATCATGAGACAATCTGTAGCCATGTGCAGCCCTAGATAGCATTCAGGCTTGGATGATGGTGACAACAAACATGGTGCCACACAAGTGCCAAGCAAAAAAACTCCAAGTAACCACTTCACTTTGGCATTCAGCAGTGTTATCACCAACAATAAAACCCCATCAACACCTTGGGAAGGAAGGTCACCATAGACCAGAAACTTAACTGGACCAGACACATAAAAGAAAAACAGAAAATGCTAAAAATACTTATCCAATCTGGCAGCATCTGTGAAGAGAGAAACTATTATTTTAGACCAATGGCCTTTTATCAGGACACAAATATCATGGCTACATGATCAAGTCAGAGGCCAGGTATCTTGTCGCAAGTATCTCACTCTGTTGATCCTAAAACCTTTCCAGCATATATAAGATACAACTCTGGTGTGAGATGCAATACTCTCCATTTTCCTGGGTGAGTGAAGTTCCAACAGCATCTAAGAAGCTTGACATCCAGAACAAGGCAACCTGCTTAATGGCACATCACCCATCACCATAAATGTTCACACCTCCACCAGTGGCACACTCACACCACTACTCTGTCTACACTTCCTGCTGCCTCAGGAGTGTAGCCAGCATAACCAAGGACCCCTCCCACCCCAATCATTCTTTCTTCTCACCCCTTCCATCAGGGAGAAGATACAAAAGGTCAGCACAACATCATGGGCCGAAGGGCCAGTAATGTGCTGTACTGTTCTATCTTCTAAAAGCTTGAAAGCACACACCACCAGGCTCAAGGACAGCTTCTATCCTCCTGTTAAGACACTAAGACAATAAGACTGGGGAAGGTTTAAACTAGTTTGGCAGTGGGATGGGAACCAGTGTGATAGGTCAGAGGTTGGTGCATTTAGTGTACAAGTAGATGCAGAGTGTAGAAAGACTGTGAGGAAGGATAGGCATTTGAAAGGGCAAAATTGCAGTCAGTTGGATGGGCTGAATTGTGTCTACTTTAATGCGAGAAGTATCAGGAACAAGGGTGATGAACTTAGAGCATTGGTAAGTACATGGAACTATGACGTGGTGGACATTACAGAGACTTGGCTGTCGCAAGGGCAGAAATGGCTGCTGAATATTCCAGGGTTTAGATGTTTCAAAAGGGACAGGGACGGAGGTAAAAGAGGTGGGGGAGTGACTTTGCTGATCAGGGGCAGTGTCACAGCTGTA
Organism: Pristis pectinata; assembly: GCF_009764475.1. NCBI lineage: Eukaryota > Metazoa > Chordata > Chondrichthyes > Rhinopristiformes > Pristidae > Pristis > Pristis pectinata. Next base: position 17,812,328 of record NC_067409.1, on the reverse strand, counting down.
CAAAGGGAGGATGTCCTGGAGGGATCGTCTTCTGAGTCAGTGTGGGTGGAAGTCAGAAACAGGAAGGGAGCGATCACTCTATTGGGAGTATTCCATAGACCTCTGCAATAGCAGCAGAGATGCTGAGGAGCAGATCAGGGGGGGGGGGGCAGATTTTGGAGAGGTGCTAAAATAACAGGGTTGTTGTCATGAGTGATTTCCACTTCCCTAATATTGATTGGCACCTCCTTAGTGTAAAGGGGATAGATGGGGCAGAGTTTGTTAGGTGTGTCCAGGAAGGATTCCTGACAGAGTATGTGGACAGGCCGACTAGAGGAGAGGCCACTCTGGACCTGGTACTAGGCAATGAGCCTGATCAGGTTTCAGATCTCTCAGTGGGAGAGCATTTTGGAGATAGTGACCATAACTCCTTGACCTTTACCATAGCCTTGGAGAGGGATAGGAGCAGACAATATGGGAAAGTATTTAACTGGGGGAGGGGGAATTATGATGCTATTAGGCAGGAACTTGGGAGTGTAAATTGGGAACAGATGTTCTTGGGAAAGTGCACAGTGGAAATGTGAAGGTTGTTTAGGGAGTACTTGCATGTGGTTCTGTATAGGTTTGTCCCACTGAGGCAGGGTAAGGATGGGTAGAGTGAAGGAACCGTGGTTGACACAAGATATAGAATATCTTGTCAAGAGGAAGAAAGAAACATCTGAAGTTTAGAAAGCATGGATCAGACAGGGCTCTGGAGAGTTACAAGGTAGCCAGGAAGGATCTTAACAATGGACTTAGGAGAGCTAGAAGGGGGCATGAGAAGTCCTTGGCAAGTAGGATCAAGGAAAACCACAAGGCGTTCTACACGTATGTGAAGAATAGGAGGATGACTAGAGTGAGGGTAGGACCAATCAGGGATAAAAGAGCAAACGTGACTGGAGTCGGAAGAGGTAGGGGAGGTCCTTAATGAATTCTTTGCTTCAGTATTCACCAGTGAGAGAGACCTTGACGTTTGTGAGGATGGCGTATGACAGGCTGATACGCTAGGGCATGTCGACGTGAGGAAAGAGGATGTGCTGGAACTATTGAAAAACATTAGGATAGATAAGTCACTGGGGCCGGATGTGATATATCCAAGGTTAGTACGGGAAGTGAGACCAGTGAGGATGCAAAGATTGACCTTTGGCGACGATCTTTGCATCTTCACTGGCCACAGGAGTAGTGGCAGATGATTGGAGGGTGGCAAATGTTGTTCCTTTGCTTAAGAAAGGGAGTAGGGATAACCCTGGGAATTACAAACCAGTGAGTCTTACTTCAGTGGTGGGCAAATTACTGGAGAAAATTCTTAAAGACAGGATTCATGGGCATTTGGAGAAGCATAGGCTGATTAGGGACAGCGTGGCTTTGTGAGGGGCAGGTCTTGCTTCACGAGCCTGATTGAATTCTTTGAGGATGTGACAAAGCACATTGATGAAGGTAGAGCAGTGGATGTGGTGTACATGGATTTTGGTAAGGTTCCTCATGGAAGGCTCATTCAGAAAGTCTGGAGATATGGGATCCAGGGAAACTTGGCTGTGTGGATTCAGAATTGGTTCGATCATAGAAAGCAGAGGTGGTGGTAGATGGAGTGTATTCTGCCTGGAGGTCGGTGACCAGTGGTGTTCTACAGGGATCTGTTCTGGGACGCCTGCTGGTTTCTATAAATGACTTGGATGAGGATGTGGAAGGGTGGATTAATAAGTTTGCTGATGATTCAAAGGTTGGTGGTGTTGTGGATAGTGTAGAAGATTGCTGTAGATTATAACAGGACATTGATAGAATGCAGAGCTGGGTTGAGAAGTGGCAGATGGAGTTCAACCCGAAAAAGTATGAAGTGATACACTTCGGGAGATCGAATCTGAAGGCAGAATAGGTTAATGGCAGGACTCTTAGCAGTGTGGAGAAACAGAGGAATCTTGGGCTCCACGTCCATAGATCCCTCAAGGTTGCCACACAGGTCAATAGGATTGTTAAGAAGGCATATGATGTATTGGCCTTTATTAGTCGGGGTACTGAGTTCAAGAGCCACGAGGTAACGTTGCAGCTCTATGGAACTCTGGTTAGACCACACTTGGAATATTGTATTTGGTTCTGGTCGCCTCATTATAGGAAGGATGTGGAAGCTTCAGAGAGGGTGCAGAGGAGATTTACCAGGATGCTGCTTGGATTGGAGAGCATGTCTTATGAGGATAGGTTGAGTGAGCTAGGGCTTTTCTCTTTGGAGAGAAGGAGGATGAGAGGTGACTTGATAGAGATGTACAAGATGATAAGAGACATAGATTGAGTGGACAGTCAGAGACTTTTTCCCAGGGTGACAATGGCTAACATGAGGGGGCATAATTTTAAGGTGATGAAAGGAGGATGTCAGGGGTAAGTTTTTTACACGGAGTGGTGGGTGTGTGGAATGCACTGCTGGCAGAGGTTGTGGGGGCATATACATTAGGGACATTTAAGAGACTCTTAGATAGACACATGAATGATAGAGAAATGGAGGGCTATGTGGGAGGGAAGGGTTAGATGGATCTTAGAGCAGGATAAAATGTCGGCGCAACATTGTGGGCCGAAGGGCCTGTACTGTGCTGTAACGTCCTAATGTTCTTGAATGAACCTCTTGTATGATAAAGATGAACTCTTGATCTCTCAATCTACCTTGAACCTAATTTATGTACCTGCGTTTCACTTTCTCTGTAACCGTAACACTATATTCTGCATTCTGTTATTGCTTTTTCCGTTGTACTACCTCAATGTACTTATGTTTGGAATGATCTGTATGGATGGCATGCAGCCAAAGGTTTTTCACTGTATCTCGGTGCATGTGACAATAATGCCGATTACCAGTTACCAATTACCTGCAATGTGTTCCATCCACCACATGTAGTGAAGCAACTCAGTAAAGCATCTCTGACAGTATTCCCTAAAGGAGTGAGCCCTACCACTTGGCAACAGGTGTAAGAGAACATTACCACCAGCAGGTTTTCCTCCACGTCGTACACTAACATTAAAAGGAAGTATTTTATCATCATTGTTTCAATCTTTCAGCTTTCTGGGAATACCTTCACCAGATGCTGCCTGGCCTGCTGAATATTTACAAGGTTTTCTAATTTGTTTCAAGGAAGTAACTCCCCACCACCTTTTCAAGGATAATTAGAGGTGCTAGTTCAACCAATGACACCAATTTTTCATGAATAAACAAGACAAACATGGAAGATTATTTATAAATGTAACCCCTTTCTTCTTTGAAGTGATGCAGGGCACTCTTCTTTCACCTGTACAAGTCATCGGTGAGACCACATTTGGAATATTGTGTGCAGTTCTGGTCATCCTGTTATAGGAAGGATATCATTAAGCTGGAAAAGGTGCAGAAAAGATTCATGAGGATGTTCCTGGGACTGGTGGGCTTGAGTTATGAGGCTGGATAGGGTGGGACTTTTTTCCGTGGCGTGTAGGGCTCTGAGGAGTGACCTTATAGAGGTTTATAACATCTTGAGAGGCATAGATAAGGTGGATGGTCACAGTCTTTTTCCCAGGGTAAGGGACCGCAAAACTAGAGGGCATAGGTTTAAGGTGGGAGGGGAAAAATTTAAAGGGGATCTGAGGGGAAACTTTTACAAGGTATGTGGAATTGAGCTGCCAGAGGAGGCTGTAGCAGCGGGTACAATTACAATGTTTAAAAGGCATTTAGACAAGTATGTGGATAGAAAGGTTTACAGTGACATGGACCAAATGGGACTTGCTTGGATAGACATCTTGGTCGGCATGGATGAGTACGGCCGAAAGGCCTGTTCCTGTGCTGTATAACTCTATGACTCTATGATCTAATAGAGTATTGCTCAAACATTGAAGGATTCCTTGCTCAAAATTTGATTGATTCCTGCTGTGAAATAATGCATCAGAAATGATTTCTTTCTTATTATGGAATCTTCATGTGAGTTGTAGTCTGAAAAATAGAACACCAGCTTACTGCTGGTGGTGTTCAGTCCAGACACTTGAGCAGCAGTAAGTTGATGGAAACACAAGAGACTTAAGATGCTGGAATCTGGAGTGGCACACAAAATGCTGGAGGGACTCAGCCAGTCAGGCAGCTTCTATGGAGGGAAATGGATGTTTCAGGTTAAGACCCTTCATCTGGACTCTGCAGAGAGGGAACTTTGAGTCCAGATGAAGGGTCTCAACCTGAAACATTGACTGTCCATTTCCCTCCATAGATGCTGCCTGACCCGCTGAGTTCTGCCAGCATTTTGTGTGTTGAGTAAGTTTATGGCCCATTTTAGGGCATTGTGATCTCTAATGCACACAGCTGGAGTTCAGGCGCTGGCCCTGCAAAACACATATCCAGGACCAGAATATAAATAAGGACAAATTCCTTCATAAACATAAAATGTTGTGAGGATAATTACCAGCTGCAAGTTCCTGCCCCAAAACTTTCATTGATTTTTCACCTTCACTGTTACTGCCACCAGGTTAATGCCAGTGGGAGTGCAGTTTAATTGGCAGCCACTATCTTTTTACTAGTAGCTACAAAGCTCATACTAGTAAAGTTACAACCACAGTGTGTCACTTCTACCACTGCGCCAAGGCGTAGGCACATTGAGATCAAAATATATCCTCTAGCTGCTTGCTATAGTAATAAAAGTATGCAGTAGTCTGCATCTGAAACTTGGCTCCATTGAAGTCAGTGAATTTCCACCTGTTGTTTTTTGATGCTGTCAGCACAATGTTACAGCAGGTTGAATATAACCCTTTATAAAACAGAAAATGCTGGAAATACCCAGCTGGGCAAGAAGCATCTGCATGAGAAGTAATGTTTCAGGTTGATAGACTTTCATCAGAACTGGGAAAAGTTGGAAAAGTAATAAATTTGGGAGGGGGGCGTGTAGTAGGTAAGTAGATAGGTCTGAAGGGAAGGTCTGTGATAGGATGGAGGATGGGTTTGCTTTGTCCAGTGCAGAGCAGATCATGAACACCAAGTTGGATGAAGTGCAACTGCTTTATCTGGAATACCTGCTTGGGACACTAAAAGATAATGCAGGACGTACTCAGTGGGTCATGTAACATCTGTGGAGAGAGAAGAACAGGGGGATGACCTTATATCAAAACTAACCAGTTCTGAGACAAACAGGAAAGGCTGGATATCTGAAATTGTTGAATTCAGTATTGAGTCCTGAGGGCTGCAACATGCCCAGAGGTGTTGTTCCTCAACTTTATGTTGGGCTTTGATGGAACAGTGTGGGACGTCAAAGACAGGGAATCAGGGTGGGAGTGGGATGGAGAATTAAAGTGACAGATGACTGAAAGCTCAGGATCAACCTTGTGGACTGATGAGGTGCTTTCGGTAAAGCAGTCACCCAATCTGCTTTGGTGTTACCTATTCTGTATCAGTGCTACAAACACCAACGTTGTCTCCAAATAATGAGATCAAACTATTCCCTGTATTTTCCAGTGATGTTTTTCTTTCAAAATGCTCTTCACCTCCTTTGGTAGGAGCAGAAGATTTGGTTAATGAGTTATTCTCGCATTGGTTAGTTGTGTGATTTAGCACATAAGAATCCTACAGAGTGCCGCGAGTTATAGGTTCCTGCCCAGAAACCAGAATGGACATCTAGGAAGCACTACAGTCCATGAACCAGATTGCAGGCATCTTTCTTTTGGGAATGGGGAAAGGAGATTTAAAAAAAAACTAAATGAAGATTTGGTAACTTTAGCAACATTACAAACCACTTTGGAGGTGATTATATCCTGTTGAAGTCATTGTGTAATCCACTGAAACTTGCCCAGAAATTCATCCTTTGGTTGGAATTGTACACATGTTACATAGTCTTAGCTACATTTTCTTCTCTGCTTCCAAAGGCAAAACTGTTTTAATAATAATAACAGAAAATGCTGGAAACACTCAGCGGGTAAGGCAGCTTCTGTGGAGGGGCCATTTTAGGAATGTTGAGTTGGCTACCATGCACACCTGCAATAACTCCTCTGCTCTGTGCTGTGTGATCATGCACCTGAGGAAGGAGAGGAGGGTCTCGGAGTAATCATTCATATAAAAGTAGTCCTTCAGCATTGGGTTCATCTTCTATTCAAAGTACTTGCTCTGCTCTTCTTTGGGCCCACCAAACCCCAAGAGCAAACACTACATCCACCTCTTTCTGTTCTTCATCTGAACTAACATTCCTCCTATCCCATCAGTTTGATGACAGAAATACCCCTTCTACCCACCATCCACTTGATCTGATCCAAATCCATCTGCCACTGATGCCCCTTTCCCTCCACCAAATCTCCCACTTACATTCCCTGACTATTTTATCCTTCCCAACTCCTGATCCATCAGTGGCTTTGCCATCAACTGATCACACTCCTCGACAACCGATGTCTGTTTCTTCCTCTCAGTCCCACCCCCAATCCTGGACATCCAACCTTTCTCAGACCCGTATCTATCAATCCTCTCCCCCATCTCTCAGCTTACCAGTTGATGCCAATCCCTTTACATTCCCTTATTGCCATCTCTCCTCCATGACCTCATACCAACCTCCACTACCGGATTTCTTTCAGATGCTCCAAAATGGCAAAGTGTGCAGAAGGCAAGGCCTTTCCTCAGGCAAGGTCTATTCAGAAATGTTTGGCATCTTGGGCTTTGTGTTTTGCAGAAAGTCCCAGTGGCAAGCCTTCAGAGAAAATGTTCATTGGTGTAATCACCACACTGATTAGTCCCTGCAAATTAAGGATATTAAGAGAAATTGGATAAAGAGTAGCCCTGGTCCCTCAAGCATGCCCCGCCATTCAATATGATGCTGGCTGATTTAACACAGGCCTCAACTCTTCCCCTGTGCCAGATCCCCACAGACCTCAATCCCCTGATCTTTCAAAAGGTTATCTACTGCCACTTTAAATACTGCTAATGACCTATCTTCCACAACTCTCGGGGGTAGAGAATTTCAGAGATTCACCACCCTCTGCAAGAAGAAATTTCTACATGCCTCGGTTTTAAATGGCTGCCCCTTAATATTGTAACTATGTCCCCTCATTCAAGTCTCTCCCGCAAGTGAAGACACCTCTACCCCGTCATGCCCCCTCAGGATCTTATACGTCACCACTCTATAGAACACTCCTCTTCCAAACTCCAGAGAATACGGACCCAATCTGTCTAGCCTCTCTTGATTGGACAGTCTTCTCATTCCAGGAATTATCCAGTTGAATCTCCTTCATGGAGACACAGGAGACTGTGGACACTGGATTCTGGAGCAACAAACAATATGCTGAAGGCAGTTAGAGGGTCGACCAGCGTCTGTGGTGGGGAAAGGAATTGTCGATCTTTCCTCGAAACAGATGCTGCTTGACCCACTGAGTTCCTCCAGCAGATCGGAGACACAAGAATCGGAATCAGAATCAGGTTTATTATCACTGACGTATGTCATGAAAAGTGTTGTTTTACAGCAGCAGCACAGTGCAAGACATAAAAATTACTGTAAGTGACTGAAATAAATACATTGTGCAAAAGAGGAATAACGAGGTAGTGTTCATGGGTTCAAGGATCGTTCAGATATCCGATGGTGGAGGGGAAGAAGCTATTCCTGAAATGTTGAGTGTGGGTCTTCAGGCTCCTGTACCTCCTCCCTGATGGTAGTAACGAGGAGAGGGCATGTCCCGGATGGTGAGGGTCCTCAATGATGGATACCGCCTTCTTGAGGCACCGCCACTTGAAGATGTCCTCCATGGCGGAGAGGGTTGTGCCCGTGATGGAGCTGTCTGAGTCGACAATCCTCTGCAGCCTCTTTTGATCCTGTGCATTGGAGCCTCCATACCAGGCGGTGATGCAACCAGTCAGAATGTTCTCCACTGTGGAAATTTGCAAGAGTCTTTGGTGACATACCAAATCTCCTCAAACTCCTAATGAAGTAGAACTGCTGGCATGCCTTCTGCATGATTGCATCAATGTGTTGGACCCAGGATAGATCCTCTGAGATGTTGATGCCCAGGAACTTGCTCACCCTTTCCACCGCTGACCCCTCAATGAGGACTGGTGTGTGTTCTCCCGATTTCCCCTTCCTGAAGTTCATAATCAATTCTTTGGTCTTGCTGGTGTTGAGTGCGAGGTTGTTGCTGCAACACCACTCAACCAGCCGATCTTTCTCACTCCTGTATGCCTCCTTGTCACCATCAACATACTGCAAATGCTGGAATCTGGAGCAACACACAAAGTGCTGGAGGAACTCAGCAGGTCAGGCAACACCTATGGATGGAACTGGGCAGTCGATGTTTCAGATTGAGACCCTTCATCTGGGCCAGATGTCATTGAGTCCAGATGAAGGGTCTCGAGCCAAAATGGCGATTGTCCATTTCCCTCCATAGGTGCTGCCTGACTCGCTGAGTTCCTCGAGTGCTTTGTGTGTTCCTCCAGCAGATTGTTTATTTCCCAAGGCTATATGTTGGATTACAGACGTTATTTTCAGTAACAAAAATTTGGCAAAAATGTTACCATCTTCTGATGTGAAAAGGCTTTCAAGAGGATAAGGAGGGGCAATATCCCCACCAGGACAGTCTGCTCTGGCAAGCCCTTTGATCATAAAGTGTGCCTGGGTGTGAGTGCAAACAGTAACCCACTCTGAAAATTCATTGGCACATTGGCAGTTTCCGTTTGTTTAAATGAGTCAGGCAGCATATGTTGAAGACACTTTGATACCCATTGATGACCTGAAATGTTAACTCTGTTTTACTTTCTGTAGATGCTGCCTCACCAGCTGAATATCTTCAGCATTTTCTGTTTTCATTTCAGATTCCCAGCAACTGCAGTGATTTTGATTTTCCTTTGAGTGAGTGTGGCTTTTTCACTTTGACAATCACACAGAGTGTGAGTCGATTGTATTTGCTCAGCATGTGAACTTCACTTGACCGCAGTTGTAGCCCAGAACATGTCTTGAGTGCCAAGATCTTTGTCAGTAACTTCAAATGACTCCCACTTTCAACTGTGTCGTAAACCCGTTCTAGTAGCAACCCTCTCTTAAAAGCCATCAGCAGCTGATGTCTGCATTTAACCTCTCCTTTGAATGCAGATCTCATGATTGCCATCTCATTCTTTAAACTAAGTCAGCCACCCAGACGAGGAACAAAAATTGCCTTGCATTGACAGAATGCCAAAATAAACTTGACCTTTTTACACAAGAAGGTTACCTCTTTTATGATCGAAACATTCTGGCACTGCTTTGCCCAGATTCTCATGTGGGGCCACCTTCTTCCATAGATGCACCACTTGAAGAAGAGCTAATCACTTAAGAAATTATAACATAAAACATAAGGAAGAGGAGCAGGAATAGGCCACTCTGTCCTTCAAGCTTGCTTCACGTTCAACAAGATGGCTGATCTCCCACAACACCATTTTCCTGCTCCTTCTCCACAATCCTTGATTCTCTAATATTCAGTAATCTATTCATCTCTGCTTTGAATGCAATCAGTGACTCAGCTTCAACAGCCCGCAAGGGTAGAGAGTTCCAGAGGTTCATACCCTCTGAGTGAAGAAATTTCTTCATGTCTCAGTGCTAAATTGCCAACTCTTTACTTTGAGACTCTGATCCATAGTTCTAGACTTCTCAGCCTTGACAAACATGCTCCATGCACCTACCCCCATGGAGCTTCTAAGAATTTTGTACACTTAAATGAGGTCACCTCTCATCTTTCTAAACTCTAGAGAATACAGGCTTCGTCTACCAGATCGCTTCTCATACCTGGCATCCAAAGAAACAGTACAGTGAATCTTTGCCCCACTATAGCAAGTACAGGAAAAGACTCCAAGATTGTGCACAATATTTTACCAAGGCCCTATATAATTCTGAAAAAACGTCTTTATCCTTGCACTTGGTATGGCAACTGCTCTGCCTGTGACCACAAGAAACTGCAGAAAGGTGTGAACACAGCTCAGCACGTCACGGAAACCAGCCTCCCCTCCATGGACTCTGTTTATACTTCTTGCTGCCTTGGTAAAGCAGCCAGCAGAATCAAAGACCCACCCATTCTGGACATCTTTTCTTCTCCCCTCTCCTATCTGACAGAAGATACAGAAGCCTGAAAGCACGTACCACCAGGCTTAAGGACAGCTTCTAACCTGCTGTTTTAAGATATTGAACAGTTCCCTAGTACGATAAAATGGACTCTTGACCTCACAATCTACCTCGTTATGACCTCGCACCTTATTGTCTACCTGCACTGCTCTTTCTCTGAAACTAACACTTTATTCTACATTCTGTTACTGTCTTCCCTTGTACCTCAATGCACTGTTGTAATAAATTGATCTGTGTGAATGGAATGCAAGACAAGGTTTTCACTGTACCTTGGTACATGTGACAATAATAAACTAATTCACCAAATTAGCACTCAGATCCTCTCATAATAAAGAGCAAAGTACCACTTACCTTCCTAATTGATGCACCTGAATGTGACTTATGTCTAATGATGCTCAATGAACGTCAACATTCCCCAATCTCTCATCATTTAAAAATACTCAGTGTCTGTTTTTTTTACCAAAGTGGATAACCACATTGCACGCCATCTGCCATTTTGGTTTCCACTCACTCAGCTTGTCCACATCCCTTTACATCCTCTTTGCATCCTCATCACTACTCGCATTCCTATTTATTTCTGTGTCCTCTGAAAGTTGAAAATGTTACATTTGATCCTCTCAGCCAAAACATTGACATGGATTGTGAGTAGTTAGGGCCCAAGCAAAGATCGCTGCCAGACTCCACTCTTCGCAGCTTGCCACCTGAGTTGGACCCATTTATTATAGAGTCATAGGATTGTACAGCACAGAAACAGACCCCTTTGGCACACTACATCCATTATGACCTTTTTGCCCATGTATACTAATCCCATTTGCCTGCATTAGGACCATATCTATCTATGCCTTGCCTATTTAAGTGTCTGTCGGAATGCTTCCTAAATGTAGTAATTGTATCTGATTCCATCACTTCTAGCAGTGCGGTCCAGGCATCAACCACGCTGAAAAAAAACCTGGAGGATTTTGTGGAGACTGCATTGGTGCATTTTTGCCTCATTATTGTGATAGGAAAGTACATAGAGCCAAAATGAAATGCAAAGAGTCCTTGATTGGACTCTTAATGAAAAAGAAAAAAAATCCTGCACACAATTGTAGGCTAGCTGTTGGCCCTATTAACAGAATATCCATCAACTTATCACTTAATTAGATTGAGTATTTTTTAAAACATTTTGCTTATTTTATTGAATGATCAAAATCTGAGTTGGGTGTTTTTTTTCTGAATTAACAGAATATCTTGCAGCCAAATTTCTACCCACTTATTTCTTTTATTTTTACAACAGAAAAAAAAATAAATTTGCAAGAAAGCAAAACACTGCAGATGTTGGAAATCTGAAAGAGAAACAGAAAATCTTGAGCAGATCAGATAGCGCCTACAGAGAGAGGAACAGAGTTAGGTCTTAAGGAGAGGGTGATCAACCTGAAACATTCTCTCTCTATGTAGATTCTGCCTGACCTGCTGAGCATCCAAAACACAGGCAGGACTTTTTTAAATTGGCAATAAAAGCAGACTTATTTATCCCTAACCAGAACTGCTTTCAAGAGAGATGTTCAGTGGTAGAGTTTTATGAGATGAAAGCTATTATGGCAGTATTTTCATTCATTTTTAATAGTCATTCCCATGTTAAATAATTGATCATGTAGCAGCACAGCTGGAGGAACGTGTAAATGAGACCAGATAGTCTTTTTATATTGTACGTCTTAAATGAAGAATCTTTTGTTTCCAATTGTGTATTTGGAATTTCTGAGGTAACATCGTCAGTCACTAAATCCTCTCTCCCATTGGAAACCCCTGATGTTGAAGAGTTTTGAAATGCCAATGAAGATGAAATGGCACTTCACCTTAAACCAGATGCCAGTGTTTGTCTTTCTTTCCTTATAAGACAATTTCCTTTGAAACAGCAATGGTTAATAGTATTACTAATTGAAAACTCCAATAATATGGTACCCATGGGACTTCGATAGTGCCAGACGAGCAGATTTTTCCAGACTATTGAACTAATACCCAAACATACTTCTATTTCTTTTATTACATGATATAAGTAGTGTAATAAATTTTCCGTTGGACTCACTGAGTTTAAAGGGAGTGTGTACTGTACAAACACTCCGGACGCTGGCTCGGGTCATAAACCTACCTATGTTCCTGACCCCTGGTGTTCTGGACCTACACCCGGCTGCAACCACACACTCGGCCCACAGTTCAGACCTTGACCCTGGCTGCACTCCAAACCTCTGGCTCTGGAGCTGAACACTCCACTTACACCATGGATCCCTGACTAATTAGCGAGCCAAATGCTGGACCATCAGGATCTGGAACATTGTGAGCAATTTTGGGCCCCGTATCTAAGGAAGGATGTGCTGGCCCCGAAGGGGGTCCAGAGGAGGTTCACAAGAATGATCCCGGAATGTAAGGCTTAACATATGAGGAGCGTTTGATGTCTCTGGGCCTGTACTTGATGGAGTTCAGAAGGATAATGGGGGATCTCATTGAAACCTACCAGATACTGAAAGGCCTGGGTAGAGTGGACGAAAAGAAGATGTTTCCATTAGTAGGAGAGTCGAGGATCCGGGAGAACAGCCTCGGAATAAAGGAGTGTCCCTTTAAAACTCAGGTGAGGAGGAACTCCTTCAGTTAGATGATGAATCTGTGGAATTCATTGCCAAAGAGGGCTGTGGAGGCCAAGTCGTTGGGTGTATTTATGGGAAAGATTGATAGGTTCTTGATTGGTAAAGGCTTTAAGGGTTACGGAGAGAATGTGGGAGAATGGGGTTGTAAAATAAAATCAGCCATCATTGAATGGCAGAGTAGACTCGATGGGCTGAATGGTCTAATTCCGCTCCTATATCTTATGGTTTTATTATTTCTGGACAATCAGATGCTAGGTTATTGGAGTTCTGCTGTACCAAGTACAGTTAGCAGAGCTGGTGTGCAGGCTGGTGAATGGACAGGCCCAGGTCCATACTGGGAAGGTGGTGGGATGCAATTCTGTTCTGAAGTGTCCATGCCCGTCACCTGCCCTTGTGGCCTAGCCTCACTATCCTTGCCCTCACCAACACCAAATGTGATTTATTTCCTTGCTGGGACAACAGTTTTATCAGTTGGAGTAGAATGGAGAAGCCAGCCATGCACTGTGAAAGCTGCTCCAGTATAATGCACACCTTGACTTTCCTGGGTGTGGGTAGCAGTGACCCCTGAGCAAAACTCATTAATGAAGGATGTAACTGAGCTTGAACAGCCTGAGGAGCACCTGTCTTGTAACTATCCCTCTTTTTATGCCAAGCTTTCTTGCATCAGTTTGCATAACGTCTTTTCTTTCCTGGCACAAGTCCTTTACTGGTGATATGTAAAGTGTTGGGTGCTTATTATTGTTTCTCACTGTTTCTGTCACGCACCTTCTGTTGTATGAAGGAAGGTTGGTAGCAGGGTTTAATGCCATGCTTGCATTTTGCATTTCAGTGTGGACACAGCATTGTATATCGTAAATGTGCCCCAAACAAGCAGCTTCCCTAGGGGCCTTCCTGACCTCTCTGAGTTTCCTTTGTCTCTTGGTCCCAAATGTTGGGCCTTGAGAGGCTGCATTCATTTGCTGACTGAACTCTGTCCGTGTAGCATCTACTTCTGATTTTACTGGTGGCCCCCTCCACCAGAGTGCCACAGTGGCGCAGCGAGTAGAGCCACTGTCTCACAGTGCCAGAGACCCAGGTTCAATCTTGACCTGTAGAATTTGCATGTTCTCCCTATGATGACACGGGTTTCTTCTGGGTTCTCTGGTTTCCTCCCACATTTAAAAGATGCGCTGGTCAATAGGTTAATTGGCTGCTGTAAATTACTCCTGGTGTATAGGTGAGTGATAGAATCTCAGAGGTGTTGATGAGAATGTTAGGAGAATAAAAATGGGATTAATGTAGGATTAGTATAAATGGATGGTAGATGGGCAGCCAGACTCGTTGGGCCAAAGGGCCTGTTTCTGTGCTCTATGTCTCTACAACTCTAAGGCTCCTGGCACTATAATCTCTGTTGGCGCATGCCTGCATTGTCATCTGCAAGGATTCATAACCATAGAGGCTTAGAGTCATAGAGTTATGCAGCTCAGAAACAGGCCCTTTAGCTCAACTCGTTTTCCTGTGTTTGGCCAATATCCTTCTAACCCTTTCCAATCCCATATAAATGTCGTTAAAATGTTGTAATTGTACCTGCCTCGACAGCTTCCTCTGGTAGCTCGTTTCATATACCCACCAGAAGTAGGAATTGTTAGCACAGCCATCAGCACTCAGAGGATATTAAAGCTGTCATTCCTTACCATAACTACAATATTCATAAAATTGTTTTCAGTAAGTCTGAGACTTCATTTAAAAAGTGTTATTCTTTGTTTGAGCACATGGTGTTCACATATCATTCTGAACTGAGCACCAGAAAACAGGATAGAATTTTCTGCACATCACATCTGACTCTCTTCAAAGAAACACTCTTCAAAGTCTGGCCTATCAAGTGAATTTGGATTCCAGTTGGTGACTGTTCCAGCTTATTCTTCCTGCTTCCCAGGAGCTTGAAAACAAGGACATTCAGACTTAAGAGCAGCTTCTTCCCCACTGCTAGCAGACTTCTGAACCAATCACCTCTTTCACATCCCCTTCTCAGTGATAAGATAAGATAAAATAAGATATCTTTATTAGTCACACGTATATGGAAACACACAGTGAAATGCACCTTTGCGTAGAGTGTTCTGGAGGCATCCAGCAAGTGTTGCCATGCTTCCGGCGCCAACATAGCATGCCCACAACTTCCTAACTCGTACGTCTTTGGAATGTGGGAGGAAACTGGAGCACCCGGAGGAAACCCACGCAGACATGGGGAGAATGTACAGACTCCTCACAGACAGTGGTGGGAATTGAACCCAGGTCGCTGGCACTGTAATGGTGTTATGCTAACTGCTACACTACCGTGCCTGCCACATTTTCAGATTCTTATTCCGTGTTTTCACTTCAGCATTTCTTTCTAAACTATTTCAGATTTGCACAACAATCTTTGCACCATTCTGTTGTTTTGAACTCTTTGCTGTGTTTATTATTGCATTTATTATTACCATGTATAATGTACTCTGTGAGCTTCATGTGAGCAAGGTATTTCATTGCATTCTGGTGTGTATGACAATAAACTAACCTGAATCTGAGTTAGCACACAAAGACGCTGGAGGAACTCAGGGGGTTAGAAAGTCCGTATGAAGGGTCTCGACCCAAAATGGCGACTGTCCATTTCCCTCTATAGATGCTGCTTGACCCGCTGAGTTCCTCCAGCGCCTTTGTGTGTTGCTCCAGATTCCAGCATCTACAGTCTCTTGTGTTTCTCTCTTCTCTCTGAATCTCTAAATGGTGTTCCAGGATTTTAGCTTCTTGAACTATCTTCAGTGCAAATGTTCAGAAATTTTAATGGCATCCCTCCTGTTCCTCTTAGTCAGCTGCTTACCATTCTAACAGGCCATCGTTGCTGATTCCGTTGTTTTCATTCTCATTACCTCCTGGAAGTAATCCTCAGTTAGTGCACGGGTTTACCTCTGTTGTGTTTGCTCTATGGTCATGTTGTTCGGATGAAAGACGAACGTCTGCTGAAACAAATCTTCTACTCCCAGCTTAAAGTAGGCAAACGTAAAAGAGGCGGACAACAGAAGAGATTCAAAGACGTCTTAAAAGCCAACATGAAGAAACGTAGCATCGACATCAACAATTGGGAAACCAATGCCAAGGACAGGAAACTCTGGCAAACCATCATCCGAGAAGGAACAGCAACCTTTGAAGCCAACAGATGTGCAGAATTAGAGGAAAAGACAAGAAAATGGAAAGAGAGGCAGCAACAATCAAAGCCCGATCTGCCATCTGGAACTACCTGTCCGGAATGCGGAAGAACTTTCAGAGCCAAGATTGGACTCATAAGCCACTTGAGAGCCCATAAATAGATCAACGGTACGAAGACCATCATCCTCGACCTCGAGGGACAGCCACGATGACATTTGCTCTATGGCTTGATTATTCCTTGGTGCATCATTCTAAGGTAGCTTGTTTCCCATCCAAACCCCATCACCAAATCTGCCAGTGATGCTACGCCATGTCAAGGTGTATTACAAGATCAAGTGGAGCTTGGCATTTTATCTTTTTTAGCTATATTCAAGAAAAACACCTTTCTCAAGTATTGCAGTTATAATGACGAAGGTGTGTTCGAATCATTGCTCTTTAACTTTTCTGGATGCCATTGTTACAAACTAGGTTCCATTGTTCGAAATGTCATTGTGTTGGACAATTTATTGAGCAAACTGCTACTTGGAATGTGCAATCATGTTTGAACTTTTGGTAAAGTTAACTTATTGCCCTCATAGGAAAATTGGAAAACTAATCTACAATGATTAAAAATTGATTCCAGTGCAAGTCAAACATGTCTGTTCAAACTTTCCACGAGTATTTAGTTAGAATGTTATATGTGTCAATTGGATGCTTGCCCATTTTATTCCTCCATGTGCTATCTGTCAGTGATTGGGGAACTACATCTGTAATTGGTACTGAAATAACAAGATGAACAAAATATATCCTCCTTCTTCAGTACAAGAGCGACCGCACTTCAGAAATGGCCTACTGGCTTTATAAAGAGCTTTGGGTCAGCCATACATCAAGCAATGTGTGAAATAAATGTACATTATTCCATTGTTTATCAGCTCTCGTTCTGTATTGTTCTGACCTCAAGAGGTAGAACTTATTTGATCATCTTTATCATCAGCACTGATGGTTCTAGGTTGGTCATTTTAACTCACCATGCTGCGGATTTACAGCTCTCCACCCTTTCCTTCAACTTTACTTGGGACAAATTAAAATGCATTTGAAAATTGCACATTGAAAACAACTGATGAATAACCAGATTGGTCCCTTGAGAAAAATAGACATAATGTTGGTATTGGTTTATTATTGTCATGTACCGAGGTACAGTGAAAAACTTGTCTTGCATACCGATCGTACAGGTCAATTCATTACACAGTGCAGTTACATTGAGTTAGTACAGAGTGCATTGAGGTAGTACAGGTAAAAACAATAACAGTACAGAGTAAAGTGTCACAGCTACAGAGAAGTGCATTACAGGTAGACAATAAGGTGCAGGGTCACAACAAGGTAGATCGTGAGGTCAAGAGTCCATCTCATCATATAAGGGAACCGTTCAATAGTCTTATCACCGTGGGATAGAAGCTGTCCTTGAGCCTGGTGGTACGTGCCCTCAGGCTCCTGTATCTTCTGCCTGATGGGAAAGGAGAGAAGAGAGAATGTCCCAGGTGGGTGGGGTCTTTGGTTACGCTGGCTGCTTCACCAAAGCAGTGAGGGGTAGAGTCCAAGGAGGGGAGGCTGGTTTCTGTGATGTGCTGGGCTGTGTCCACAACTCTCTGCAGTTTCTTGCAGTCCTGGGCAGAGCAGTTGCCATTACCAAGCCGTGATGGTGGGGTGGGTTTTGAAACACTACCATTATAAAGTAAAACTCCGATAATCTGACACAATCAGGACTTTGGTGGTATTGGCTGGCATATTTTCCAGACTAATGGATGTTATTTCTATTAATACACTCTTCTAATTCACTTTTTTTTTATATATTACACAGTATCATAATAAAATTTTTGAACAGGGTAAGTTGAACTTGGCCCCGGTGAGTGGAAAGGAAGTGTGGCAGATGAGCCAGATGACAAACTGCAGCAGAGTGTCGCAACTAGTAGAACCGCTGCCTCACAGCACGAAAGAACCAGGTTCAATCCTGACCTTGAGTGCTGTCTGTGTGGAATTTGCACATTCTCCCTGTGACCGCATGGGTTTCCTCAGGTGCTCTGGTTTGCTCTCACATTCCAAAGACGCGCAGGTCGGTAGTGTTTAAAGTAGTTTTTAAACTACTTTTTAAAGTAGTTTTTTAACATGTATAGTGTTTAATACACCTCGTGGTTGTACAAGGTATAACTGCTTGTTAGCTTATTGGTTCATCCATCAGGTGAATACGTGTTTTCTCATTGGTTGGTTTGGCCACAGGTACCTAATAGGTTTTCTAATTGGACTATTGTTATCTAAGGAGTACCTCTTATCTCAGGTATAAAATGTGTCGTCTTTTGTTAATCACTCTCTTGCCTCTGTCTCTCTCTTGCTTATCTTGTTCTCTTGCTTGCCTCTTTCTCTCTCTCTTGCCTCTTGCTTATCTTGCACTCTCTCTTGCCTCTATCTCTCGCTTGCTTATCTTACTCTCTTGCTCTCTTCCCCCCCTGGCCCTAGCTCATTTTGGTTCCTTTGTCTTGGCTCATCTCCTAGTAGTAAAGCTCGTGCCATGTGCTCTGTGACTGTTTCCTTGTCTTAAACTTTTCAAATAAAACTTTGTGAAGCACCAAGTTGTTTTCAACTCATTCTTGGACTCCTGAAAGAACCTGCAGATTTGAAAATAACCAGATCCAACGGTAGGTTAATTGGCCACTGTAAATTGCTCTTCATATGTAGAATGATAGAATCTGGGGGGAGCTGATAGAACATAGGGAGAATGGGATTAATGCAGGATTAGCGTACGTGGGTTGTTGGTGATCAACATAGACACGGTGGGTGAAGGGCCTGATTCCATGCTGTTTCTCTCTATGACCCTGATTTCTGAATAGTCTGATAGCTGATTATCAGGGTTTTACTGTTAATGTTAACAAACAAAGCATAGCTTCAGTGTCCTTATTCACTTCCCCTCTAACACAGAGAAAGACTGATGCCATGGCTTCCAGCAATCACTGTACTATTGCTGTTGCCTCCTTCATAACCAAGACAACTGAAGAGTTTAGAGGGATATGGGCCAAGTGCTGGTTAATGGGATTAGCTTGAATCTACATCTTGGTCGGCATGGACATGTATGGGTTAGAGGGCCTTTTTCTATGCTGCACAATTGACTCTAACTAATGGAACCTTTATGTGCTGTGAGACCTGCTTCTTTCCCTGGAGTGCTGAAAGACAATTGTGCACTGCCTACTTGAGGAAATGCAACACCCCCACAGACTCCTGAAAATCTGTGGCTCCTGGCTACTCAAAGTGGAGAAGGAGCATTCAGGAGACACAAGAGATTCTGCAGATGCTGGAAACTGTGGAGCCACACACACAAAAAGCTGGAGGAACTCAGCTAGTCAGGCAGCATCTATGAAGGGAAATAAACAGTTAACATTTCGTGTTGAGACCCTTCATCCGGATGGTACTGAGAACCTCAAGGCATGCATCCAAAGGACAAAGGAGCCCTGCGTCTGTGGCAGAAGGAGCAGACCACTTCACAAACTATCCAGCTGACTGCCTCATCAACCGCCACCTGACCCATCTGTGGGACAGTCTGTGGTTCCCCCCTTGAACTCATCAGTCAGCTCAGCACCCACAAAACCAGTGAGAGTAAGTCATCCTTGATCCGGAGAGACTGCCTAGGAAGGAGAAGACTAGAACCTCTAATTAGCTTTTGCTAACACATTTTAATAATTTGGACTTAGGTGTACAGGGCACAATTCCTGAAACTATAGATGACACACAACTTGGAGGAATAATGTCCTGTGAGGAGAGTGGCAATGGACTTCATGGAGATAAGGACAGCTGGTGGAACGGGAGTATAGTTGGCAGGTGAAATTTAATGCTGAGCAATGCGAAGCATTAGATCTTATTCAGAAGAGAGGAAAGCAGCAATGTAAACTGGAGGGCACAAGAGTGAAAGGGAAATAGAAAGAGAAACGTTGGGTGTTTGTGTTTGAATCATCAGTGAAGGTGGCAGAGCTGGTCATAAAAGCATGCAAAATATTACAAGTGGAGGTATGGGGTATAAGAACAGGGAAGTCATAGTAAATATAAAACACTTTTGGATACAACTACAGCATTATGTATGGAGGTGGCATGCTGGCACAGCAGTTAGTGCTGATGCCTTGCAGCTGTAGGGACCTGGGTTCAACCTTGATCTCTGATGCTCTCTATGTGGAGATTGCATATTCTCCCAGTAACTGGATGCTCCAGTGTTCTCCTTGGTAGGTTAATTGGCTGACGTAAAGGAGACTTAGACAAGTGGCTATCTATTTTATCATTTTAGGCCTTGACAAAGGGGTGAGTAGTTAGACATCACTCCACAGTTTACCTCAGCCCTTCTGTTTCACAGTGAATGGTAAAAGATGGGACAGGATCAGACCAGACTCAATGCCCAGGTCAGACTGCTTCAGTCTTGCTCAGTGGTCAAACCCTCACATTACAAGCAGGACTTGAGCACAGAATCTAGGCTGGTGCTTCAGTGCCATACTGAAGGAGCTCCCGCAACACTGGTTCGATCCTGAATTCCAGAGCCGTCTCCGGGGAGTTTGCATGTCCTCCCTGTGACTGTGTAGGTTTCCCTTTGGTGCTCTGGTTTCCTCCTACATCCCAAAGATATATCAGTAGGTTAGTTGGCCCCAAGTGTAAGTGAGTGGCAGGAAAATCAGGGGAGTTGAGGGAGGTATGGGAAAGAGTCTACGTGACAGGGAAATAAATGGGAGAACAGATTGATAGAAATGAATTGAGAGCTGGCAAAGATTCAATGGGCCGAATAACTTGCTTCCACCTCAGAAGAAAATACACAGTTTGGCAAACGAGAACCCTACTTTCTGCCTTCTACTTCAAACTAGTTCAATAACTTAACCTCAGAGTCCATGAACTTCAGCTTTATCTCACATTCTCTTAAGATGGAATTAATCAGGTGTCTTCTGAAAGTAACATCCTTAATTCCTCACTTCCACCGATTTAGGCAGCACTTCACAAAATTCAGTCTGGCTCACCAGGGATGACCTACCCTTTGCAAATCCATGCTGGTTGTCTAGTCAGCTGAAAAATTTCAGGGTGTTCAATCACTCTATCCTTACTTAATTTCTCAGTGACAGGTGTTAGAGTCATTGCCTGTTTGCCTGCTTGTCAGGATTACTCATGGTTTTTCTTCTGATAGTACAGGGTCTTTTGCATCAAATCGAACAGATATTTGGATCTTTAGTTTTAGTATTCCATTCAAACGATCTTGTCAAGTTCTGGGCAAACAAAATTTTGTTTGCTGAGGCCATTTCCCATTAGTATTTAATTAAAAGGATTTGGAGGCAGAAGTGAGGGAGACTTTCGAGGATGATGTCAGATCAGCAAGGTTATACCTGTTCAGATAACATGAACAACCCTGGTCTCTTTCCTGTTGTAAAAAGAAGGCACGGGGTAATCTAGCAGAAGTCTTTAAAATAAAAGTTTGATAGACTGTATACAGAGTATTGCAACTATGGGGAAGTCACGGTAGTGGTAGCGGTTATCGTAACACTTTACAGCACCAGCAACCTGGGTTCAAATCCGGCCACTGTCTGTAAGGAGTTTGTACGTTCTCCCCATGTCTGTGTGAGTTTCCTCCAGGTGCTCCGGTTTCCTCCCACATTCCAAGGACATACAGGTTAGAAAGTTGTGGGCATGCTATGTTGGCGCCAGAAGCATGGCGACTCTTGCAGGCTGCCCCAGCACACTACGCAAGATGGTGTATTTCACTGTGTGTTTTGATGTACATGTGACGAATAAAGATATCTTACCTTACCTTAACTAGCTATCGATATAAGATCATCAGCAAGCCATCAAATGGAGAATTCATAGGAAACATCTTTATGCAGAGACTAGCAAGAATGTGGAACTTACTACCAGAGGGAATAAAGCAGAGAAAACAATTGAGACGCCATTAATTCTATTAGCAACAAAAAAAATTGCTGAAGCACTCAGTAAGTCAGACAGCATCAGTGTGGAGAGAAAAAGAGTCCATCGGAACCAGAAAGCTGAGAGGACAAGCATGGCTAAAGTGGGGAGGTAGTGTCGGTAAGATGGTGGTGAGGGTGCTGTGGAGAGACCGGAGGGAACGTCTGTGAGTCTAGACCAAAGTTGTCAAGATAACAATTACTTTAAAAACTAGGTGTTGGAGATGGAAAAGTGAAACAAATTGAAACAGAATGGTATAACCACATCTGTGGAGAGAGAAAAAAAGGGTTACCTGAAATGGTTACGTCCCAATGGCTGTAACGTATCCAGATGGAAGATGAAGTGCTGTTCCTGGAGCTTAAATTGGCCATCATTAGAGCAGTGTCGGTGACCAAAGACAGAGAAGTCTATTGTGGTCATCAGATTTCTTCCTTGATAGAAGAAATTCCATAAAAAAAATTATCAATGTCTTTCTAAGGCAAACTATAGTATAAATGGTTTTGTTTGCCTAATCTTGTAAAACCAGATACCTTACAAATGGAACATTACAGCTTTGAAAGGAGCACCGTTCTGTGACGTGATCTGCATTATGTTTGGTCCATTTACCACAGGTTAGGCGAAAGCAGGTTTGGTTTTTGTTTGCACAAAGATATTTGACTGCAGAATCAACTGTATCTCATTGAACAGAGGACTTCCTTATACCATGCAGCAGATTATACAGCATATTCACCTCATGGCACAAGCTATGTGAGTGGGTGGTTGTGCCTGGAGATGTATCTTATCTCTTCATTAAATATGTAATCATGGAATGGGAATGCTAGGTTATTAACAAACATTACTGGAAATTGGTCTGTTGTTATCCTGAAAAGGGGGAAACCACATTAACATTACTGATAAAAAGCTTTGCATCAGAACCCGTTTGTTTGTTTCATTTCTTATCTTTGGGTTGTTATTAGTTTTAGTTGCCATAACAACCCCAATAGCTGTCTCTATTTTTCCCCATTGAAAATTTAGCAGCAGTGCTGAGTGTGCAATGGGTTGCAGGCATCACTAACCACTAAAGTGTGCTACATATTTAAATACAAATTACTTCCAGTACACGCCAGCTTTATGCAGAACAAGTATCGATAGTGAATACCCAGGAGTATCAGATTGGTTGCTGAAAGATATTTTCATATTCTAACAGGTTTATTTTTCACTTAGATTTTTTTTGTTCAAGCTATTGTCCATGTGCTTAAGAACTTCAGCAAATATTGATGCTGACTATTTCAGCTCATTAATTCCAGAATCCAATTGCACAGATGTATTAATTTGCATTATTTATATTCCATTTATCCATGACGTCAGTTGAATGTTAGGCCTTTTTGTGGTCTGTCCTCACTTCTGCAAATTCAAGCAAATCTGGCAAATCCACTCATTAAAATGGCAATTATGTACTAGGTTTTAAAGTGATTTCATTTTGGTAGTTATTACAGAAATAAGGACATCTCTATATAATGCTTCAC
The DNA here is from genome assembly GCF_009764475.1 of Pristis pectinata. Classification (NCBI taxonomy): domain Eukaryota; kingdom Metazoa; phylum Chordata; class Chondrichthyes; order Rhinopristiformes; family Pristidae; genus Pristis; species Pristis pectinata. The sequence continues at coordinate 17,789,030 of NC_067409.1, read as the reverse complement.
AATAAATGTCAATGTTGTTGATTATAAAATGTTACCCAAAGTTCACTTTTACATTCAATTATTAAATGCAGTCCATTCCCTCTACAATTCTCCGAGATCAGATATATGTGTGTAAGATAAGATAAGATATCTTTATTAGTCATATGTACATCGAAACACACAGTGAAATACACCTTTTGCGTAGAGTGTTCTGGGGGCAGACTGCAAGTGTCGCCATGCTTCCGGTGCCAACATAGCATGTCCACAACTTCCTAACCCGTACGTCTTTGGAATGCGGGAGGAAACCGGAGCCCCCGGAGGAAACCCACGCAGACACGGGGAGAATGTACAAACTCCTTACAGACAGTGACCAGATTTGAACCCGGGTCGCTGGCGCAGTAAAGCATTATACTAACCGCTACACTACCATGCCTGCCATGATTCCAGGGATGAGGGACTTTAGTTATGTTGACCACTAGAGAAGCTGGGGTCATTGTCTTTGGGCAGAGAGGCTATGAGTGAATCTGGTCTAAACTCATGGAAATATAAAGAGGTGACTTTATAGATGTTTATAAAATCATCAGGGGCACAGATAAGATGAGTGGTCATAGTCTTTTTCCCATGGTAGGGGTGTCTAAAACTGGAGGGAATAGTTAAGGGGGAAAGATTTAAAGGCGAATAGAGGAGCAACTTTTTCACACAGAGAGTGGTGGGTACACTGAATGAGCTGCTGGGGGAGGTGGTAGAGGTGGGTACAGTTATAATGTTTAAAGGTCACTTGAACAGGTACATGAATTGGAAAGGTTCAGAGGGATATGGGCCAAGCCCAGGCAAATGGGAGTAGATCAGGAAGGCAACTTGGTCAGCATGGACAAGTTGCTGAATGGTCTGTTTCCATAATTCTACGTCTCTTGTGACTCTATAGACTCAATAGAAAGGAACTGTTTTCTTTGTCTGAGGGATTAAGAACTAGGAGTGTAGAATGAAGGTGATTGGCAAAGAAATGTAGTAAATTTTTTTATATGCAGGGAGTTGTTAAGGTTCTGAATGCACTGTCAGAGGTAGGCAGATTCAATGTTAGCATTCTAAGGGGAGCTGTATGAGAATCTGAATAGAATAGGGCTATGGGGAGAGGGAGGGTGAGTGGGATTAGTTGGATTGCTCTTAGATGGAGCCATTACATGATGGGCTGAAAGGCCTCCTTCCGTGCTGTAACCATTCTGTGGTTCTGTAATCCAGGATGACACACCAATGAAGTTCTGCATTATCAGAGATGGCATCTTTCAGATGAGATGTTAAACTGTGGATGCTTGTTCAGATTCAGATGGCATCAGTCAAAGATGAGCAAGGGCATTCTCCTTGTCTGAACTTACCTCTCAACCAAAGCCATCAAAACACATAATTTCACTTCCAAATAGCCAAGTTCTATCTTTAAGACTTTGCCCTCTCATACTGAATTTATTTAATGATTCTTCAGTCACTCTTTTTGCTGCATTCAGACTGGCTCCTACATTCAGTTACCAAACTCCAAGCAAACCACAAAACACACTTATTTTACCATGATGTGCTTTGGGGTGTCCTGGGACAGATCTGCCTTTGGGAGGAATCTCCATAAGTTGTTCTTCTTGTTCTTAGGGATGTTTTGGGGTATATAAACATCAGCCATGAATCACAGCATGACAAATGACATTGTCAGTCATTACCATCTAAAGCATGTCTCTCCCAGGGATACCGCCGTCTTTACTGTCAATGTGATGTCAATTTATTTCCCTCCAGGTGAATCAAGGGGCAGATTCCACTGGATTCAGTAAGACTTTGGGCCTTAAGTACTCCCCAGCTTCAATACCAAGGGTCTGCTCTGCAGTGAAGTTAGCATGGTGCAGAATTGGCTCTGAGTGAGGAATCTATGACATTAACATAGCAATTTTATTATGAAACATCCCATGGTGCCTCACAGGAACCTTCTCAAACAAATTCATGCAATAGACCAGGATTTAAAATTAAAGCCTGAGCATGCAATCACTGACCATTCAGCCCATTTTGTTCTCATTGACCACAAAGGGACTTCAGGTTAGTCCTGGTCCTCTTCTCTTGGTCCTTTGCTCTGCAGGTTCTAACTCTTCAAGAGCCCATTTGGATATCTTTTCAGTGTGATGAGTACTTCTGCCTCCATTGCCTCCATTCAGGATGTGAGTTGCAGATGTCCATCACCCTTTAAGTGGAAGAGTTTTTCCTCAAGTCCCTTAGAATCATGAAAGATCTGAGGTGGAGAATGAGGCCCATTGTATCAGTCTCAGATGGAAAAAGTTACCTCACCTGATCCTATCCTTCAGTACTTGGTCCATGGGCCTGCAGATCACAGCTTTTCAAATATACATCCAGGTACGTTTAAATGTGATGAGGGTTTTCACCTCGTATCACCCTTTCACAGTGTGTTCCAGATTCCCACCATCCTCTGTGTGAATCTTCATCTCCTCCCTAATCCTTCAACAATTGTTTTAAATTTGTGCCTTGGTTTTTGTACCGTGCTGTCCCCCCCACCCCCATTTATCCATCCTGTTAACTCTATCTAGCCCCTTTCTTTTAATTACCTCTATAAAACTCTAGTTAGGCCACTTCTGGAGTATAGGATTCAATTCTGGTTGCCCCATTATAAGAAGGATATGGAAGCTTTGGAGAGGGTGCAGAAGAGGTTTACCAGGATGCTGCCTTGATTAGAGGGTATGTGCTATGAGGAGAGGTTAGACAAACTTGAGTTGTTTACTCTGGAGTGGTGGAGGCTGAGGGGAGACCTGATAGGAGTTTATAAGATTATGAAAGAGAAAGATAGAGTAGACAGCCAGTATCTTTTTTCCCAGGGTCGAAATGTCTAATTCTGGAGGACATGCATTTAAGGTGGGAGGGGGTAATTTGAAAGGAGACGTGCGGGGCAATTTTTTTTACACAGAGAGTGGTGGGTGCTTGGAATGCATTGCCAGGGGTGGTAGTGGATGCAAAAACAATAGAAGCGTTTAAGAGGCTCTTAGATAGGCACATGGATGTGCAGAGAATGGAGTATTGTGTAGGCAGAAAGGTTAAATTTAGTTACGCATTTAATTACTAGCTTAATTAGTTTGGCACAACATTGTGGGCTGAAGGGCCTGTTCCTGTGCTGTACTGTTCTATGTTCTACGTTCTCAGTTAAGTCTTTGTTCAGCTTCCGTTGTGCCAGAGACGTCTTTCCTCATAGCTAAAATTTTGCAGTCATGTGAATATCTGTATAAATCTCTGTATCTTCTCTAGTGAAATCACATCTTTCCTGTAATATGGTGACCAGAACTGAATGTAGTACTCAAGCCTCACTTCCATGTAAACTCCCTGCTCTTTTATTCAATCCCTTGGCCAATAAAGAAAAACATCCTATATTTGACTTACTGACATGCCCTGCCACCTTTAAGGATCCATGGACATGCACGCCTAGGTCCCTCTTCTTGTCAACCTCTCAGTGTCCTCCCATTTATCAAAAAGCTGATCTGATGAATATTTGTTGACCTGAAGGGCAAGGACAGGAGAGAAGAGAAGAGCGGCACGGTAGCGTAGCAGTTAGTACGACGCTATTACAGCGCCAGCAATCAGGGTTCAATTCCCGTCGCTGTCTGTAGGGAGTCTGTACGTTCTCCTGTGTCTGCGTGGGTTTCCTCCGGGTACTCCGGTTTCCTCCCACATTCCAAAGACGTACGGGTAGGTTAATTTGGGTATAAAAAAAATGGGCGGTGTGGACTCATTGGGCCGGAAGGGCCTGTTACCATGCTGTAAATAAAAAAAAAATTTAAAAATGGAGGAATGGCTGTATGTAGAGAGAAACCCATTGTGGTGGTAAATCTCGCTGGACATTTCAAAAATGTTGAGTGAAGCCAATAGAAGGGAGCACATGAGTGGTTTGCAGTACTGTAGAAATAAATGGCAGAAAGCTTTAATGAAATATAGACCACATGAATGTTGGCTTTAAAAAATGAAGGCTTTAGCTGCAATTAGGCAAACAGTTTGCAAAGAAACCTCTATGGGCCTGTGTAATAATGAAATGAAATGCAAATTTATTTACAGTGTGATTGTTGCACATATGTGATTATTGTTTTATTTCAAGTAATAATGTGCTTTAATACGCTGTCAGTTTGACACAGTACTCCTGGGCTGTGCCTCGCTATTTTTACCTTGCAGCAGCTAAGAAAGCCTTTGGAGATATTGTTACATGTTCAGCTCTCGAACCAGTTCATTGCCAGGAGTGGCACGCAGAGTCATGCCATCCTCTGAGGATTTGTGAGTCTCTTTGCTTCGTCCGAAAGATTTTGAAAGAAACTAGAGTTCAGATTCTTAGGACCTTGTACTTCTGGCAAGTTGGTCGTACATTTAAATTTATAAATGATGAGCAGGTGAATAAGTTAAAGTGAGAACGGAAGCACCTGTGGCTGCAACTTTGTGCTTCCATTGCAAGAGGAAAGACTATTTTTATATTGAGAACAGATTGCTGTTCCCGGAGGTTGAAAGTTCTGTAAAAAATTCTCTCCTCTGAAGTTCTAAAGTATTTCTGAGTAACTGTTGTTTGTTATGGTTGATGCTGGCTGTGTAATTTGTAACTCTACAAACCAACTGTTAAGGGTCTCAAGTTTCACCTTCTGCGCTCTTTCTAAGAATATGTGTATATTGTGTACCTCTTCTCATTCTATCCTCTCCATTACTTTTGGGAAGCAGAAGATTCTTTTTGCTGCATGAATGAGCAGAACTGGCTGTTAAGAAAGTGTGGCACTGGGGCTTCACAAGGTGATGGGACGAGGTTCACGCCTTCAAAAGTTGTCTTGTCTCTGATTTCCCACCTCCCTCACTTTCTCCTTCCCAAAACTTTGTTCCCGAAAATACTACCAGATCTCAACAACATACCCGCTGCCCCATCCACCCAATATTGCCTGGCTTTGGCTTCCATGGAACATTATAATTCCTTCGTTAGCTCTGTTGGACGCTGGGACCTGTTCCCAAAGCACTCTCTCTATTTGAAAACCCTGTTCCATATCCCCAGTGCTCTCAGTCTCTTGAGACTGCAACATGTCACCAAGTTGCATAAGGAGTTAGTGATATATTCCCTCACAGTCTGATTTCAGATCTGTACCAGTGTACCTTGAACCCTCTTTGCTACCTTAGTACTGGTCCATCTTAATTCCAGTGGCCTTTGTTCCCAGCCTCGCTTCTACCAGCTCTCAGGTCCATTCCCAAATTCCAGTGAGTCTGCTTTCATGCTAATGCTTTGTGACATAAAACAGCTGTTCTTACAAATCTTCAACTCACTCTGAGGAAACACCACAGGACATCTACTGGTTTAAACATTTCATCAAATGAATTGCACAAGTGGCTCTTCAGACAAATACTTGGAGTGGAAGAACTTCCATAACATTTTACTATAAATAGAATCAGTTATAGCAGTAAACACAGTAAGCATTTACCACATGGCTATACACTTTGTTTTTCTCAAATCTTTGTATTCAGTGCTAAATCCAGTTAAAAAGGTTCTGTGGCCTACTAAAGGTATGGTTAGAAGGTGGGGCAAAAAATTATTCTCCTTTTCCATTTTTAGCAGGGAAATTATTGACAAAATTTAACACTGTTTTAAAATTGTTACAACCTATGATAAAATATTTTAAATTGATTTAAGTTTTTCCTGACACCCTCCCAACTTTTCCATTTTCTGTCTCATCCTACAGTTCAGCCACATACGCTGACCTCACACGAAGAGGTCCTTGGCGATGTTGCATCACATCACTCATGGTGCAGTACCACTGTGTTTTGTCCTGTCCCCATGTTCTCTTCTGTTTCACCTTGATTCTTATCCTGGCCTCTCCCCACCACAAGCACACCCCTGACCACCTCATTGACATGGTTCACGCTGGAACCCTTCATGTCTCTCCTCACCATGAGCTGAAATTGCTGTAATACAGCAATGACCAACCTCTGGGTATGGTTACTCTGCAGTGTGGGACAAATCCTGGGTGTGGTAACTTTGTGGTATGGACGCTAAACTATTGACCAAACTTTTGGTGGAGTCACAATGATATTGCCCAACACTTGGATAGAATCACTGTGATATTGATCAACCCTAGTACGTGGTCACACTGTGATATAAACAAAACCCAGGGGAATAAGGTCGGTATGGTAACATTGACAAGTTCCAAAGTGGAATCATCCTGTGAACTAATCAACCCTGGACAGGGTCATCCTCGGCTATTAACCAAACCTTTTAGGAGCACACACACAAAGTGCTGGAGGAACTCAGCAGGTCAGGCAGCATCTATGAAGGGAAATAAACAGTTGACGTTTTTGGGTCGAGACCCTTCATCAGGATTGGAAAGGAAGAAGGCAGAAACCAGAATAAGAAGGTCGGGGGAGGGGGAGGAGTACATGCTGGGAGGTGGTAGGTGAGTTCAGGTGAGAGGGGGAAGGTTGGTGGGTGGGGGAGGGGGGAGATGTAAGAAGCTGAGAGGTGATAGGTAAAAGCGGCAAAGGGCTGAAGAAGAAGGACTCTTATACTTATAATTTTGACTGATCACTATGTGATATTGACCAACCCCCAAGTGTGGTCACCCTGTGACATTGGCTAACACATGGGTGTGATCACTGTTATATTGACCAAACTCTGGTTGGGGTCAGTCTGTTACACTGAACAACCACTGAGTGAGGTCACTCTGTGATATTGTCTACTTAATATATGGGGTAACTTTGTGCTGTTGACTAACCCCTGGATGTGGTCACACTGTCTTAATGACTATGATATTGGATGATTGCTCTGTAGTATAGACTAACTTCTGCATGTGGTCTATCTGTGATATTGACCAACCCCACAGTAGGGGTCACTGTATGACATTGATCCACTTCTGAGTGGGGTCACATTGATGTCCAGGCAGGCTCAGTCTGTGATAGTGACCAACCAATGAATGGGGTCACCCTGTGATATGGACAGGCCACTAGGAGGGGGACACTCAGTGATACTGACCAACCACAGTGTGGGGTTACTCTATGACATATACCAAACCCTTGGGGGGAGGGGATCGCAACAAAATTGACCAGTCCTTGGATTGTGTCACTCTGTGGCATTGACTATCTCCTGGATGGAGTCTCCTGGATGGAGTTACTCTGTGATATTGGTCAATCCCTGGTTGGCTGACCCCTGGGTACTGAATGACCCCTGATCATCACTGCCCCGGGACAGTTTCACTCTGTTGGTTTAATTTTGGGTTATGGTGATGATGGAGAACGGAGCACTAAATCCATGGCCTTTTCCCACTGTGACCTTAAACCTCCCCACTGATGAATGCCATTCAGAATTATTGAAAGGAGCTTGAATGGCAGAGCTCAAGATGACTCACACAAATCAATCTGATGCACTCCTGTCTACAGCAGTCTATCCTGCTTCCTTTCATTTTTAAGTAAACAGCTTTGATTCATTGACTAATCTCCGTGTGAAAGAAAAGCTACAGATGTGTGAACTCAGGCTGGAAATCCAGGCTTATCGAGAGCTAGCCAAGTCAACAAAAGGCAGCAAAACAAAACCAATGAGCTGCTTAAAATCTTAATGCAATATAGAAGGTTATGTGTTACCTCTCTTGGCAACTTTTCCTACTCTTCTCACTGACTTGCCTCTGAACAAGGTGCATTTGCTCACTTTATAACTGGAAGGACATCACAATTAATTTCTATCTTCAATACTCTTTGCACTTCAAAGCTGGAACATTGTGTGAAGTACTTGGTGTGACATGAGCAATGAGATAAGGTCTTCTACAAGTACAAGTATTTCAGGTTAAGAAAACGTTATAACCTGAAAGGTTAAGGAAGAAAGACTTACATTCATATCAGCCCTTTTACAGTCCTTCCAGTTCTCCTAAAGCATATCTAAATACTATTGAATTGTGGTCTCTATTGTAAAGTAGAAGTTGGCAGTGATATGTGGAATGTGTTTTAATTTGTACCATGCCTAAGGTACAGATTAGCAGATTCACTGTGTAAAATTACACAGCATAACTACACCATGCTAATATTTCACAGCAAGCAAGATAATTTTCTATAATAAAGATAAAATGCTGGAAATGCTCAGTAGGTCTAGCAACACATGTATCAAGAAATAACTTTAAATTTACAGGTGGACGATCCTTCATCACATCTGGTTTTCTTTAAGTAATATTGTGGCTGAAGTTTCTGGACTTCTATCCAGAGGCCAGGGCTGTTGATTCAGAGACATGAGGGATGCAAACCCCTTCACTGCAGCCGGGGTACTTACATTCAAGTTATTAAGTAAATATAGGTTAAAAACTCTTTTGTGTTTGTGACCATGAAATGTTACGATTGTTGGAAATGTGTTCAGGAAGAAACTCAGCTCCCTTTTTATTATGGTAACTGTATTGGTATTGGTATTGGTTTATTATTGTCACTTGTACCGAGGTACAGTGAAAAGCTTGTCTTATAAACCGATCGTACAGGTCAAGTCATTACACAGTGCAGTTACATTGAGTTAGTACAGAGTGCATTGATGTAGTACAGGCAAAAACAACAACAGTACAGAGTAAAGTGTCACAGCTACAGAGAAAGTGCAGTGCAATCAGGTGCGAGGTCACAACAAGGTAGATCGTGAGGTCACAGTCCATCTCATTGTATAAGGGAACTGTTCAATAGTCTTATCACAGTAGGGTAGAAGCTGTCCTTGAGTCTGGTGGTATGTGCCCTCAGACTCCTGTATCTTCTACTCAATGGAAGAGGAGAGAAGAGAGAATGTCCTGGGTGGGCGGGGTCTTTGATTATGCTGGCTGCTTCACCAAGACAACAAGAGGTAAAGATGGAGTCCAAGGAGGGGAGGCTGGTGTCCATGATGCGCTGGGCTGTGTCCACAACTCTCTGCAGTTTCTTGCGGTCCTGGGCAGAGCAGTTGCCGTACCAAGCTGTGATACATCCAGATAGGATGCCTTTTATGGTGCATCGGTAAAAGTTGGTGAGAGTCAAAGGGGTCAAAAACTACAGACCCAGGAATGTGCTTGACTCTTAATGATGGGGGTCATTAGATGAGGGTCATTTAAGGAAAGACAAGAAAGGGCTGCAATGCCAGCAACGTTCACATCCAGTGAACAAATACATTTAAAAAAAATTCTGTTTGACGTTTGTGTTGACTTCAGAATTGGTGTATGATACACCTACTTTAATTTTTATTCTTTTTGAATGGCTTCATTTCAATATTCATTCATCAGTTAGCACTGAAAGAGATGGTGAGCTGCCTTCATGAAAAGCTAAGTCACTTCAGAAGGCATTCAGAGACAAATATATATCATTAACTCAAGGCACTGCAATTACTCATGAAGGCTACATGTACAGCATGTTTTAAACCCATGACCTCTACCACCAAGGACAAGAAGAGCAGACACATGAGGACACCACCATCTGCAGGTTTGCCTCCAAGTCACACACTACCTTGAGCTGGGAATATATTGCAGTTGCTTCATTGTGGCTGTCTATGTTTGGAACTTCTATACAACAGCACTGTTGGAGTATCTTCAGCAGATGGGTTGCAGTCGTTCAGGCCTAGCTAGTCATGTCCAGATCCAGCAAGAATAAAAGTAAACATATTTGCTGGAGTGGTGTAGGCCCATCTGAGTAGGAGCGGCTGTTTATTTCCTCGAAGGGCACAGGCGGACCAGTTAAATGTTTACAAGTTAGCAGTTTATTTTTGAACATGCATTAGCCCACACATTACCTGGGTTACTGAGTTCAGTTTCACGATTTGCTAGTCAGATATCCAAATCAGTGCACCATAAGGTGCTTTGCGGTATAGCCCAAAATAGAAAAATTGATAAGGAGTTGAGTCATTTATAATTGTAATCTAGAACAAGTGTTAAATTCAACCACAATATTTTATATTTAACACCAGTGAATGGGTATAAATCCTGGTAGGCTTTGTTGAACGACGTTTATTGCCGGGAGGGTTTATTCAAGGCACGAAAAGCTACTTTTTAAATGTAGCTTGGAGGAATATGGAAATATTTAGCAGTGTCTAAAATCAAACATCATCACAACTGGCTTCCTACCAAATGAATCTTTCTGACCTGTTGTCAGTCTAACGCTATTACAGTGCCAGCGACCCGGGTTCAATTCTGGCTGCTGTCTGTAAGGAGTTTGTACGTTCTCCCCATGTCTGCGTGGGTTTCCTCCGGGTGCTCCGGTTTCCTCCCACATTCCAAAGATGAACGGGTTAAGAAGTTAAGGGCATGCTACATTGGCACCAGAAGCATGATGACACTTGTGGGCTGCCCCCAGAACACTCTATGCAGAAGATGCATTTCACTGTGTGTTTCGATGTACATGTGACTAATAAAGGTATTTTATTTTTCATCTCATCTCCAGCGCCATCTGGCAACCAAGTGGTGGATGTGCAGCCACTTTCTGGATAAAGGGAATATTTAATTCCCTTACCATCTTGTGTTGCATGTATTTAATTTTCTAGTGCGACAGTATGCTTTAGTTGCTAAAGCTCAGTATTGTGTGCCTCATTATCTGGTGAGAGAACGATCAAGCATTGAAACTGCTTTTCCAAATGTTCCAATGATGAATGTGCACCAGCCTGAGAAATCTTGCGAAACCATTGACCTGACCAAAACTGGCACACAACTTAAAGACCTTCCTGCTGTACTGTTACTGATGTCACTGCTCACAGTACCCGGGAATGTTGACAGCTCCAACACTGACACTGTTGGCTCCCACTTCCTGCTGCTATATGGTCATGCTGATTTCTACCATGCATTTGCAAACAAATTAAAAACCATAATGACTACCTTAAGAATTTTGCTTCCACATTTTCCTGTGAATCAAATGTAAAATGCTTGTTAAATTGAAGAGGGATTTCAGAATGATAGTGGGTTTTAATCATCAATTAAAGAAAGAGTAAAGGAGAGAATACTAACCCCTTGTAGTAAGATAAGATAAGATATCTTTATTAGTCACATGTACATCGAAACACACAGTGAAATGCATCTTTTGCATAGAGTGTTCTGGGGGCAGACCACAAGTGTCGCCATGCTTCCGGCGCCAACATAGCATGTCCACAACTTCCTAACCTGTACGTCTTTGGAATAGAACATAGAGCATACAGCATGTTCGATATACGTATAGAACATAGAGAAGAGGAACAGGCCCTTCGGCCCATAATGTTGTGCCGAACTAATTAAATTAGTAATTAAACACCTAACTAAACTAATCCCTTCAACCTGTACAATGTTCATATCCCTCCATTCTCTGCAAATTCATGTGCCAATCTAAGATCCTCTTAAACGCCTCTATCATATTTGCCTCCACTATCACCCCTGGCAGCGCATTCCAGACACCCACCATGCCCTGTGTAAAAAACTTGCCCCGCACATCTCCTTTGAACTTACCCCCTCTCACCTTAAATGCATGTCCTCTAGTATTAGACATTTGGATCCTGGGAAAAAGACACCGGCTGTCTATCTATGCCTCTCATAATCTTTTAAACTTCTATCAGCTCTCGCCTCAGCCTCAACTGCTCCAGAGTAAACAACCCAAGTTTGTCTAACCTTTCCTTATAGAATGTGCGCTCTAATTCAGGCAGCATCCTGGTAAACCTCTTCTGCACCCTCTCCAAAGCCTCCACATCCTTCCTGTAATAGGGCAACCAGAACTGAATGTAATACTCCAAATACGGCCTAATCACAGTTTTATGAAGCTGCGACAATAGGAGAAGACTGAGAAGGTAGGGTAAATAGTCTCATTCATAGTATCGTAACGTCATACAGCATGGAAAAAGGCCATCAGCCCATCATGTTCATGATGACCCATCTCTGTTAATCCCATCTTCCAGCACTTGGTCCATAGCCTTCTGTGACCAGGCAATTCAAGTGTTCCTCTAGATATCTGTTAAATGGTGTCAGCGTCTCTGCTTCCACCACTCTCTCAGGCAGTGTATTCCAGGTACTCATGTGAAAATGGTCCCCCGTCAGATCCCCTCAAAATCTCTTACCTTAAATCTAGGAGCTTGAAGAACAGTCACAATTTGGTGGTTACATCTGAGCTGGAGGCAGAAAATTATAAACTGCTAGTTCATCCTCTTGTTGATCTCAGGAATATATAACTAGCTGCAGTTATCTGGATTTGGAACATGCCACAGGGTACACATGAGCTACACCATAAAACCATGTGAATGAATTAGTTATGCTTCCTGCTCCAATTTCCATCTACTTAGGAGCAATGCCATGGGAGATCTGCTTATAAATAAATCGAGCAAATGCACTGTTAACATTGCCTGTCACCGCAGTAAAATGAGTTGGCTGCACATTCCTTGAAGATAAAAATTAATGTTTGTGGGTGCCCTTATAATACAAAAGTTGGCCCATAGTCCATTTGAGTGAGAGCGCACAGGGAAATTGGAAACATTCATCTCACTTACTGCTTGGAAGTTCATGTAGAAGGATATTTTAAATGCCATTTGCATTAACAGTGAATATGCTTATGGATGCTTTTTTCTTGCTCCTGGTATCAGATGCATTGGGTTTTAATCCTGATGCCAAGACTTACATGGATCCCCTCCCCCCCCATCATAGCACTGAACCATGGTAGCCTTAGTGCAAGGTTGGCTCTTTCCCACCAGAGCTCATTTTTAACAATGAATCATTTCTTGTACTGAATATTTTCATGCTTCATGCAGAGTTTCTTGAGGTCTGTTTCAGTTGCATGACATAAGCCAGTAAGTTACATGGCATCCTTGTTGTCCAGAGCTTGTATTATTTCATGAGGCAAGGACTAATTAAGGCTCATTCCGCTGCCTGAAGATGATGGGTATTACTGACCTGGGCTTGTCTTTCACTGGAAGATGACAAAACCACAGGAGTGAAGACCTTTCCTGTGATTTTTGTTTTGAAAGTACAGACATTATACAAATACTGAACAGTGAAACTGGACCCAGCCTTCGGTCGCACCATTGGAAATGAGAGCAAGGATCTTTGTACTGATGGATTGTACCATGGTCTGAATGATTTGTCAGCAGGACCAGCCCATTGTCATAACCTACAGTCCCAACCGGTGAAAGGACTTGTGTGGTCAGAGTTGGTGTTCAAAGTGCTAGATGAGAACCACTATTAAAGATTGTGTTTAACAATAATTTGGCTGTGAGTGTGTAATACTTCCTCAGGCCAAGCAAGCTTCTGTGTGGTTTTAACCTCTAGACTCATGTCCACTCAGCTTTGGTATTTTGCTAATAGAAGCCATCAGATGTACAAGTTGAACTGTTGTGTTGAGTAGTGCTTAATATTCATTTATGTTAAAATGTTTAATAATGCTATTGTGAAGCATCCTGGGAGGGATAAATACCTTAAAGATGTTATTTAAATGCAAACTGATTTTATCTTCTCATCATCGTAGCCCTCTCAAGATGCTTCACAAAGGCATTATTAAACACGTAGCTTTGAACCACTTAAGGACAGATAAAGAGTTCGATTTGATGGGGCATCTTAGAATGCAAATGAGAGAGGTGAGAAGACTTAGGAGGCAATTCAAGAACTTACCGGGCTTAGCAATTGCAGACACATTTGCCAATGTCATAGAGTCAGACAGCATGGAAACAGGCCCTTCAGCCCACCGAGTCCATGTTAGCCATCAAGCATTCATTTCTATTAATCCAACACTAATCCCATTTTATTTTCTTCACATTCCCATCAACTCCCCCCACACTGCAACCCTTCCCCCCCCCCCAATTCTACCACTCACCTACACACTAGGGGCAATTTACAGAGGCCAATTAACCTGCCAACAGGAAGGTATTTAGGATGTGGGAGGAAATGGGAACACCCATGGGAAGTCGATGAGGTTACAGGGACAACATGCAAACTCCACAACATCAGCACCGGAGGTCAGGATTGAACTTGATCACTGGAGCTGTCAGGCAGCAGCTCTACTATCTGAGCCACTTTGCTGGAAATCAGAGCCAGCCAAACACAGAAATTTTGGCTGGTTGAAGAATTGGGGAAGGTTATGAAGGTGGGGTGGGAGATATGGGGTTCTGGAAGGATTTGAAAACCAAGGATGAGGATTGCTTATAAATTGAGAGACTTTTCTGTGTTGACAAGCAAATGAGATGCAAATGTGGTATTGTCCTGGATAAAATTAACAGTGCCCATGACATTGCAAGGTCACCAGTTTGTGTTTTGCAATCACTGTGAACACTGTGGGGAAATGCTATTGGGGAGGTAGACTAAAACACATGCCAATTATAGAATGTTTGTTCAATTAATATCAATGGGACCAAGTAAAAGATGGTTTGGTAAAGATGAAAATGACTCCAGTGGAACTTGAAAATTATGCTGAGGATGCCCATCCAAATCCAACAGTTGGAAGGAATGATTTCTCTCCGGCATTCTTTGAACAATATGATAGGAAAAGGAACTGAGTGATGCTTTGCTTAAGTAATTTATATGCATTCAGCATCTTTATTTATTTGACTTGAATTAAACATTAAACTAGACTCAGTTCCGTACCAAATGTACTCCAGAAGCTTCATGCTGTGCAACAGACTGAAGCTACAATGGAGTGTGATTTCACAGGCAAATTATGCAGAGTTCACGTGGAAACAGTGAGAAAGTTAAGAGCTTCATACACCAGGCTCTGTACATTTGCAAAACTTAATTGTTTTAAAATGTTACTGGAGCATTTATTGCTCTGGTGAATCCTTTGTGCTTCTAAAGGGGAGAGACATCACCACTGAAACAATATGCTTTTATAGCAGGGGCCTCCTGTGTCCATGACAACCACTCACTATAACGGGTAGAATGATTTTTCACAGAGTAAAACATCCCCTATTCCGTGTCCAATAATGTCCTTTGGTTCCAGATCTAAAAAGTTTCCGGGACAATAGTTAGCATTGAATCTTTCAGTCAACCTCAGTTGATAGATAGGAAGATTGCAGTTGATGGGTTCTGATGCTTCTGCTGCCCTTGTACTTCTTGGTGGTAGGAGATGTGGATTTGGAGGCTGCTGTCAGAGTGATTGCAGTGTATTTTGCACATGGTGCACCCTGCAGCCACTATGCACCAGTGCAGTGAATGTATGTCTAGGGTAGTTGATGGGGTGCCAGTCAAGCGGGCTGCTTTGTCCTGGCTGCTGTTTAGCCCCTTGAGAGTTGTTGGCGCTGTATTTATCCAGGCAAGTGGTGGATGTTTGGAGGCGGCAGAATGAATCTCATTTATTGATGAGTGCTTAACATGGGTGCACAGCAAATGCGAGCTATTGATCTGCATCTAGGCATGGGGTACAATAAGTATCAATTATGAATGTGTTTCTGTATTATTGGCACAACAGAAGGGGCATTGACCATCCTGAGGAACATTACTCAACTTTAAAAAGGGAGAATGTGCAGGAAAATATGGAGGTGGGGATAAATTTTGGGAGTGTTGTCCAATCTATTATTGCTGTAAAGGAGATAGGAATGAGCAGGACAAATATCCCTCTGGTAGGTCATCCAGTCAGTCAGAAAGACCATCTTATAATTATTCCTACTTTTCTCTGTTCTGCAAGAGGCATTAGGGAAAAATTGGCAAAGAAGTTGGGAACTCGATAGAAAATTGTGATAATATGAGATTGTTATATAAGCACAGTCAGATGTCATTTAACAAACATTCTTGTCTCTGTAGATTCTTACAATCGAGGCTGCCTACAGCTTTGGAATATAAATGCATTTGTAATCGATTTCCTTTTTTATCTTGCAGGCTGCTTTTTTGAAGCTGATGTGTGCAACCCCTATGAGATTTGTGTAAATGGTGAGTAGTTTCAACACCTTTTGAATTTATTTGTACATGTGGATGTCAGACCACGGCTGTTAAACTGATGGATTTGGTAGAAAAATAGAAAGGCAGAGTATCTCTTAACTGTGTGAGATTGAAAGGTGTTGGTGTTCAGAGGGACCAGAAAGTCTTTGTCTTTGAATCACTGACGGTCAACGTGCAGGAACATCAAGAGAGGGAAGCAGTATGTTGGCCTTCATTGCAAGAGGATTCAAGTAAAAGTGAAAATGTATCTTATGACACTTCTATAGGACCCTGGTGAACCCACATCTGGAATATTGTCATGGTTATACAGCAGGGAGGGAAACAGGCCCTTTGGCATGGTTTATGCATGCCGACCATCAAGAACTTATCTATATTAATCCTTTTTTACTGTCCATACGGTCCATAGCCTTCTATGCATTGGTAATTCAGGTGCTCATCTGGATACTTCTTAAATGTTGTGAGAGTCCCTGGCTCCACTAACTTCTGAGGCAGCATTTCAGATTCCTACCATCCTCTAGGTGAGAAAGTTTGTTGTTACATCCCCTCTAAACCTCTAACCCCATACCCTAAACCCATGCCCTTAAGATTTAGATATCTCTGCTATGGGGAAGCACTTCTTACCATCTACCTGCATCAGGTCCCCCCTCAGCCTCCTTCGCTGCAAGGAAAGCAAACTCATCCCCTTCAGTCTCTCCTCATAGTTGAAATGCACTGTCCCAGGCAAATTCCAGTGAATCTGCTCTGCACCCTCTCCTGTGCAGTGAAGTGTGGACAGGTCTGGTCCGTCTACCCAAGGAAGGATATATCTGTGATGGGGGGAGTGCAACAAAGGTTCACCAGATTAATTTTTGGACTGGGGGAATTATCTGTTAAAGAGAGATGAAAAAGATTGAGCCTGTACTTTTGAGACTTGAGAAAAATAAAAGATGATCTCATTGAAATGTAAAAAATTCTTATAGGATTTAAGAAAGTAGATGCAAGAATGCTTTTTCCCCTGGCTGAGATGTCTACAAGCACAGTATACAGTCTTAAAAATAAAGGGTGGTCATTGAGGACTAAGAGGAGGAGAAATTTCTTCACCAGAAGGTAGTGAACCTTAGAATTCTCTGCTCAAGAGAGTTGTGGAGCTCAGTCACTGGGTGTATTCAAGACATTGATCAACAGACCTTATAGATAATAAGGCCATTGAGGCATATAGCGTTCATGCAGGCAAGTGGCACTGAGCCAGAAGCTCAGAGATGACTGGAGTGAATGGCAGATCAGTCATAAATGGCTTAAACTTGCTTCTATTTCTTTTGTTCCTATGTGATCAGGAAAAAAAAGGAAGCATATGGCTATACTAACTGGAATCAAGGGAGTCTCTTGAGGAATATAGAATGTGTAGGAGAGAACTTAAGAAAGAAGTTAGGAGAGCAAAATGGGACCATGAAATATCCTTGGCAAGATTAGGGAGAATCGCTGGACATTTTATAAGTACATCAGGACCAAGAGTGCAGCCAGGGAAAGAGTGGGTCCCCTTAGGGACTAAAGGAGTAATCTATGTGTGGAGGGGATGTGGACAAGGTCCTAAATGAATACTTTTCATCTGTATTCTCCAAGGAGAAGCACGTTGAAGATAATGAGTTCAGGAAGGGGTATGTGGAAAGCTGTTAGATATCATGGGATGCATATGGGTTGATGTCTGTAAGATCTGATGAGATCTGTCGCATGTTGCTATGGGAAGCAAGGGAGGAGATAGCTAGAGTCCTGATGGAGATTTTGTATCTTCATTAGCCATAGGTGAACTGTCAGAAGACTGGAGGATAGTTAATGTTGTTCCTTTATTTAAAAAGGGCAGCAGGGTTAAGCCAGGTAACCACAGGCTAGAGAGCCTTACATCAGTAGTTATTATTAGAGAAAATCCTAAGGGATAGGATTTTTGTACTTTGGAAATGTAGCAGCTGATCAGGGATAGTCAGCATGGCTTTGTGCGGGAGAAATCCTGTTTCACTAATTTGATTGAGTTTTTGAGAAGGTTGATGAAGGTAAGGCGGTGGATTTATATGGACTTTAGTAAGGCATTTGACAAGGTCCCGTATGGTAGGCTAGTCCAGAAGGTTAGGCACATGGGTTCCAAGGCGATCTGGCTAACTGGATCCAAAATTGACTTAATGAAAGGAGGCAGAGGGTAGTGGTGAAAGGACACTTTTCTGATTGGAATTCTGGACCAGTGGTGTACCCCAGGAATCGATGCTGGGATCCTTGTTGTTTGTGATATATATTAACAACTTGCCTTTGAATGTAGGAGGTATGATTGGTAAGTATGTGGATGACATGAAAGTTGGTGATGTTGTGAATCGTGAGGAAGGCTGTTTAAGTCTACAGAGGAATATAGATCGGATGGGCAGAGCATTGGCAGATGTAATTTAATCCCTACAAGTGTGAGGTGATGCATTTTGGGAAGTCAAATGGGGGTAGGACATAGGGGAAGGCATATTGGTTGGAGCATAGAATATAAAAGATGGGAGGTTATGTTGCAACTTTACAAAACACTGGTTAGACCACACAGAGTCTTGTGTGCATTTCTGGTCGGCACACTATGGGAAGCAATGTGGTTGTGCTGGAGAGAGTGCAGAGTAGATTCACCAGAATGTTGCCTGGATTGGAAGACTTTAGTTATGGGGAAAGATCGGACGGCATTTTCTTTGGAGCAAAGGATGCTGAGGGTAGCCTGATGGAAGGATATAAAATTATAAGAGGCATAGATAGGGTAGATAGTCAGAATCTTTTCCCCATGTTAGGGGTATCAAAAACAAGAGGGCTATAGGTAAAGGTAAGTGGAAGGAGTTTTACAGGGGATTTGAGGGGAAAGTTCTTCAGAGAGTGGTTGATATCTGAAACTTGCTGCCAGAAGTGGTGGTGGAATCAGATACAAACTAAATATCTGAGACATTTAGACAGGCACTTAAATAAGCAAGGCGTAGAAGGATATGGACCTAATGCAGGAAAATGGGATTAGTCTGGATGGCCGAAAATGCTGGCATGAACATGGTGGGCTGAAGGGCCTGTTTCTGTGCTGTGTGGTTCTATGACTCTTGCCAGCCGTAGATTGCTCTGTGTTAACCTACTTAAAGTTATTGCTCCAGCTTTCAGGATAGCCTGTGTGCATGTCCTTAAGAGGATGTTGAAAGCAACCTGATGACCATCCTTTTACTTGGTGAGTATATCTGCTGAGTAATTGAGCCACACAGGCCAGGGAGATCCCAAACTGGTTCCTTATCTGTCAGATAATGTCAGCAAGGTTAGGCAAGGTTGTAAGCCTCAAAGCTGCATAAAGAAAATCAGCCTGGGCTTCTGTTCTTGTTAATTAATGTCTTGTGACGTTTGTTGATGCACATGTGTGATTGGACAGTATATTTAGCAGTGTACTCCCATCATGTTCAAGTTGAATAGCTTGTCAGTCTTTCCTCATGTATTAATGTTGTACCTCATGCATAAATAACTATCAGTTGGTCATGATGCAGGGGTGTTAATGGAACTGCAAACTAATTTTAATAGTGATTGAATCCATTCATCACTAAGGAGCTTTACAACAAGCACCTCCCAGTTCTTTGACCCCTACCACTAAGAACAAGAGCTGAAAAAGCTCAGCATCACTACAAAGCTCCATTCCAATAGATTTCCCCTCCCAACCATTCCTGGTGCGGAAGGATTGATGAACTCCCGACCATGGTTCAAGGGGAAGTCTCGTCACCACTTCCTCAGGGCAACAAGGAAGGGCCAGCTAACGTGGCCTGGTTAGTGTTGGGCAAATCTTGAGAAAGGCACAGACCCTGTCCCGGTGAGACCCACTTGCTGAACGTCATTGCACAATGGAGCTGTAAGATCATAGATTTGCTCCCTTTTATTCCAGCACAAATTTAAAAGGGATTGGCTGGAAAAATATATGCTTTTATTAAAATACCGAAAATGAATTTCAAATGTCAAATAAACTCCTTACTGCTAATATTGTCTTCAGTGTAAGGAAGTTCAGCCTGAGTAGATGAGAAAGGGTTTCAAAGTAATGGCACGCTGACATTTCCATATTGCAAATTAGAGTTACAGTGGATTATAGCATCTCAATGAACTGTTTGACAACTAATAATAGATCTGCTGAATATTTCATTGAAGTCTGTGCCCTTTAAATTTTCACACCAAGAGGACACTTGTTTCCTTATCAGTAGTGCTGGCAGATAATGTCACCAGCCCAGTTTAATGGATGAGATTCATACATAATCTCATCTATTAGACATGCCATTGAAAATAAAAGAAAGTGTAATTGGTGAAAATAAACTTAGGAAATGTTTCACCAGCTTTTGAGTCTTGTCAGAATCGTTGGTTTATTCCATGATTAGGGGATCTCCTGTGAATCTTATTTTCCACTCTTACGTTGGAGCCTTCCGATAGTGAGGCATCTTGCATCTGATACAGAATGGGCAAGTGTCTGGAAGGAATGATTTCCCCACAGGTTTAAAACACTTGAAAACGGCTGCTGGTAGTATTTTGATTGATTTGAAATAAGCACAGCTTATATTACAGGCTGGGAAAGGATTTCATTCTGAGATTGTGAAAAGTGTCACATTATACCAGTGTGACAAAATTCCTCTTTGATTTTTTTTTGCTGGCTCTAATTCCAGACACAGCACGTACGCAGTTTAAAACTGACACCTGTACTCGGCTTATTTTTAAGTTTTGTTGCCGCAGCTGGAGTGGATTGAGCTGTAGTACTCAAAGGTGTGGAGTTCAGAAATGATCTAAAACTGCGAGCTTGACAAATGTTCAGAGAACAAAACAGCACACAGCCATTTAAAGGTTAATCAATTCCTTTAAAGGTTACTTTTTAATATGGATTAAAATAGCAATGGAAGCTGTTTATCTCAAAAATGTCAATGTTGTTTTAAATGAAAAAGTGTCAATTTTTTGAGAAAAAAGAATTGCTGTAATAAATAACCTGATTTCATATTGCATTCACTTGGCAAACCCATGGAGAAACACTGCTGACTACATAATACAACACCAGCAGTACTTTACTCCCATTACTGAAGCAAGAACAGAAGGCACAGGGAACTATTATGTTAAAGTTATTCCATGTATTATCAAAGATAAGTCTCCGTGCAATTCCTTTGAGTGTAATTTCAAGAGAAATGGTACCTTGTTTTGTCTCAATTAAAACAGACAGAATTCGGAGGTGTAAACCATTTGGTACTTTGACTCCTCTGTCTTACTGTTCAGTAAGGCCATGGCTGATCTGATTGTAACCTCATTTTTGCATTCCTGCCCCACCCTGGTTGCCTTTCAACTTTTTGCTAATCAAGAATCTATCTACCTCTGCCTTAATGTATTCAAAGAGTCTGCTTCCACTGCCATGTGAGGAAGAGAGACTCTGACAAAGGTTGGTAAATTGGTAAATTGGTTTATTATTGTCACTGTGCCAAGGTACAGTAAAAAAAACTTTGTCTTGTATGCCATCCATACAGATCATTTCATTACAGCAGTGCATTGAAGGTAGCACAAGGGAAAACAATAACAGAATGCAGAATAAGGTGTTATAGTTACAGAGAAAGTGCAATACAGGCAGACAATAAGGTGCAAGGCCATAACGAGGTAGATTGTGAGGTCAAGAATCCATTTTATCATGGTAGGGGACCATTCAATTGTTTTATAACAGCAGGATAGAAACTGTCCTTGAGCCTGGTGGTATGTGCTTTCAGGCTTTTGTGTCTTATGCCCGATGGGAGAGGGAAGAAGAGAGAATGTCCAGGTGGGTGGGGTCTTTGATTTTGCTGGCTGCTCTGCTGAGGCAGCGCGAAGTGTAGATAGGGTCCCTGGAGGGGAGGCTGGTTTCTGTGATGTGCTGAGCTGTGTCCACAACTCTGCAGTTTCTTGTGGTCACTGGCAGAGCAGTTGACATACCAAGCCGTGATGCATCCAGATGGGATGCTTTCTATAGAGTGTCGATAAAAATTGGTGAGGGTCGAATGGGACATGCCAAATTTCTTTAGCCTCCTGAGTAAGTAGAGGCTCTGGTGAGCTTCCTTGGCCATGGTGTCTACATGGTTGGACCAGGACAGGCTATTGGTGATGCTCACTCCTGGGAACTTGAAGCTCTCAACCCTCTCGACCTCAGCACCATTGATGTAAACAGGAGCGTGCGCACCAACCCCTTTCCTGAAGTCAAATGACCAGCTCTTTTGTACATTTGTAACCATATCACCAGCAACCTCACCTGGTCCCTCCACACTGATGCGGTGATCAAGAAAGCACATCACCGCATGTACCTTTAGGCATCTGAGAAGATTTGGCTTGTCCAGGAGGATTCTCTTGAACTTCCTTAGAAAGTATCCCAAAGGGTTGCTTTTCAGCCTGGTATGGCGACTGCTCTGCTCTGGACCGTCGGAACCTGCAGAGAGTGGTGAACGCAGCCCAGTCCATCACGGGCTCATCACTTCTTTCCATCCAATCCATCTTCACTGTTTCTTGCTTCAGGAAGGCTAACAGTATCATCAAGGATGGCTGCCACCCTGGCCACTCCCTTTTCTCTCTTTTACCTTCCAGGAAAAGATACAAGAACTTGAAAGCCTGGATGACTAGAGTCAAGAACAGCTTCTTCCCCATTGCTATCAGACTTCTGAACCAATCACCTGTTTCATATCCCCTTCCCAGTGGTGCTGCCATGTTCTCAAACCCTCAGTTCTACCTCTTCTGTTATTGTCACTTCAGCATTTCTTTTTGCACCACCTCAGACTTTGCACCATTCCATTGTTTTTGAGCTTGTCGTTATATTTACTGTTGTATGTATTATTACAGTGTATATTGTTTACTGTGAACTTCATGTGATCAAGGAATTTCTTTGCACCAAGGTATATATGACAAAGAACTAAACTAAACTAATATCCCTCAGGAAGCTCATTTCTGGGCCTTAAGCACAACGCTGCATGACTCACAGGACAGAAAAGCATTGATGGAGCTTCATACTTTAAACTGATGGTGTGAGTGGAGAGGGGAGTCTAACAGCAGGTGGGACAGGGAAAGGCCTGATGTTGGAGACAATGTGCTAGGCTTAATACAGCCCCAACAGATGCTGCACCTAAGAGTCTGCAAATATCTACTATAGTGCACACCTGTATAAAGGTTGTACTGGTCTCTGGAATTCTTTACCCTAGAGTTATTGAGGCTAGCTCATTATAAGTATTTAAAGTGGAGGTGGATAAATTTTTGAAAGATCAATGATTGCAGGCTACTCCTGCTCCTATTTTCTTATGTCCTTTGCTGTATAAATTCACCCTCACCTCCCACCATGTCTTGGAACTTTTAAAAACATATCTCAAAAATTGACGTATACATTGGACTTTATGATAAGTGCTGCATCACTGGAGAAGATTAAATGCAAAGGATGATTTTGCAAACTATTATTTCAGTTGCACTGGTCTGAATTTTGAAGACACTTTGCAAGAACAAAGAGAAACCAAGAGCCTGAGTGAAAATAATTGGCACAGATTATCAATCTGTACATTAGGATCACTGGGGTTGTTTACAGGCCAAGGAAGAGATTGAGGGAAAGCCTAGGATCAGAGGGTTAATTGCTGCTTTTGCAGTTAAATTAATATTATCAAACTCCTCACTTTTTGCTGGAAAATTCCATGACTTGAACTTGATACCGCCCTTTGCATAGCACAGCTTACTTTGGGGAATGGAAGACATGCAAGTTTATGTCGAGTTTATTAATATTCAGCAAGCACCTGGACTGAGAAACATAAGTAAGTCTTTTTCTGTTCTTTTAGGTGTGGTTTTGTGAGGACATTAAATATATACGTGTTTCATTTCAACTTGGATGATTGAAATCAATGGAGTTGGGAAACAGGCAGGTTCAGGGAAGTTCCATAGGGCCGGATTTACCCCGAGGTGGAGAGTTTAAATCCGTATCGTACCGCAGGTTAGTGAGAAGTTGTGAAAGGAAATTCTAGGATGAAACAATGAATCAGTGTCAATGAGTGGAGAGTGAGTGTCAGAATCAGAGACGTGGGGATTTGGCAAGTTGGTCATCGCCTGTAGCCACAACACATGGCAGGGAGGTTTACCATTAGCAGTAAAAACAGGCCAAAGTTGTATTGTATTCTGGCAGGGAACGAGGTTCTCCTGTTTATCAGGTTCATGCCAACACGAGTATAATTTTACACCGATCTTTAAGGTGGCAGATCCAATGATGTTCTAACCTACCTGGCACCACTTCACCAGAGACTTGGTCCTTCGAAGAGAGGTTGAAGGGAGGTCAGGTGAGGAACTGAGGCTAAGGGGGTGATTGGGGTGGGTGAGGGGGTGAAGGTGCATGGAGGTGAGAGGGTGTAGGGGCGGGTGTGGGGATGAAGATGGAGGACCAGTGAGGGGTTGAAGGTGGGGGTGTGAAAGTAAATGGGATGGTGAGGGGGCGAAGGTGGGGGCACGTTGTTGAAGGGTGAAGCTGAGAGGATGGTGATGAGGTATTTGAGGTATAGTGGAGAGATGATGGTTACAGGAGGTGATTGAGGGGGGTGAAGGTGGGGATTTGGAGAAGGGAAGAAGTTGGACGTGGGTGAATGTGGATCGGTAGAGGGGAGGTCAAGGGGTTGGGGTTTGGTGAAGGGTGAAGGTAGGGGAATTGGTGAAGGGAAGGAGTTAGGGGATTGGTGAAGGAGAGCAGTTAGGGGTTTGAGGTTTGGTGAGGGTTTGTAGATGGGATTAATGAAGTGGTGAAGGTGAGGGTTTTGGTGAGGTGGTGAACGTGTATGAGATGATGGGGTAGTGAAGGTGGACATCCGGTGAAGGGTTGGGGGGGGGGGGTGAAAGTGGGAGGTGTAATGATGGCAAAAAGATGGTAACATATCCAGTAGGTGAGGGAGAGAATGGAGGTGTTTTCCGGAGACCAATGGAGCATTGGAGGAGTCTGAGCATAAAAATAAATTTCATGCATTCGACAGGAAGTTCCAGAGTGGAGAGCAGGATTAAGCATGGCTCACATTTGGTGGTTGGGTGTGAACAAATGACTGTTTATTGTGTGTGAGAGATGAGATGTTAAACCAAGGCCTTATCTGCTCCCTAGGGTGGGTGTAAAAGATCATGGGGATCTGTGGGGAGCAATATAGTTATCACAGGTGATGTGACCAATATTTATCCCATTTAATGTAACTGCTTTGGTCATCTTGACTTTGCTTGTTGAGATTTTTTGCTGAGATCAACTTAAAGGATCACTGCATTTTGACAATACCTGAATGTCCTGAAAAAGAAGTGAAGGTTGCTACATAAATGCAAATCTTATTTTTTTCTTTTGACCCAAGGTAGAAGTGGGAATTGTTCCAAGATAAGCTATAAGAGTCAAATATCGTGTTAACTTTACTGACACTTAAATATGTGATCAACTGATTTGTCACAGACAAGTAATGAAGTTTCCTTTCTTATTGATTCATAATTTGGGATCTAGGCTTCAGCTGGCAAGACCAGCATTTATTGCCCATTCCTAATTGCCCTTGAGAAGCCAGTGATGAGCTGCCTTTTTGAACTACTGCAGTCCTTCTAGTGAGGGTTCTCCTACAGTGCTGTTGGAGAGGGTGTTCCAGGATTTAGATCCAACAATGATGAAGGAATGGTAATATATTTCCAAGTCAGAATGGTCTGTGTTCTGGAGGGCAACCTTTGGGTAATGTTCTCATGTTACGGCTGTCTTTATCCCTCTTGTTAGTAGAGGTCATGTGTTTGGAGATGTTGTCCTTCTTGTTGGTGGAAGTCATGTGTCGGTAGCCTAGGAAGTATCTGCAGTGCATTTTGTAGGGGCTACACACTGCAGCCAGTGTGCACTGGTGTTGGAGGGAATGAATAATACAAGTGGCTGCCATGATCAAGCAGACTGCTTTGTCCTAGATGGTGTTGAGCCTCTTGAAAGTTGATGGAGCTGCACTCACCAAGGGTAATGAAGAGTATTCTATCAAGCATCTGCCTTGTACTTTGTAGATAGTGGAAAGGTCTTGAGAAGTCAACTTTGAGAGGCGGTGCCTCAAGGAGGCAGCATCCATCATTAAGGATCGTCACCACCCAGGACTTGCCCTCTTCACGTTAGTACCATCGGGGAGAAGGTACAGGAGCCTGAAGACCCACACTCAACATTTCATGAACAGCTTCTTCCCCTCCGCCATCAGATTTCTGAACAGTCCACGAACCCATGAACACTACCTCATTATTCCTCTTTTGCACTATTTATTTATTTTTGTAACTTATAGTAATTTTTAAGTCTTTATGTCTTGCACTATACTGCTGCCGCAAAACGACAAATTTCACGACATATGTCAGAGATAATAAACCTGATTCTGATTCTGATTCTGAGGTGACTCACTCACTGCAGGATACCCAGCCTCTGACCTCCTTTGTAACCATAGTACTTCTGTGGCTATTCCATCTTGTTTGTGGTCAGTGACCCTCCTCAGGATGTTGATGGGGTTGGGGGGTGTGGGCAACTGAATGTCAAAGGGAGATGGTTGGACTCTTGTTGGAGGTGATCATTCCCTGCTACTTTAGTAACTGTAACTCACTGAAAATTCTTGCTTCGCCCTCAGGGAAGCTGACAGTTTGTATCTCCAGCAACCTATGCTGGTTCAAAATTAATGACTCTGAAGTTCAGTGACTCTCACTGTGGCTGCAAAAGAACAGCTAAGAGAAACATAAATTACTTTTGCAAAGGAGCTGTGTGACTTCAGTGTAGGCATCATTTTTACTGTAACCGCTGAGCTCCAGATAATCCTGTGTAAGCACTCCCAAAGTAATAGGTTTATGTAAGACTTAAAAAAATTGGAAGGACCAACTAACCATTGGTGGCTGTTGTTACTCCTCGTTAAAAGTTAGGCAAAAGAGGACACACTAAGGTCTGGATTTTTCCATTCTGGCTGCTTCCCCTCTCTACTCTGAGTCTTGATGCAGGGTTTCGACCCGAAATGTTAACAATTCCTTTCCCCCCACTGACGCTGCTCGACCTGCTGAGTTCCTCCAGCGGGTTATCTGTTGCTCCAGATTCCAGCATCTGCAGTCCCTTGTGCCTGGGTTTTTCCTTTACTGACATGGGGCTTTTCACCCAGTGATTGGAAATGTTTATTTGTACAACAGACACCCCACACGCCACAAAATCCACTTTCACCCCCCCCCCCCCACCCACCTACCTTCTCCCTCTCACCTGGACTCACCTATCGCCTGCCAGCCTGTGCTCCTCCCCCTCCCCCGAACTCATTCTGGCTTCTGCCCTCTTCCTTTCCAGTCCTGGTGAAGGGTCTCGACCCGAAACGTCAACTGTTTACTTCCCTCCATAGATGCTGCCTGACCTGCTGAGTTCCTCCAGCATTTTGTGTGAGTTGACCCGGGCTCCATAGCACAGAACACCACCGAGGTTGAAAGAACAGGAAACAGGAGAGAGTTAGGTGGGGAAAGGGAGTGAGCACAGTCTGGCACTCACTCCCTAGTTAATCAGGTGAGATGGCTGGAGACCTATGAACCAACACCTTTGTAGTGCCTACAAGACTGTGGTAATTTAAATACGTTCTCCAAAATATAATCTTAATGTCAACTCAGATGTCCAGTGGGTCTATCATAATCCCTGTCTGAGGTACTTGAGTGTGACCTCGGATAGAAGCTCAAAAAACACTTGTGGATAAACAAAGGCATAGGACACCATCACCTGATGACTCCTGGCCAGACTGAGCTTCAGGTTTGGGCCACTGTGTGCTCTGCCATTGTACGTACAGAGACTGCTGGAAGCTCAGGGACATCAAACAGCAGATGACGCTGAGTTGACATCACCTGCCGAACACTCTGCTGTACATAAAAGGCCCACAAATGGCTTGAAAGCAGAACTTGCCTGGGTGGTTTTGGCCTGCTTCACCATCAGTTAACAGACTCAATCTTACTCGGAGAATTTGAGGGGGCAGGTATGTTTCTTCTTCATAGCAATCTTGCCCATGCACACTCTAACCTTCCCCGTCCCATCCTCAACAGCCACTATCCTTCCCCAACATATAATGTTGAAAAATATGAGGTGATCCGCTTTGATGAACATAACAGAAAATGTGTGAAATGGAGAGAGATTGGGTAGTGTTGATATTCAAAATGACCCAGGCTCAAGTCTCTGAAGGCCAGCATGCAGGTGCACCAAGAGGGCAAATAGTGTGTTGGTTTTTACCATGAGTAGGTTGTTTGAGGGCAAAGGGACGTCGGCATGTGGGAGGCTTTTAAAAATGAGATAACAAGAGTTCAAGGTTTGCATGTTCTTGTTAGAGTGAAGGGCAAGGTTAGCAGGGGTAGGGAACCCTTGATGACGAAGGATATTGAGGCTCTGGTCAGGAAAAAGAAGATGGCATCAATCAGGTCCAGGCAGCTGGGATTAAGTGAATCCCTGGAGGAGTTTAAGTTATATTTAAGAAGAAATCAGAAGGGCTAAAAGGGAGTGTGAGATAGCTTTGGCAGAGAAGATTAAGGAGAATCCAGAGAGATTTTAGAAATATATTAAGAGAAAAAGAGTAACTAGGGAAAAAATAGGGTCCTTCAAAGATCAAAGTGGATATCTTTGTGTGGAGCCGCAGGAGATAGGTGAGGTCCTCAATGAATATTTCTCCTCTGTTTTTACCGTGGACATTGGAACTTGACATAGTTATTGGGAATGTCTTAGGGATAGTCTGCATTTACAACAGAGGAGGTACTGGATGTCTTCAAATGTATGAAGGTAGAAAAAATCCCCAGGACCTGATCAAGTATATCAAAGAACACCGTGGGAACTAGAGAAGAAATTGTGGGAGCCCGGGCTGAGATATATGCATCATCCTTAGCATCGTTAGTGCTGGAAGACTGGTGGGTGGCTAATGTGCCTTTATTAAAGAAAGGCTATAAAGTAAAATGTATGAACTATAGACCAATAGACCAATAAGCGTAACATCTGTGGTAAGTAAGTTACTAGATGGGATTCTGAGGGATAAGATATACATACATTGAAAAGACAGGTTGATTAAGGATAGTCAGCTTGGCTTTGTGCATGGGAGATCATGTCTCACGAATTTGATTGAGTTTTCTGAAGAAGTAACCAAGAAGGTCGATGAGGGCAAGGCAGTAGACATAGTCTATATCGACTTAAGTAAAGCCCTTGATAAGGTTCTGCATGGTATGCTGCTATGGAAAGTTAGATTGAATGGGATCCAGGGAGAGCTTGCTCAGATGGTATGAACCTTTAGAATTCCCTACCCCTTATGGCTCTGGAAACTCAATTAATGAGTTAATTCAAAACAGAAATAGATTTCTGGACATCAAGGGAATTAAGGAATACGGGGAAATGACACTGAGATAGAAGATTAGCCATGATCTAGCTGAATGGTGGAGTAGGCTCGGAGGGCCAGATGGCCTACTTCTCCTACGGGAGGCAATGGAAGAGATTGCTGGGGAACTGGCTGAGATTTTTGATCTTCACTGGACACAGGTGGCATACCAGAGGACCAGAGGACTGCAAACATGGTCATCATTTTCAAGAAAGGCAGCAAAGAAAAGCCTGGTAATGATAGACCTGTGAACCAAACATCAGTGATAGAGAAGCTACTGGAAAAAATTCTGAGGGAGAGGATTAATGATCACTTGGATGGCAGGGACTAATCGGTGACAGCCAACATGGCTTCATCATGGGCAGATCCTGTTGACAAATTTGATTGAATTCCTTGAAGAGGTAACAAAGGATATCGATGAGGTCAGGGCAGTAAATGTGATTTACATATACTTTAGTAAGGCCCTTGACAAGGTCCCACATGGGACAATGGTTCCTAAGGTTAGGGCTTATGGCAAATTGACAAACAGGATCCAAAATTGCCTTGGCAATTGAGTAAGGAGGGTGATGGTAGAGGGTTGTTTATGTGATGGGATGCCTGTGACTAGTGGTGTCCCACAAGGGTAGGTGCCAGGAAACTTGTTGTTTGTTATATACGTGAATGACTTGGATGCTGATTCATGAGGCATGATCAGTTCGTTCATGGATGACACGAAGATTGGCGGATTGCTGATTGGGTGGAAGGTAGTCTTAGGCTGCAGGGAGATATCAGTGTGTTGGTGAAATGGGCTGAGAAATAGCAGATGGAGTTTAATCCAGCCAGGTGTGAGGTGATGCATTTTGGGAACACTAATGAGGCTAGGGCAAACACCATGAAAGGTAGGGTCTTAGCAAATACTGAGGAACAGAGGGACCTTCATATAGAACTACAGGAAAGATATCAATAAGCTTGAAAGAGTGCAGAGAAAATTTACAGGGATGTTGCCGGGACTTGAGGACCTGAGCTACAGGGAAAGGGTGAATAGGTTAGCACTTTATTCCCTGAAGTGCAGGAGTATGAGGGGAGATCTTATAAGGGTATACAAAATTATGAGGGGTATAGATAGAGAGAATGCATGCAGGCTTTTTCCCCTAAAGTTGGGTGAGACTAGAACTAGAGGACATAGGCTTAGGGTGAAAGGTGAAATATTTAAGCAGAATCTTAGTGGAAATTTCTTTACTCAGAGGGTGGTGCGAGTGTGGAACAAGCTTCCAGAAGAAGTGGTAGGTGCAGGTTCAATTGTAACATTTAAGAGAAGTTTGGATAGGTGCGTGGATGGGAGGGGTTTGGAGGGATTTGGTTCGGGTGCAGGTAGATGGGACTAGGCAGAAGATCAGGTCGGCATGGGCTAGATGGACCGAAGGGCCTGTTTCTGTGCTGTAGTGCTCTATGACTCTATGACTCTCTCTAGAATTCCACAGATCTTTGAAAGCGGCATCAAAGGTAGACAACGTGGTTAAAAAGACATATGGGATATTGGCCTTCATTAGTTGGGGCATCGAATACAGAAGTCAGGAGGTTATGTTCCAACTTTATAAAACCTTGGTCAAACCTCAGCTGGAGTACTGCGTGCAGTTCTGGTCACCATGCTGTAGGAAGGGTGTGATAGCGCTGTGGTAGTGCAGAGGAGATTCACCAGGATGTTGCCTGGGATGGAGCAGTTCAGTTGAAGAGAGACAGGAGAAGCTAGGTCTGTTCTCCCTGGAGAGGTTGAAGTGGGGGGGGGCATGATTGAAGTATATAAAATAATGAGGGGTATAGAAAGGGTAGACTGCAGGAAACTTTTCCCAGAATCAGAGGTAGATAAAACTAAAGGAGATAGATTTAGGGTAAAGGAGGAGAGATTTAGGGGGACCTTCCTCTCTCAGAGAGTGATAAGTATCTGCAAATCAGTCCCTGACAGAGAGGTTGAAGCTGGGTCGCTGGATGAATACTTGAATCGCTTAGGCGTAGGAGGTTTGGACCAAGTGCTGAGAGATGGGATTAATACAGAAGGGTGCCTGCTGGTTGGGCTGAACTGTCTGTTTCCATGTTGTATGACTCTATTTCTTATGTTAGAACACAGAACAGTACAGCACAGGAATAGGCCCTTCAGCCCATGATACCTGTGCCAACCATGATGCCAATTTGAACTGTCCACCTGCCTGCACATGGTCTATATCCCACAATTTCCTGCCTGTTCATGTGCCTTTTAAATATTGCTGTCATGTCTGCTTCCACTACCTCCCCTGGCAACACGCTCCAGGCACCTACCAATCTCTGTGTAAAAATATTTGTCACATAAATCTCCTTTAAACATTCTCCCTCTCATCTTAAACCATTGTCTTCTAGTATTTGTCATTTCCACCCTGGGAAAAAGACTCCATCTGTCTACCCTATCTATGCTTCTCATAATTGTGTATACTTCGACCAGGTTGCCCCTCAGATATTCCAGAGAAAACAATCCAAGTTTGTTCAACCTCTCCTTCGAGCTCATACTCTCTAATCCAGGTAACATCCTGGTGAACTTCTTCTGCACCCTTTCCAACGCCTGCACATCCTCATGAACCCATGAACAGTCCGTGAACTCATGAATACTACCTCATTATTCCTCTTTTGCTCTATTTATTTATTTTTATACCATAGAACCATAGAACAATACAGCACAATACAATCCCTTCGGCCCACCATGTTGTGCCGACCTTCAAACCACTCCTAAGACTATCTAACCCCTCTATCTTAAATTCCTCCATATGCTTATCTAGCAACCTCTTGAACTTGACCAATGTATCAGCCTCCATCACCACCTCAGGCAGCGCATTCCATGCACCAACCACTCTCTGGGTGAAAAACCTCCCTCTGACGTCTCCCTTGAACTCCCCCCTCCCCCCCATTACCTTAAAGCCATGCCCTCTTGTATTGAGCATTGGTGCCCTGGGAAAGAGGTGCTGGCTGTCTACTCTATCTATTCCTCTTAATATTTTATATACCTCTATCATGTCTCCCCTCATTCTCCTTCTCTCCAATGAGTAAAACTCTAGCTCCTTTAGTCTCTCCTCATAATCTCTAATCCAGGCAGCATCCTGGTAAATCTCCTCTGCACCCTCTCCAAGGCCTCCACATCCTTCCTATAATGAGGCGACCAGGACTGGTCTAACCAGAGTTTTGTAAAGCTGCATCATTACTTCGTGGCTCTTAAACTCGATCCCGTGACTTATGAAAGCTAACATCCCATAAGCTTTCTTAACTACCCTATCCACCTGTGAGGCAACTTTCAGTAATCTGTGGATATGAACCCCCAGATCCCTCTGCTCCTCTACACTGCCCAGAATCCTGCCATTTACCTTGTACTCTGCCTTGGAGTTTGTCCTTCTAAAGTGTACTACCTCACACTTCTCCGGATTGAACTCCATCTGCCACTTGTCAGCCCAGCTCTTCATCCTATCAATATCCTTCTGTAAGCTTTGACAGCCCTCCACACTATCCACTGATCTTTGTGTCATCTGCAAACTTGCTAACCCACCCCTCCACCCCCTCATCTAAGTCATTAATAAATATCACAAAAAGTAGAGGTCCCAGAACCGATCCTTGTGGGACACCACTAGTCACAGCCCTCCAATCCGAATGCACTCCCTCCACCACAACCCTCTGCTTTCTACAGGCAAGCCAATTCTGAATCCACACGGCCAAGCCTCCTGGATCCCTTGGTCTCTGACCTTCTGAAGAAGCCTACCATGCAGAACCTTGTAACTAACAGTAACTTTTATGTCTTTGTGTCTTGGCACTGTACTGAATAGAATCAGGATCAGAATGAGGTTTCATATATTTCACAACATATGTCAGTGATAATAAACCTCATTCTGATCCTGATTCTATTCTTATAACATGGCATTAATTTATTGACTGATGTTAAAGAGTGGAATAACATGTGCAGTGGGTGCACACTAGAGCGAGGTGTAACACCACAGTTGGGAAGATTGATGTGCCTCTTTGTTTGTTTTGCCATTGAAGGGTCGAGCAAGGCTAAGCTAACCTATTCATTATACATTTATACTTTAAACAGGAATGGGCATTGTCTAACATGTTAATCAAGAACATTGCATCAACCTCTACAACTGACTTCAGAGGTCGTGGGCCAATCTGCAGAAGGAAAGGTTGCCCAGTATAGTTAGTTAGATTGTCCAGTTGGTTTTCAGATAGGGTAGTCTTGCTGGGATGTTGGAATCTGGAACACACTGCTGATGCAATGGAGTAGAAAGTCTACAATCTTTTCCTATTTTATTTGCCTTGTAACATTTAGAATACATTGGATTGGAAAATTACTGCACGTTGTGTTTAATGCATTGGGTTTAAAAACCTGTAAGGCCATGGAGCGGTTTGATATGAATTTTAAACTATTGCTTATTGTCCCATACCATCTCACACTCCAGTTAAATTTTTATTTAGATATGGTTCAAGGAAATCTGCAGAAATAAAAAGCCGGTGTCTGTCAGACTGACTGTGAACTAAGTGACTATTGTAAAATCCCAGCTAGTTTACTAATATCCTTAAAAGCAGCTATAAATCTGCTATTGTTAGTCAGTTTGTTCTATATGTGACTCCAGTCCCACACCAGTGTTGACTGATGTCCCACTGACCAGGTTATTGTAGGCGCTGGGATGTGTACACAGGGATGCTTGGAGTTTTAGACAGAAAATACTGGAATTCAAGAGTATGGGCATCTTGCGATCCTGAAAGAAAGAAAGGAAAGAAAGACTTATTTTTAGATAGCATCTTTCACAATATCCCTTATAAATCTAATGTCAATGAAATACTTCGAAATGGTAGACAGCATGTTGATGTAGAGACCATGAGAACCTATTTCTTTCAGCAAACTCCATCAACCAGCAAGGTTGTACTGACCGGGTTATCTATATTTGTGATACACACAAAATGCTGGAGGAACTTAGCAGATCAGGCAGCATCTATGGAGGGAAACAGTCGCGTTTTGGGTCAAGACCCTTCATCAGGACTGTCCAATCTCTCATACCAAGAGCCATTCTAGTCAATCTCTTCTGCATCCTCTCTTGACATTCACACCTTTCTATAGTGTGGTGACCAGAAATCGACACTATAACCAAATGGTCATTGTTACTCGAAACTTGCACAACTTCTTTTAATCATAGCTCAAAAAACCCAGGGTAAAAGAATTTATGACACAGTATTTATCATGTTTGCTGGCAGAACTGAAACACCCTTTCTAATTTGATACTCATGGTATCTCTGCAATAGCATGAATACTTCTGAGTTCATTGTAAGCTCAGATGTTGCCGTGTGTGGCAATGAAACACTTTGTCCTTCATTCACTCAGGCACTTTGTCCCGGACAGGCAGATAAACAGAAATGAAAATTCTGCAGTTTGTTTTCACCTTTGCATGAATCCAAGTGTCATTATTCCTGTGACAGAGAGCCCTCGCGCCTCAGACCCGCAGAGGGTGCTTGCAGTGTGGTGCCCTTTTACGGAAACATAGTCAAAGAAGATAGAAGCGGGAGTAGGCCATTCAACCCTTCAACCCTGTTGTGCCATTGAATTTGATCATGGCTGATCCTCCATATCAATACCATATTCTAACTCTCTCTCCCCATACTTCTTACAGTCATAGAGTCATAGAGCGATACAGCACAGATACAGGCCCTTTGGCCCAAGCAGTTCATGCCGACCACGGTGCCCACCCAACTAGTCCCAGTTTCCTGTGTTCGGCCCATAGCCCTCCAACTCCACCCCTCCATGTACCTATCCAAGTGCTTCTTAAATGATACTGTTGTACCTGCCTCAACCACTTCCTCTGGCAGCTCATTCTTATATTCTCACCACCTTCTGCATGAAAAAGTTGCCCCTCAGGTCCCTTTTAAATCTTTCCTCTCTCACCCTAAACTTATACCCCCTAGTTTTGGACTCCCCTACCCTGGCTAAAAGACTGTTACTATCCACCTTATCTATGCCTCTCATAATTTTAAACACTTCCATAAAGTTGCCCCTCATTCTCCTACGTTCCAAGGAATAAAGACCTTGCCTGGCCAACCTCTCCCTATGACTCAGGCCTTCTGGTCTTGGCAATATCCTTGTAAATATTCTCTGCACTCTTTCCAGTTTAACCATATCTTACCTATAACAGGGTGACCAAAACTGAACACGGTACTCCAAGTGCAGTCTCACCAATGACGTATACAACTGCAACAGTCCCAGCTCCTATACACAATGCCCTGACTGATAAATGCCAGTGTGCTATTGATGTCTTTTGTATCAAGAACTGTATCCACCTGTATCTTAAATATATTCAGTGACTTGGCCTTAACTGCATTCTGTAGCAGAGAATTCTACAGGTTCACCACTCCCTAGTGAATACATTTCTCCTCATTTCAGTCCTAAATGTCTCATCCAATATCCTGAGACAATGACCATTGGTTCTAGATCCTCCACTCAGGGGAAATAATTATCCCACATCCTGTAAGAATTTTGCATATTTCCATGAGCTCTCCTCTAATTCTTCTAAACTGCTGTGAATATTTGCAATTGAAAAGAAACATGAAACCCCATCGATGGTAACATGAGGAAGAAAAGCATTCTTTGTGGTTGCCAGTACAATGATTGTTGGCAATTCCTCAGTTACCAGTGAAACCTGGCCATTCTGCATTCAACCTCCCACAATTTAGCATCGTCCCCAGGGTTCCTCTTGAATTAGTTTTACACTGGGCCAAACAAATCTATCTTGGATGTTTCTGTTCTTCCACTGGCATGTTATTATGTTTGGCATGCAAGTGCATTTGCATGATTTAAGGTACATAGATTGCAACCCTTGAACGATTAGGGTTGTAGAATAATACAGCATGGAAACAGGACATTCGGCCCAACTTGTTCATGCCAACCAAGATGTCTATCAAAGCTCATCTCATTTGCCCACGTTTGGCCCATATCCATCTAAACCTTTCCTTCCAAGTAAGAAATTGGATTATTGTTTTTTAAACAGAGAAAGAGCAAGGGATGGACTTATGGAGAGCTCCAAACAGCCATTTAAAGCACTAACCAACTGGGAACCTTCTGTGCTGTATCATTTTGTGATTCCATTGCATTGCAGCTTGCAGGACCTTGCTGTGTTCAAAACAGCTGCTCTGGTTCCTGTATTACCAAATGAAATGCAAAGTATTTCACTAGTTGTAATGCATTCTGGCACACACAGAGGTCATAAAGATGCTATATAAATGCTTACTTGTAATTGGCTTCTGTAATAGGAAAACAACAGTTAAAGATGTTCATTTATTATTATTGTCTGGTAATATCTTCTGGATTGATTATTTTTACCCAGTGCTCACAGTTTAAAATTCTTTTACTTTCTGCTTCAACAGGGGAGTTTTTAAATCTCTGGATGTTCTCACTTCTGTGGCACCTTTCCACGTGGAGCTTGTTTGTTTGCGGAGCTTACCTGGTTTCAGAGTTTGAACTTTTGAGGGGAAGAAAAGACAGACTGGTGAACCAGAGGGTGGAGCAGTGAGGCTCTCCCCCTGAACCTTTTTGGTGCATTGTGAAGCCACCAATTCATTTCACTTTCAAATTGGATAGTGAGCCAATGCAGAGCTCATGGTACCAATGGATTTCATGTCTCTGGCTAATGAAGAGGATCATTGCCTATTTTTCTACGAACTTTTGGAGCTCTTTTCTAGCTTTTGTTATTGAGTCAAATGTAGCCAACAGCTTTTTTTCCCCCCTGAGTGTTGGCATCTTGTTAGCCTGTGTGACTCAAAACTCACTAATTAACTGAAAAACCTGAAGTATATTGAGTCATGTTTAACGTGTTTATCATTCACAAAGCTATTTAATTGGTGAGAGATGGATTGCAATAGCCAACAAAAATTTACAATAGTTTTCTTAATTGATTGGGCAAATCTTAATTAGGAGTTTAGGAAAGGGAAAGTGAAGGAAACATTCTGTTGGTAACTGGAAATTAAAAATAGCTTTCTCTTTGACCACAGCTGTACCTTAGAATAAAATGGGTGGGGGGGGGGGTGTACAGTGACATAGAAGGCAGAGCCACTGACTCACAATGCCAGAGACCCAGGTTCAATCCTGCCTTCCGGTGCTGTCTGTGTGGAGTTTGCACGTTACCCCTATGACTGCATGGGTTTCCTCTGGGTGCTCCAGTTCCCTCCCACATCCCAAAGAAGTGCGGGTTGGTAGATTAATTAGCCCTCTGTAAAATGCTCCTAGTGTGTGGGTGAATGGTAGAATCTGGAAAGAGTTGATGAGAATGCAGGGAGAATAAAAACTAAATGGGACTAATTTACCAAGATGTTGCCTGGATTGGAGAGCATGTCTTATGAGGATAGGTTGAGTGAGCTCGGGCTTTTCTCTTTGGAGAGAAGGAGGATGAGAAGTGACTTGATAGAGGTGCACAAGATGATAAGAGGCATAGATCGAGTGGATATTCAGAGACCTTTTCCCAGGGCGACAATAGCTAACATGAGGGAACATAATTTTAAGGTGATTGGAGGAAGGTATAAGGGGGATATCAGGGGTAAGTTTTTTACACAGAGAGTGGTGGGTGCGTGGAACGCATTGCCTGCAGAGGTTGTGGGGCAGATACACTAGGGACATTTAAGAGACTCTTAGATAGACAATGAATGATAGAGAAATGGGGGGCTATGTGGGAGGGAAGGGTTAGATAGATCTTAGATCAGGATAAAATGTTGGCACAACATTGTGGGCCGAACGGCCTGTACTGTGCTATAATGTTCTATGTTCTGTGTTCTAATGTAGGATTAGTTAAATGGGTGGTTGATGGGTGGGCCAAAGGGCCTGTTTCTGTGCTGTATCTCTTTATGATTTGTAATATATTATTTTAGAGAAATGGCTGGAAGCCCTCCTCTCTCAGCCACTTGGATGTTAGCTGAAATTGTAAAGTCCGGCCTGTTTGGACCTGACTGCGCTGTCAATCTACTTGATGGGGAGAAACAGAGTGAGAGAAGGAGGGTATTGGGCAGAAAGGCACTAGAGTATAGTGCCTTTCTGTTCAATACCCTCCTTCTCTCACATCTGGAGCGGAGAAAGAAAATCACTGGTGAAACTTGGAAACTGCTGACAAACTCCATCCAGACAGCTCCTTCGAGGAGTTAAAATAAAAAAATCCCTGCAGATGCTGGAAATCTGAAATAAAAGCAGAAAATGCTGGAAATACTCAGCAAGTCAGACCACATCTGTGGGAAGAAAAACAGAGTTAACTGGTTCTGTCGAAGGCTCTTTGACCTGAAACGCTAACTCTGTTTCTCTTCCTGCAGATGCGGCCTGACCTGCTGAGTATTACCAGAATTTTCTGTTTTTATTCCCCTTCAGTGGTTGGTTCCCTCACTAATAAATCTAATAGGGAATTCAAGAGAGCTGAACATTAGGAACAGTGTACATTGTAAAACAGCTGATATTATAGATACTTAGCAAAAGAATATCTCGTCTGTCTTGTTCATTTTGTGCTTGGGAGTGATTGAAGTCACTGCTTTAGGCAAGGTGTGTGTGATAGATTGGAATGTTCACTTCTTGCATAAATAGGTTTCACTATAACTGGATGCAGTGAT
The DNA here is from genome assembly GCF_009764475.1 of Pristis pectinata. Taxonomy (NCBI): domain Eukaryota; kingdom Metazoa; phylum Chordata; class Chondrichthyes; order Rhinopristiformes; family Pristidae; genus Pristis; species Pristis pectinata. The sequence continues at coordinate 17,750,272 of NC_067409.1, read as the reverse complement.
TGGTTATCTGTTATTGAGAGCACATTGCTTGTAGAACTGTCTTCTCTCTTTGCTGAATTTAATCATACAGTTACATGTGCTTACCTCAAGCTTTCTCTGGAAAGGACAGAAAGAAGGTTTCAGCCCATTTATTTGCTTTACCTAAACCAGTCATGATCCTGTACACCAGTAATAGCTATAAACCTTCATTTACAAAGACACAGACTAGTCAAGAACTGTCAATGTAGATCTGTCAAGAGAAGGTCATACGTGAGTGACGTGACTGAATTTTTTCAGGAGGTAACAAGGATGGTCGATAAGGGAAGTGTACTTGATGTAGTCTACATGATTTTCAGCAAGGCTTTTGACAAGCTCCTGCAAGTCAGGCAGATTAAAAAAATTAAGTCTCATGGGACTGAAGTGAGAATGACAAATTGGATCCAAAATTGGCCTGGAGGCAGGAAGCAGAGGCTAATGACTGATGTTTTGTTTTGTAACTAGGAGGTCATTGGGGGCCCACAGGGATCAGTACTCAGCCCCTTGACTCTTGTGATATAAATGATTTAGACAATTGTGGAGGAAATTTACAAAAATACCTAAATTGGCCCTGTGGTCAGATGGGCAAAAATTGTCAAATGGTACTTAGTCCAGAGGAGTGTGAGATAATGCATTAGGGGAGGCACTATAGCGCAAAGGAAATGGAAGTAAATGGAAGTGTGTTGGGAGGAATCGATGGAGTGACTGCCCACAGATCCTTAAAGGCAGCAGGATAGGTAGATAAAGAGTTGAAGAAGAAACATTTGAGATATTATACTCTGAAAATTTTTTTAAAAGTTGCAGATCCTGGAAATCTGAAACAAAACCTGAAAACAGTGGATATACTCAGCAGGTCAGGCAGCACCTGTAGAAAGAGAAATAGTTGCTGTTTCAGGTCAAAGTCCCTTAGTCTGAACTGGGAAAAAGATGAAAACAGTCATTTTAACTTGCAGGATGGTGGCAGAAGGAATGGATACTATTAGTTGAGGCAATGTATGTAAGATATGGAGGACCAAATGGCATCTTTCTCTATCATAAATTTTCTTAAGAAGGGTCTTAGGAGAGCTAGAAGGGGACATGAGAAGGCCTTGGCAAGTAGGATTAAGGAAATCCCCAAGGTGTTCTACATGTGTGTGAAGAACAGGAGGATGAGTGAGGGTAGGACCGCTTGGGATGAAGGGGGAAACATGTGCTCGGAGGAGGAGGAGGTAGGGGAGGTCCTTAATGAATACTTTGCTTCAGTGTTCACCAGAGACTTTGACGAATGTGAGGTCAGCGTATAACAGGCTAATGTGCTGGAGCATGTCGAGGTTAAGAAAGAGTTAGTGTTGGAGCTTCTGAAAAACATTAGGATGGATAAGTCCCTGGGGCCAGACAGGATATACCCCAGGTTACTACGAGAAGTGAGGAAAGACATTGCTGGGGTGTTGACAATGATCTTTGCATCCTCCCTGGCCACAGGAGTGGTACCGGAGGACTGGAGAATGCAAACTTGTTCCATTGTTCAAGAAAGGTAATAGGGATGATCCTGGGAATTATAGACCAGTGAGTCTTACGTCAGTGGTGGGTAAACTATTGGAGAGGATTATTAGGGACGGGCTTTATGAGCATTTGGAGAAGCATAGTCTTATTAGGGATAGTCAACATGGCTTTGTGAAGGACTGGTTGTGCCTCACAAGCCTAATTGAGTTTTTTGAGGAGGTGAAAAAACAAATTGATGAAGGTAGAGCAGTGGATGTGGTGTATATGGATTTTAGTAAGGCGTTTGACAAGGTTCCTCATGATAAGCTCATCCCAAAAGTCATGAGGCATGACATCCATGGAGACTTGGCCGCGTGGATTCAGAATTGGCTTGCTCACAGAAGGCAGAGGGTGGTAGTAGATGGAGACTATCCTGCCTGGAGGTTGGTGACCAGTGGTGTTCCACAGGGGTCTGTCCTGGGACCCCTGCTCTTGTGATTTTTATAAATGACTTGGATGAGGAAGTGGAGGGGTGAGTTAGTAAGTTTGCAGATGACACGAAGGTTGGAGGTGTTGTGGATAGTGTAGAAGGTTGTCGTAGGTTACAACAGAGTTGGGCGGAGAAGTGGTAGATGGAGTTCAATCCGGAAAAGTGAGAAGTGATACACTTTGGAAGATTGAACTTGAAGGCGGAGTACAAGGTTAATAGCAGGATTCTTAGCAGTGTGGAGGAACAGCGGGATCTTGGGGTCCAAGTCCATAGATCCCTCAAAGTTGCCACACAAGTTGATAGGGTGGTTAAGAAGGCGTATGGTGTGCTGGCTTTCATTAGTCGGGGGATTGAATTCAAGTGCCTTGAGCTAATGTTGCGGCTCTACAAAACTCTGGTTAGACCACACTTAGAGTACTGTGTCAGTTCTGATCGCCTCATTATAGGAAGGATGTGGAAGCTTTAGAAAGGGTGCAGAATAGATTTACCAGGATGCTGCATGGATTAGAGAACACGTCCTATGAGGAAAGGTTAAGCGAGTTAGGGCTTTTCTCTTTGGAGCGACAGAGGATGAAAGGCAACCTGATAGAGGTGTATAAGATTATGAGAGGCATAGACAGAGTGGACAGCCAGCACCTTTTTCCCAGGCCGGTAATGGCCAATACCAGAGGACATCTGTTTAAGGTGAGTGGAGGAAAGTTTCGGGGAGATGTCAGAGGTAGGTTTTTTACACAGAGAGTGGTGGGTGCCTGGAACTCACTGCCGGGGGTGGTGATAGAGGCTGATACAACAGGGACATTTAAAAGACTCTTGGATATGTAAGAAAAATGGAGGGTTATGAGCTGGATAGGAGGGAGGGTTAGATTGATCATTGATCATGGAGTAGGTTTATATAGGTCGTGATCCAAAGGGTCCATACTCTTCTGTACTGTTCTGTGTTTTATTCTGATAATAGTTTATCTGGAAAACTTTGGTTATCGACAGTCTTAGAATGCTGGAGGACATTAACGGTCACAACTGGCCTTGAGGGTCAGTTGTATTCAGTGCTGAGCTGGATGCCATTCACGTGGGGCCTTTGTCTCTGCACCAGTACAACAGTTACAAGGAACATATTAACTGTGATTGAGATTGTTGGCAAGACTGGAGACAGGAAGGATGGGTCAAATTTCTGAAGCAGTTCAGGGACACAAGAGACTGCAGATGCTGGAATCTGGAGCAACAAACAATCTGCTGGAGGAACTCAGCGGGGCTAGCAGCATCTGATGGGGGGGGGGGGGGGGGAAGGAATTGTTGACCTGAAACATCGACAATTCCTTTCCTCCCACAGATACTGCCCAACCCGCTGAATTCTTCCGGCACATTGTTTGTTGTTTCTGAAGCAGTTCTTCCACTTGTCTGTGATAACTTTGATGGACTCATTGGAAACTTCTGACAAATACACTGTGATGTAGCAATGGACAACTGGGGAGTTGTGCATTTCTGTATATAGGAAGCACCAGAAGCAGTTGTTTCATTTTCTGTGCTAAGGAAGCAATAAAGAGAGACTGAGTTTTTATTACAATGTAACAGGCCACTCACAAAGGCATCAAGTTCTTGGAAATGCAATCAGTGCTGTGATGGAGGCAGAATTGGTGATCATGTTACACACAGCAAGATCCCTCAGAAACTGTGAGCTGAATTATCAACTGGTCTGCTTTGATGGTGCAGGTTCACGGAAGAATATTGGCTAGGCAGATGGGGGAACTGCTTGTTTTTCTGGGCAGTGGAAAGGAATCTTGGAACAGGAAGATCAGTACTCTGTTTTACAATCGATACCCACTTTGATAGTGCAACATTCCCTCGTTAATTAATGTGGGAATGTGTGCTCTGGATTTGCACTGGGACCTAGACCACCAGATTCAGTGTCAGCTTAGTTAGTAGCTCTCACTCTCACCTCTGAGTCACAGTGCTGTGCCTTCATGTTCCACCCTGGAGACTGGAGTACAAAACCCTGAAATATAAAAATACAAACAAACTAAACAAAAAACTCAGTATTGTACCAAGGGAATGTCAGAAGAGCCCACTTTCATGTGAGACATTAAACCAAAGCCCTGCCTGCTCTTTCACAAGCACATAAAGGATCCTATTTGCTCTATTTTGAACAAGAACTGGGAAGTTATCCCTGGACAAAATTTGTCTTTAATCAGCATTACTGAAGTAGGTAATCCGGTCAAGAATGGGAGCTTGCTGTGTGCAAATGGGCTCAGAATCAGAATCAGGTTTATTATCACAAACATACGTCGTGAAATTTGTTGTTTTGCGGCAGCAGTACAGTGCGAGACATAAAAATTACTGTAAGTTACACAAAAAAAGTAGTGCAAAAGAGGAATAACGAGGTAGTGTTCATGGGTTCATGGACCATTCAGAAATCTGATGGCAGAGGGGAAGAAGCTGCTTCTGAAACATTGAGTCTGGGTCTTCAGGCTCCTGTACCTCCTCCTCCTCGATGAAGAGGGCATGTCCCGGATGGTGAGGGTCCTTAAATAATGGATGCTGCCTTCTTGAGGTGCCGCCTCTTGAAGATTTCCTCGATGGTGGGGAGGGTTGTGCCTGTGATGGAGCTGGCTGAGTCTACAACCCTCTGCAGCCTCTTGCGATTCTGCACATTGGAGCCTCCATAACAGGCGGTGATGCAACCAGTCAGAATGCTCTCCACCGTACATCTGTAGAAATTTGGAAGAGTATTTGGTGACATACCAAATGGTGCCTAATTCCAGGGAAATATGGGTTGCCGTATTTCCAACACTACAACAGCATCTGCATCTATACTTCCAGAAGTAACGCATTGACTGGAATGGTCTGAGCATGTGAGCGAAGCTATATAAATGCAAACTTTTCTTCCTTTCACTAATGAAACAAACAGAAGCACTTTTGTCCTGGTTGTCTGCAGTTTTCTTTTTCCTTTATTGCATTGCTTCAGGTCACAGAAATAGACTAAACGTTTATACAGTGCAAACATGGACCTTGTTTTCAAAGTCCAATAAAACTGAAAAGAAGATTTACCAGGAGAATTGAGTATGGTACACTAAGCACAATCTGTTCTCATATTCAAGACAGAAATCAATAGATCTTTAGATGTTCAGGGAATCAAGCAATATGTGGTTTGTGCAGGAAAATGACACTGAGATAAAAACCTTTATCTTATTGAATGGCAGGGCAGGCATGACGGTCTCATGCTTCCTTTTTTTCTGTTCTCCTCTGGTGTTTAACTCCAGGGAAATATTCTCAGCTGTGTTTATTTTGCTGTTTTGGCTCCAAAATTCACCTCCTGCTGTACTTGTACTTGAGCCACCAGCTGGTTTCCACGGAAACGGTCGTCAGGCTGGACTCTGACATCCAACTCGTACAAACTGTTTGGACAGTTTGTGGGCACATCACACTGATGTCATAACACTAGCCAGCTCTGAGTGTCTTCATGCACAACAACACTCCTTGAAGTGCTCAATGCTACCATGTAGTTATTAACCTGCATTCATGAGAGGGGCAGTTAATTCAGTGGTCCCAACATATCTCGGTTAGGTTGGAAATATTTGCTCATGGTATTGTTTTCCTGGTTTGCTTCCCCATGGAAAGAGTAGATCTTGGATGCATAGATCTGCATAATTGCCTTGTATTGTCCTAGGACAATACGGCAAATTGTTAGGTCATTGTTACACTTAACTGCAGCTCCTAACTTGGGAAGATCGAATGTTCCGATCTATGAGCTGACAAGTCTAGCTATAATGAAAATGGGGTGTAGGATACATTTTGCACATCTTCTAATACAATTTAATGGCTTTCTACATGAAGTGATGATTTTGCATCTATTCATATTTAAGTGTTCATTGTGTTTTAAATGCTTAAACACTGAGGCTCATTGTTCCAGAAAGACCCACAGACCCATCACTTCTATACCTTAACATACACTCCACCCCATAGATAGAATATTTGGATTTAAGAACTCTCGATATTCAGGCTCACCCGACAAGAATCTTTTTTAAATCTGCCTTTGCCCTACACTTGAATTTCCAAAATGCATACCAGCTGGTTTGGGAGCTCGAGTTCATAAAGTTATATCCTGCACGTTTATCACTGTTAATGTGAAGAAAGAAGTTGTTGATGTAATTTCTACATTTCCTTGGTTTGAATCAGAATGCCACATCCTATGGTTTCCCTAATCTGCTGTTCTGTATCATTTATATGGGTTATCTCAACAGCGTTCCCTTGTCCAGGATGCAGTCTCTGCTCATAACTTCATCTTCCGACACTAGCAACTTTTATCATATCATTGCATTACAATGCAGGAGGTTGCGGCCCATCGAATCAGTGTTGGGTCTTGGTGGACTAATCCCATCACCTCATTATGGCCTTGCACCTTATTATCTGCCTGCACTGCACTTTCTCTATAACTGTAACACCTTATTCTGCATCCTGTTATTGTTTTCCCTTGTACTACCTCAATATACTGATGAGATGAGGTGATCTGTAGGGATGGCATGTAAAACAAAGCTTTTCACTGTACCTTGGTATGTGTGACAATAATAAGCCAATTTACCAATTTACCCTTCCCCTTTTTGTGGTGGTACCTACTTAAATTGTTCCTTGTGTGCTTGGATGATTAAAATTGGACACAGCATTCAAGATACGTGCAAACAAAATGTTGTACAGACTAGGTTTTACATCCTCCTTATGGTTCAGTGGCAGCACCCTTAATTTTGAGTCAGAGGTTTTTGTATCTATGATGGAAGACATGATTGTAGGGCCTTGAAGAGTGTTGTAAAACAGAGAGACCCAGGGTTACAGGTACATAGTTCCCTGAAAGTGGCGACACAGGTAGACAAAGTGGTGAAGAAGGCATTTGGCAAGCTTGCCTTCATCAGTCAGGGCATTAAGCACTGTATAAGTCATTGGTGGGACAGCACTTGGAATATTGTAAGTTTTAAGATAAGATAAGATCTTTATTCGTCACATGTACATCGAAACACACAGTGAAATGAATCTTCTGCGTGGAGTGTTCTGGGGGCAGCCCGCAAGTGTCGCCACGCTTCCGGCGCCAACACAGCATGCCCACAACTTCCTAACCTGTACGTCTTTGGGATGTGGGAGGAAACCGGAGCACCCAGAGGAAACCCATGCAGACACAGGGAGAACGTACAAACCCCTTACAGACAGTGGCCAGATTTGAAACGGGGTCGCTGGCACTGTAAAGCGTTACGTGTTCTGGTTGCCCAGCTATTGGAAGGATGCCATTAAACTGGAAAAGGTTACAGAAAAGATTCACAAGGATGTTACTGGGACTGGAGAGCTTGAGTTATAAGAAGAAACTGGATAGACTGGGACTTTTTTCTCTGGAGCGTAGGAGGCTGAGGGGTGACCTTTATAAAATCATGAGGGGTGTAGACAAGATGATTGGTCACAGTCTTCTCCCAGAGTAGGAGAATCTAAAACTAGAGGGCATAGGTTTAAGGTGGGAGGGGAAAGATTTAAAAGGGACCTGAGGGGCAACTTTTTCACACAGAGGGTGATGGGTATATTGAACGAACTGCCAGAGGAAGTCACAGATACAAATGCATTTACAATATTTATAAGACATGTGGATGGGTTCGTGGATAGGTCCATAGATAGGAAAGACCTAGAGGGATATGGGCCAAACACGGGCAACTGGGACTAAGTTGGACTGACATCTTGGTCGGCACGGAAGAGTTGGGCCAAAGGGCCAGTTTCCATGCTGTCTCACTCTCTGACTCTCATCCAAGCTGACATTCCAGCAGTACTGAGAGAAATGCTGCCCTACTGGAAGTGCTGTTTCTGATGAGACATTAACCCGAAGCCTCTTCACAGGCTTAAAAGGCCCTACAATACTTTTAAAGGGTCAGCAAAGAAGTCCAATGCTTTGCCAAATTTTATTCCCCCAGTTAACATTGTTATAATAGATTATCTCATCATTATCTCGATTCTGTTTGTGGAATGCTAAGTGTACTGATTGACTGCCATACTTATGTTACAACAGCATTTGCACTTCAAGAACTATTAAATTGGTTGTACAGTGCTTTGGGATGTCTAATGGTTGTGGAAATTTGCACTTAGATTCAAGTGCTGTTTTTTTGAAGAATGGAATTCACTCAATTGTTATTCCGTTTAAATTGTTAAATTCCAAAAAAATTAGCAAGTCTTTGCATCTGTTTATAAAGCAGTTAGATTTTAAAGCCTATGGGAATTTTTCCCAAGTTTGCTGCTGTATAATAGCACTCAGAAGCAGTGTGCCATTGTTTTAACAAAAATCTAGTACTTCAATGATGCTGGTTTTTTAATTCCAGATTAATTAATTGAACTTTGCAGCTGCCTCAATGGGATTCCAACTCATGTTTCCAGGTCAGTCATGGAGACATGCAGTTTGGAGACAGGCCCTTTGGCCAAATGAATCCAAGCCAACTATGCAATATCCATTTACACTAATCCCAGTTCATTCTCCTCACATTCCTATCAACGCCCCCACACACATACAGTAGCCATTTAACCAACCAACCCACATGGCTTTCCTCCTGGAGGAAACCCATGCAGTCACACAGAGGAAGTGCAAACTCCACACCGACAACATCAGAGGTCAGGATTGAACCCAGGTCAGTGAAGCTGTGAGGCAACAGCTCTATTAGCTGGATATAAATCTACTATACTTCCAACACCATCACATCACATTTCCTTCATCCACTAAGGTCATCTAACCTTGACTGTTAATGTAGTTTCTTCCTCAGTATTTAACCAGGAATGTGATTTCCACAGCTACATAACTGCCGATTGTCCATGTGACACTGTTGTCCATGTGTTGATATTTTTACTCTTTTGTATATACTGCGATCTTGCTGCTTTCCCTTTGGATCGAATGGTGGCTCCTTAAGATTATAGTGGCAGGCGTCAGCATTCACTGGAGATCCAAAAGTATAATTTGAAAGGATCAGGCTGATTTATTTTTCAACTGTGGCAGGTTGTGGCATTTTAATATTGCAAGGCATTGTGAGGCTCAAGGGAATTCTGCATATTGCTCTCAAGGACTTGCTGTAATTTGTGTCATGATGCAGGATCTTTCTCTTTGATACTTCTCATTAGTTTATGCCTAAACTCCTCTCACGTTTCATATTTATATTTTCTTACGGCATTGAAGGAGGCCATTTGGCACATTGACTCAATATCAACCCTCAGAGCGTTCCCATCAATCCCATTCCCCACTTATTTCTCTGCAACCTATTCTTACCAATCAATTCACCACCAGCCCCTCAATCCCACCCCCCCCACCTCTCCTGCCTCCACAAGGGGCAATTCACAGTAGACCATTAACCTACCAGCACATCTTTGGGAATTGGAGCACAAGAAGAACGTGCAAACTCCACACAGAGAGCACCCAAGGTCGGCATCGAACCCAAGTTGCTGGAGCTGTGTGGCAGCAGCGTTACCCACTGTGCCATTGCCACCTAGTCTGCTGTACCACTGTCATATTGAGCATCTCCATCATTTTCTGTTTTTATTTCCAATTTTCATTGTCTGTGGGTTTTTGCATCTGCTTGCGAGTGCCATGATTGCTTTACCCGGCTTTGCAGAGGTGCAGCTACCTCACAGCTCCTGTGACCAGGTTCAGTCCTGATCTCTGGTGCTGTGTGTGTGTGTGTGTGTGTGTGTGTGTGTGTGTGTGTGTGTGTGTGTGTGTGTGTGTGTGTGTGTGTGTGTGTGTGTGTGTGTGTGGAGTTTTGTGCATTCTCCCTGTGACCATGTGGATTTCCTCCAGATGATCTGGTTTCCTTCCCAAATCCCAAAGACGTGCAGAGTAGCAGGTTAACTGGCTGCAGTAGGCTGTGCCTAGGTGTGTAGATGAGTGGTAGAATCTGGGTGGGGGGAGTTGATGGGAATGTGAGGAGAATGAAATGGCTTGGGATTAATGTAAAAATGGGTGCTTGCTGAAATGGCTTGGGATTAATGTAAAAATGGGTGCTTGATGGTTGGCGAGGACTTGGGGGGCCAAAGGGTGTGTTTCTATGACTCTGTGACTCAGGCAGAACATGTATGGGGAGTGGGCTGCAGTGCAGGCTTCTGCCAAGTGCAGGCATTCCTAAACCACACTCATGTCCTTGCAGAGACCTATGTCTCCTTACAGAGATCTCCCTGGCAACCTCCTGCCAGGAACTAGCTCTGGAGAATCCATACTTATAGTACGGATTTAAAGTTTAAAGTTCTAGCCTGCCCAACCGCTCCCTATAACCCAGTTTCTCGAGTCCTGGCAACATCCTCATAAGACTAGCTGAGGAAGAATTTCTTTTCTCAGAGAGTTGTAAGTCTTTGATGAGATAAATTTGTAATCAGTTGGGGAATCAAGGGTTAGGGGCAGGAAAGTGGATGAGAAATGTCAGATCAGCCACTTTCCTATTGAATGGTGGAGCAGGCTCAAGGGACTGAATGTCCTTCTCCTGTTCCTACTTCTTATGGCTTGCAAGCATGTTCAACACCGGCTTGTCCAGGTCCCTCTGACCACTTCCAGTTATTGCAACATCCATTCATTTATTGACAACACTCCCTCTTAGTTCTGGAGAACAATTGGATGTATGTGGCTTCTATAGCGGCATGTCCCTTTGAGGGGTGCTTGAAAACGTTGCACTTACTGTGTTACACAGTAATCACTGTGAGGACTTGCAACACATCGACAAGAATGCCTGGTTATTAGAAGCTGATGGTATCCTTATAACCTGGTGGTGGTCTCAGTAACCCAGCAAGCAGGGAGGAAGCATCAGCTACACATCTTTGAATGAGAGGAAACACTAAGGCTTTTGGGAGACCAGGACCAACAACTGTATGCACATCTGTAGGCTGCTGTCTGCAAACCGTGAGAGCTGAGAAGGACTGAAATCCTTTGGACAGAAGAGGTCCTTGGACTGAAGCAGCATTGAGTAAATGCAGAAATTAGACCATGGATCTGTGCTGAAAAGATGCACTCACTTACTGTTTACTGACATGGCCCAGTTTCACTGAGTGATGGTCACCAGCCATGGTTTTACACACCGGGTCAGTTTTACAACAACAAGGGCTAAATTGAGCAAATAGCAGAGGAACATATGTACCAAGAGATAACCACCGCACAAACAATGAGTTACGATAAGCTGAATAAAAACAGAAGAAACACGAGGATATTTATGAAAGGAAAGTCTGACTAATATGATAACCACATAGAAGAGCTCACAAGATCAAAGCTGTTTCTCATAGTCCTCACAACATAGAAGCAGGCTATTTGGCCCATTGATTCTATGTTGGTTCACAGAGCAACCCCATCAATCCCATTCCCCCACACACAGTTCACCCACGGGCTGCACCCCCGCCCCAACCTGGTTCTGTTTCTATCTGCCATTCACCTTTTCCCCAATGGTTCCCATTATCACCTCCTTTACTTATCAGAGTCCAGCACTAGTAGCCCTTTGTGTTCCTGCTTATCTCCCCCTGCAGCAGATTTCTCCACCTTTACCCTCCCCTCCTCACACCTCACTCCATCTGCCTCTCATGTTTTTTTGTTCTTCGTCTGCCTCTATCTATCATTCACCTGCCATTGTCTCCCAACACTACCACACCCCCCCCCCCCCTTACCTGGTGCAACCTGGTTGTCAACTTTCACCCCTCCTCAGTCCATCAATTACCTCGAGCTCCTGTCTCACCTCTCCACTCTCAGTCCTGATGCAGGGTTTCGACCCAAAATGCTGACAGTTCCTTTCCTCCTCACAGATGCTGCTCGACCTGACGAGTTCCTCCAGCTGATTGCTTGTTGCTCCAGATTCCAGCATCTGCAGTCTCTTGTGTCTCCATTCTCCCATTCACTTACATATTCTCTCTCACATGCTCATCAACTCCCCACCCACCCACACGAGAGGTAATTATAATAACCAATTAATCTACTGACCAGCATGTCTTTGCAACATGGGAGGAAACCAGATCGCCTGGGGGAAACCCATGTGGCCACAGGGAGAACATGCAAATGCCACACAGTAAGCACCAGAGGTCAGAATCGAACCTGGGTCTCCAGGGTTGTGATGCAGCAGCACTGCCCGCTGCACCCTGTACTGTCCTAAGGTCTTGAACCTCTCCCTGCAGATAAGGATTTTGACCTGAGGACCTGAGTTATGGGGAGGGATTGGATAGGCTGGACTTGTTTTCTCTGGAGTGAAGGAGGCTGAGGGGCTTATCTAATAGTATATAAAATTATAAGAGTCAAAGATAGGATAGATGGAATCTTTTCCCATGCTATGGGTGTCATAAAAAAGATGATAAGATAGCTTTATTAGTCACATGTACATCGAAACACACAGTGAAACGCATCTTTTGTGTAGAGTGTTCTGGGGGCAACCCACAAGTGTCGCCACGCTTCCGGCACCAACATAGCCTGCCCACAACTTCCTAACCCTTACGTTTTGGAATGTGGGAGGAAACCGGAGCACCCGGAGGAAACCCACGCAGACACAGGAAGAACGTACAAACTCCTTACAGACAGTAGCCGGAATTGAACCCAGGCACAGGTTTAAGGGGAGGGGAAGGAGTATTAAAGGGTACTTGAGTGGAAAGTTACTTACACAGAGAGTGGTTGATATCTGGAGCTCGCTGCTGGAGTTGGATACAATCACTCTGTTTGAAAGACATTTAGACAGGCACTTAAATAGGATACAGACTTAATATGGGCAAATGGGATTTGTGTAAATGGGCAAAAAGCTCAGCATGGATGTGATGGGCTGAAGGGCCTGTGCTGTATGACTGTGACACTAAAGTTGTTCTGGGTAGAAAACTATTAAACTTTTGAAGTCATTGCAAAATAACGGGCTCTTTTCCCGTGGGTGCTCGATAGCCATCAGGTTAAATCCAGACTTCTAAATCTGCAGCAGGGAGTTGCCTCAGGCTGGAAGCCAGTGTGCCTTCTGGATGCCACCTCCAACTTAGCTGCGTGCCCAGCTTGTGGTTTACACTGCCGTCCAAGCTCCTCTCTGCTGGTGCTCTGCCACCTTTTGGTAGACTGCAGGTGCTTCCTGACCTCCTGCAGCCAGAGGCAAGCCTTGCCTGACGGGAACACTCATTTGAATTTGAAAGCCTTGGCTTCATTTGAGAGAGAGCTGGATACAGTGACAGGGGAACTGTGGAGTGCCGAGGCAAAAGGACTGAGATGGTGCAGTTTTACAGCCAGTCAAAATAACTTCTCTGTCAGTTCATGTCATCGAGTTATGCCGCACGGAAACAGGCCCTTTGTAACCTGTGTCCATGCCAGCCATGCTGATGTGTTGTCATCCAAAAGCAGGAACGTTGAATTTAACCTTGACCCCAACAATACTCTCCTTCAAACAGACAGGATAGAGTTGGGAGGTAGTAGGTTAAGAAATCAGGATTGGACTACATGGCTGACATTCCCATCCCTTAGAATTTTAGAGGGCAGAAATTGGTCAGTAGCTGCTACAAAAGATAGATAGGGAGCCTGTTTAATGCGCCATTGTGCAGCTGGTGACATTCCTGAGTTTTACAGTAACCATCGGATAGGCTGGATGTGCGGGGGAGGGGAGGGGTGGTCTCTGGCAGAACATCCCAGGGGGAGAAGCTGCCAGAGACAGAAATCCTCATCCCTGATGTCCTTCAAAGAAACTTTCACCAACAATCCCCGACCCTGAGTTGCAGCCAAACCAAGGCTGCACACTTGCCTACTGAGTCAGCCTCTCCTGTCACTGTACCAGGGATCATCACTAAGGGCTCCTGCCAACATCTCACAACCCACAGGACTTGCAGTATGGTGGAAGCTGGTGTTATGATTCATTATCAAGGCCCTGTCATTGAGATCAGTTGGGGCTCCATATCTCTAGACTTACAGGGTTCTTTGGCTGATTTGGGCCTCCCCTTCCCCGTCTTATTACTGGGACCATGATCATTACTCAGCCATCGCTCTGTGGTTATTAGGAATGAATGAGAATGAATATTACTGGAAGGAAAGTTGCTCAAACCTTAAGCCTTATAATCATTTAAGAATGAGATGAGGGAAAATAATTTTGAATCGTGAGTCTTCGAAACTAGTTTCCTCAAAGGGCAATGGAAACAGAGTCTTTGAATTTACCTTAGGTGGAGGCAGACAGATTCTTGAGAAGCAAGTGGGTGACAGATAACTAGGGACAAGCAGGAATGTGGATTTGAGTTCACAGTCAGATCAGCCACGATCTTATTGAATGTCAGAGTAGGGTTGAGGGGCTGAATGGCCTACTCCTGCTCCTAAAGTGGATTAGGGGCTGTGGTTTGAAATGGATGCTCTGTAGATAGCATACACACACTGCTCTCTAATTGTTTGTGTAAGTCATGTTTACGTCCCAGGTTGCATTGCTCTTCTGACTTCTCTTGGCACAAGACGATTAGATAATGAAATAACTTCTGTGTGACACAGGTTAAGGAAGAGAGCACATGCTGTCACTCGCAGATTTAAAACTGTAGTTGGTTCTGCTTCATAATTGACTCTTGGGGAAGGAGTGAACCTTAGTCTGTCTCAGCACATTAATTACTCGTATGTGGGAGATGGGACTAGGAAAAGGCACAGTGTGCCTCCAGCAGGATTGCCAGCCATCCGGAGGCAATTACTTTCATAATTCAATCATACTGGTATAATTCTAAGGAAATTACCACACCTCTGTTATAAATCACAAAGATGCAATCAGCCACCCACCCCATCTTCCTTGATTTTAATCATTGTGTTGATTGCCTGAGGAAGATCAATAAGGAGCAGATACTGGGAGTGTTTGTGAAGCACAACCAAGCACTGGGTATTATTAGAAACAGCCTTCATCTGGAGTTTAAATGTCAGCTGCTTGCTGCTCAAGTTCACATCACATTCTTCGAAATTACCTTGAGAGTTTCAGTGGGAGGTGAACTCGACCAATGTACTCCCAACTATTTAAGCTGCAGGCTGAATCCTTTTGACTATCACCAACATTTTAGAGCTCAGAGAAACAGAGGAAGCTGTTGATGCCTTTTTTCTCTCATAGGCTGTTGTCTTTGAAGGATAATATGGCTTAATTGCTGTGTGGTAATTTACGGTTGACTGCCAGGAAATGAAAGAGCCGATGTTTATTCTGTATTGGACATGTATGTGAAGTCTGTTGCACAGTCCGTAAGACCAGAGCACAAAAGTCTAAGCTGACACAGCCGTGCAGCAGTGAGGGAGTGCTACACTGCCAGGCACACAACCTTTCAGATGAGACATCAACACAAGGCCCCAGAGGTAAAAGTTTTCATGGTACTTTTCAGACAAGAGCAGAGGAGTCCTCCTGTCTTCACCAAAATTCAGCTCTCAACCAACATTATTATCTATATATCCCATATTCTGTTAAGACATAGGAGGCCACTTGGCCCATTGACTCTATGCTGCCTTTCAGGGCAATCCCCTCAATCTCATTCCCCCACTTATTGCCCTGTAACCTATTCTCTCAACATAATCAAAAATCCCCCCCACCCCAGACATTCTCTATTATCCCCCCTTCCAGCAGGCAGAAGATACAAAAGCCTGAAAACACGCACCACCAGGCTCAAGGACAGCTTCTATCCCACTGTTATAAGACTCTTGAACGGACCTCTTGTATAAGATGGACCTCACAATCTACCTTGTCATGACCTTGCATCTTATTGTTTACCTGCACTGCACTTTCTCTGTAACTGTAACATGATATTCTGCATTCTGTTATTGCTTTTCCCTTGTACTGCCCCAATGCACTTATGTTGTGAGATGATTTGTATGGATGGCATGCAAAACAAAGTTTTTCACTGTACCTTGGTACATGTGACAACGATAAACAATTACCAATTGCTCATCAACTAAAGGGCAGCATGGTGGCACAGCTAGTAGAGCTACTGCCTCACAGCTCCAGTGACTCAGGTTCAATCCTGACCTCTAGTGCTACCTCTGTGGAGTTTGCACATTCTCACTGTGACCGTGTGCGTTTGCTCCCGGATGCTCCAGTTTTCTCCCACATCCCAAAGAGAGACAGGTTGGCAGATAGATAAGACACTGTAAACTGCCCCCAGTGTTTAGGCAAGTGGGAGAATCTGGGAGGAGTTGATGGGAATGTGGGAAGAATAGTTACAGGGAAAATTAATGGGGGAATGGGATTTCTCTGCGAGTCAGCATGGCTCAGCAGGCTGAATGGTCTCCTTCTGTGTCATAAAGAAACATGGAAAAACTTACCACCCTGACTCCTGCTTCTCCTGCCGCCCATCCACACGAGAGGCAATTCACAGTGACCAATTGACCAACCGACCAGCATGCCTTTGGGATTTGGGAGGAAACCGGAAACGGGAGAAAGCGCAAATTCCACACAGACAGCACTGGAGGTCAGGATCAAACCTGGATGAGGCAGCAACTGCAGTGACGCCATTTTTCTGAACATTACCTCATTGCTGTTTGCAGGAACCACCAGCTTTCTCTCTCAATTGAATGTAAAAATAAGGCTACAAGTGTCTGGGCAGGTAGTTATTCCTCAAGTCAACCTCACGAAAGAGAGGTTATTATTGTGGAATCTTACTCTGCATGGTTTAGCTGCAGCATTTCCTGCCCAATGGTGATGACATCTCAAAACTGTAAATGCTTTGGGACATCTTGAAGTTGAAGAAGGGGTTTTCCTTTCTTTGTTTCTGGGGTGGGTGTCAGAGAATGTTACATTGAGTTGGAAGTAGGTCATTTGTCTCATGTTGCAGTTCCCCATGATCCTCTTCGCATTCTGCTTCCCTATCAGTCAAACCATCTTATCCCTTATAACCTCATGCTTATCCAGCTCTCCATGACAGGCGGTGAACTATGATCCACACAGCTCCCTGTGCCAGTTCATTCTGCATTTTAACAACTGTTTAAGTGCGAAGTTGCTCCTTAATTCCTTATAGATTTATTAGTGCCTGTCTTATATCTGTAGGCTCTATGTTTGGTCCTCTCCCAAAGTACAATATAATCCCTATACTGAAACAAACCTATTTTGTCCATCACACTAGTGGGAAGAGATGCTAAGTTTTTGGAGGCAAACAAGCTGCCCTGTTAAAGCTGAGAGCAACAAAGTTGCAGCTATATAAACCTTGGTTAGGACACACTTGGAGTATTGTGTGCAGTTCACAAGATCACAAGATCACAAGACAAGGGAGCAGAAGTAGGCCATTCGGCCCATCGAGTCTGCTCCAAAGAAAAGGGAAAAAAGAAAAAGAAATGAGAAATTGAGGGAGGGGGCAAAAAAAATATTCTAACCCCAATTTCCGGCCTTATGCCCATTTCTCTTGATACCCCGACTAATTAGATATCTATAAGCCCTCCAATGATCTGGCCTCCACTGCTGTACGTGGCAAGGAATCCCACAAATTCACCACCCTCTGGCTAAAGAAATTTTCCTCATCTCTGTTTTAAAACCTGTACCCTCTAATTCTAAGATTGTGCCCTCTGGTCCTGGACTCACCACCAAGGGAAACAGCTTGGCCACATCTACTCTGTTCTGGTTGGCCCATTACAGGAAGGATGTGGAGGCTTTGGAAGGGGTGCAAGAGAGGTTTACTAGAAAGCTGCCTAGATTAGAGGTTTGACAAATTTGGATTGTTTTCTCTGGAGCGTCGGAGGCTGAGGGGAGACCTGATAGAAGTTTATAAAATTATGAGGGGCATAGATAGGGTAGAATAGTCAGAATCTTTTTTCCCAAGGTAGAAATATCAAGTACTAGAGGATATGCATTTAAAGTGAGAGGGGGAAAGATAAAAGGAGATTTGTGGGGCAAGTTCTTTTACAGAGAGTGGTAGATGCCTGGAACAGGCTACCAGGGATAGTGGTAAGCAAATATGGTAGTGTCTTTAAGAGGTTGTTAGATAGATACATGAATATGCAGGGAATGGGAGGATATGGATCATGTGCAGGCAGAAGAGATTTAGTTTAATTCAGTATCATGTTTGACGCAGAAATTGTGGGCCAAAGGGCCTGTTCATGTGCTGTACTGTCCTATGTTCTATGACATCGGAGTCATTTCCAGCCCATGAGTAATGGGAGAAGCATTAAGTGGTCAGAATAGGATGAATACAGATTTGTTGAAAAGTTATTCTGCTGGAGGAAGTTACAGAGATAAGGAAAAAGTCATGCTTTGGAGGGACTTGAAGACCAGGAAGATCAGGGGGAGAAGAGGAGGAGGGGTGGCGATACTGGTCAGGGACACTGTTACAGCTGCGGAAAGGATGGATGTTGTAGAAGGATCATCTCTAGAGTCCATATGGGTGGAAGTAAGGAACAAAAAGGAGCAGTTACTCTACTAGAGTATTCTATAGGCCCCCCGGTAGCAGTAGAGATATAGAGGAGCAGATTGGCAGGCAGTGTTTGGAGAGAAGCAAAAATAACAGGGTTGTTATAGTGGGAGACTTCAACTTCCCAAATATAGACTGGAACCTGCTTAGTGCCAAAGGTTTAGATGGGACGGAATTTGTTAAATGTGTCCAGGAAGGATTCCTGATGCAGTATGTCGTAAGGCCGACTAGAGGGAATGCCATGTTAGATCTAGTTTTAGGAAATGAACTGGGGCAGGTGAAGGATCTATTGGTGGGTGAGCATTTGGGGGATAGTGACCATTGCTCCATAACCTTTAAAATTGTCATGGACAGGGACAGGTGCAGAGAGGACAAGAAGATATTTAATTGGGGAAGGGCGAACTATGAGGCTATAAGGAGAAAACTTGGGAGTGTAAATTGGGATGTCCTTTTTGAAGGGAAATGTACCATGGAGATGTGGTCAATGTTCAGGGATCTTATGTAGGATGTTAGGGATAAATATGTCCCGGTGAGGCAGAGAAGGAATGACAGGGTGAAGGAACCGTGGGTGATGAGAGAGGTGGAACGACTAGTTAGGGAGAAGAAGGTAGCATACATAAGGTATGAGCAGCAAGGTTCAGACAGGGCCCGTGAGGAATATAGAGTAGCAAGGAAGGAACTTAAGAAAGGGCTGAGGAGAGCTAGAAGGGGACATGAAAAGGCGTTGGCTAGTAGGGTTAAGGAAAATCCCAAGGCCTTTTTCACGTACGTGAAGGGTAGGAGGATGGCTAGGGTGAAGGTAGGTCCGATTAAAGACAAAGGTGGGAGAATGTGCCTGGAGGCGGCGGAAGTGGGAGAAGTTCTCAATGAGTACTTCTCTTCGGTATTCACCAAGGAGAGGGGTCTTGATGACGCGGAAGGGAGTGCTGGTAAGGGTAATGTTCTCGAGGTTGTAGATATCAAGAGAGAGGATGTGTTGAAGTTGTTAAGTAATATCAAGACAGATAAGTCTCCGGGGCCTGACGGGATATTCCCCAGGCTGCTTCGAGAGGCGAAGGAGGAGATTGTTGAACCGCTGGTAAGGATCTTTGAGTCCTCGTTGTCCACGGGGATGGTGCTGGAGGATTGGAGGGTGACGAATGTTGTCCCCTTGTTCAAAAAAGGTAGTAGGGATAGTCCAGGGAATTACAGACCGGTGAGTCTCATGTCTGTGGTGGGTAAGCTGTTAGAAAGGATTCTAAGAGATAGGATCTATGAACACCTAGAGAATCATGGACTGATTAGGGACAGCCAGCATGGCTTTGTGAAGGGAAGATCTTCTCTCACAAGCCTGATAGAGTTCTTTGAGGAGGTGACGAGGAAGATTGATGAGGGTAGTGCGGTGGATGTGATCTACATGGATTTTAGTAAGGTGTTTGATAAGGTTCCTCATGGTAGGCTTCTTCAGAAGGTCAGAGGCCAAGGGATCCAGGGAAGCTTGTCTGTGTGGATTAGGAATTGGCTTGCCTGTAGAAAGCAGAGGGTTGTGGTGGAGGGAGTGCCCTCGGATTGGAGGGCAGTGACTAGTGGTGTCCCGCAGGGATCGGTTCTGGGACCTCTACTTTTTGTGATATTTATAGATGACTTAGATGAGGGGGTGGAAGGCTGGGTTAGTAAGTTTGTGGACGACACTAAGATTGGTGGTGTTGTGGATAGTGTAGAGGGCTGTCGGAGCTTACAGAGGGATATTGATAGGGTGCAGAGCTGGGTTGACAAGTGGCAGATGGAGTTCAATCCGGAGAAGTGTGAGGTGGTACACTTTGGAAGGACAAACTCCAGGGCAGAGTACAAAGTAAATGGCAAGGTACTTGGCAGTATAGAGGAGCAGAGGGATCTGGGGGTTCATATTCACAGTTCACTGAAAGTTGCCTCACAGGTGGATAGAGCAGTTAAGAAGGCCTATGGGATGTTAGCTTTCATAAGTCGTGGGATTGAGTTTAAGAGCCACGAAGTGATGATGCAGCTTTACAAAACTCTAGTTAGACCACACTTAGAGTACTGTGTTCAGTTCTGGTTGCCGCCTTATAGGAAGGATGTGGAGGCGTTGGAGAGGGTGCAGAGGAGATTTACCAGGATGTTGCCTGGATTAGAGTGTATGGAATATGAGGAGAGGCTTAAGGTGCTAGGGCTTTATTCACTGGAAAGGAGGAGGATGAGAGGAGACATGATAGAGGTATATAAAATATTGAGAGGAATAGATAGATTAGACAGCCAGCACCTCCTTCCCAGGGCACCAATGCTCAAGACGAGAGGCCATGGCTTTAAGGTTATGGGTGGGAGGTTCAGGGGAGATGTCAGGGGGAGGTTTTTCACCCAGAGAGTGGTTGGTGCATGGAATGTGCTGCCTGGGGTGGTGGTGGAGGCAGATACATTGGACAGGTTCAAGAGTTTTGTTGGATGGGCATATGGAGGAATGTGAGATGGAGGGATATGCGGGAGGAAAGGGTTAGATAGTGTGAGGGTGGTTTGATGGACGGCGCAACATGGTGGGCCGAAGGGCCTGTTTTGTGCTGTATGGTTCTATGGTATTTTGGCTCCAGGGTTTGGGCACATAGGGAGTGACAATGTAGGTCAATGAGCACTGGGCTAGTTTACTTGGGACACAGTAGTGTAGCGGTTAGCGTAACACTATCACAGTGCCAGTGACCTGGGTTCAATTCCAGCTGCTGTCTGTAAGGACTTTGTACATTCTCCCCGTGTCTGTGTGGGTTTGCTCCGGGTTCTCCATCCAAAGACATACTGGTTAGGAGCTGTGGGCATGCTATTTTGGCACCGGAAGTGTGGCAACATTTGCGGGTGCCCCCAGAACACTCTACACAAAAGATGCATTTCACTGTGTGTTTTGATATACATGTGACTAATAAAGATATCTTACCTTATCTTATCTTATCTTATCTTATCTTATCTTATCTTATCTTATCTTATCATTCACCATCCATTGGTCTTCATTTATCACCAACAGAAACAGATGCCCTGTGCCACTTACAAATTCAGGCCAGTGTAACGTTGAGCATCCCAGAATACACCCTAACTTCTCAAATCAACTCAAAAAGTAATGCACAACCTTTTGGTCCTCATTGACTGCCAGCAATGTTAGTTGGGGGTGTACATTCGGAACATTAGGAATAGGCTACTCACTCTCTCAAGTTCTCCTCTGCCATTTAATAAGATCAGGGCTGATCGGATAGTAACCGCATTCCCATCTATCTGGTAACCTTTCAAGTATCTATCAACCTCCATCTTAAAACTTTCGAAGACTTTGCTTCCACTGGTCTTTGAGGAAAAGAGTTTTAAAGACTCATGACACACTGAGGGAAAATGTTTTGTCTTATTTCTGTTGTGATTAGGTGACCCCTTACTTTTGAATAATGACCCTAACTTCTAGAAGCTCCTGCTAGAGGAAACATCCTCTCCACACCCTCTCTACCTTGTCAAGGACCCTCAGGTCCTTAGATATGTCAAACAAGTCCCTCCTCACTCTTCTAAACTCCAGTGGATACATGCCAACTTGTCCAACCTTTCCTAATGGGCAACCCACTCATTCACTGTATTCGTCTAGTAAACCTTTGCTGAACAGCTTCCAATGCAGTAACATCATTCCTTAAATAAGACGTACTGTACACAGTACTGTAGATGTGGTCTCACCAATGCCCTATATGTGAAGCATAACCTCCCTACTTTTGTATTTAATTCTTTTAGCAATAAAGGATAACATTCTGTTAGCTTTCCTAATTACTAGCTGTACCTGCATACTAACTTTCTGAGAATCATGCACTAGGACTTCCCGATCTCTCTGCATCTCAGAGCTCTGCAATCATTTACCATTTAGATATATTTAAAAAAAAATTCCTGCCAATTAGGAGAATTTTATATTTTCTCATATTATACTACAATGGCCAGACCTTTGCCCACTCACTTAACCTATCAATATCCCTTTATAGCCTTCTCATATCCACTTCACAACCTACTTTACAACCAATCTCTGTGTCATTAGCAAATTTAACAAATCAGTATCCAAGTCATTTATATAAATTGTAAAAAACTGAGGACCTACCACTGATCCCTGCGGTGTACCACTTGTTACATCCTGCCATTGAAAAATACACCCATCTATGCCAACTCCCATTTTCCTTTCAGCCAGCTGACCATCTATCCATGCCAATATCTTCCTTTTATTTTTCACAATAACCTTTGATGCGGTGCCTTTTCAAGTACCTTCTGGAACTCGAAGTACAATAATCCTTCAGTTCCCTTTATCCACAATACATGTTACCTCTTCAAAAAGCTCCAATATTTTGGCCAAACACAATTTCCCTTTCACAAAAATGTATTGACTTACCTGAAGTTTTCCAGGTGCTCTGCTACAGTGTCTAATAATAGATCTTAACATTATATCTATAATAGAATTAAGCTAATGGCTTGTAGCTTCCCTCTTTCTGTCTCTCTCCCTTTTTAAATAAAGGAATTCTGCTTGTTTATTTTTCAAGCCAGTGGAAGCTTCCTGAAATCTATGGAATTTGGAAAATTAAAAACCAATGCAACAACTATCTCACCAACTGCAGGAAAGAACAATAAGTAGTACATACTAGGGATGTTTATAAAGCAGAACCAAACATCAGGCAATAGTAGAAATAGCCTTCATCTGGAGCTTAAATGTCAGTTGCTTTCTGCTTGACTTCACATTCACTTTTTTAGAAATTAACTTTAGGGCTTCAGGAGGAGGTGAATTCAACTAAAGCACTTACATATACACTGTACAGGAGATCCCATATGCACTGTAGAACAGTCTACAGTGATGTCAAACTCTTTCCTGGGTAGTCATTCCATAATTTCCTCAGTGCTGACACCACTAGCAGTACTTCATTACTAGAGGCACTGTAATGGTCACTCAGAGTGGGTCAGCTGTTGCTAGATATGTATAAGTCTCTCAACAAGTCATTGAAAATAAAAGTCTTTTAGCACCTGCAGTATTTTCCTTTCTATTAATAATATAAGACTCTTCTCAGTAGTGAGAGGAGCTGCATGTTATTAATGGGTAGAAAAAATTGCAGGCATGGAAATCGCAAATAACAGAAAATGCTGGAATACCCAGAAGGTTGGCCAGCATCTGTGGAGAGAGAAACAAAGCAAATGTTCAGGGTTGATATCCTTTTGTTAAAATGCATTGGCCTATAACATTAACTCTGTTTCTCTCTCCACAGATGATGCCTCTCCTGGTATTTCCAAAATTTACTATTTTTATTTCTTTTTATTGATGTTCTATTGTCCAAAATTGTTTTCTGCTTGGCTGTGTTTGAAAGAATATCAAAAAATCTTCAGATGCTGGAAATGAGAAATAAAAGTATAGAATGCTGGAAACACTCAGCAGGTCAGGCAGCATCTGTGGATTCAACGTATCAGAATGGAGACCGTTTGTCAGAACAGTAAGTCGTATTTACTCTGGCTTCCACAGATTCATTATGTTGGCCCTCAGAGGCTCCAATAATCTGATGGGGATATTGTCTAAGTAGCCATATAAGACATCAGATTGTGTAGTGCTGTTTCTTTCTGCTCTATGTGATCCCGCTTCACTCTTACCCGGAGTAGATCTTGCTAGCAATCTTTTCTGGGACAAATAGTTCCAATTGCAAATTTAGAGTGTGTTCTTTGAGCTGCAATTCCTCCTGCTAGGATGTTTCCCTGGCATTGGACGAGCATCTAACCAATATAATTATTCTTGCAGCTTCTATTTCTGACCATCCCCACCCAAATTGGACACATTG
The DNA here is from genome assembly GCF_009764475.1 of Pristis pectinata. Taxonomy (NCBI): domain Eukaryota; kingdom Metazoa; phylum Chordata; class Chondrichthyes; order Rhinopristiformes; family Pristidae; genus Pristis; species Pristis pectinata. Next base: position 17,726,191 of record NC_067409.1, on the reverse strand, counting down.
CTGACATCGAGAGATCTGACTGGACACTTCAGTGTCCATAGAGTGTGCTACAGCTAACAGTGAGTTCTTCCCCCATCATTCACTGCTGAGGTAGTCACTTCATGGTTTCTTCAGTGCGGATACCACTGGCAGCACTCCATTACTGCAGGCACTGTAACGATCAGTCAGAGTGGGTTGGGGACTATTGAGCAGGAGGTTAAGACATTCCCACAGCTATTCCCACAGAATCTTCAGAGACACAACATCCTAGGACATCTTTATTCACAGGATCGGGTTTCCCAAGACCGTCACCACGAAGCTATCTGATATTCTGCAGGGAGACCTTCAGCCACATTTTGTGCTTCAGCTGCTCTCTTTGTAGAGGTCATGGTTCACATTGGCTCTCAACTCACTCACCTCGGGATCTTTCCAAGTGGTCACAGCAGATTCTGCCATGTCTCTAAACTTGTGGCTGTTTGCAGCATCAGAGAGATCCCCAAAATGCTGTGCTTGCAAAAAAATGATATGAATTACTTTAATTTCAGTGAGGCAAAAGTGAAATCCTGGACACTGGGATTTGACGGCATTGCTTGTTTCTCACAAGCCTTCATCAATCAGGGCATTGAACATAGGAGTTGGCACGTTATGTTGCAGTTGTATAAATCGATGGTGAGGCCACAATCGGGGTACTGTGTACCGTTTTGGTTACCCTGTTATAGGAAAGATGTGGTTAAACTGGAAAGAGTGTAGAGAAGATTTACGAGGATGTTGCCAGGACTGAAGGGCCTGAGTTATAGGGAGAGGTTGGTCAGGCTCCTTGGAATGAAGGAGAATGAGGGGCGACCTTATGGAAGTGTTTAAAATGATGAGAGGCATAGATAAGGTGGATGGTAACAGTCTTTTCCCTAGGGTAGGGGAGTCCAAAACTAAGGGGTGTAGGTTTAGGGTGAGAGGGGAAAGATTTAAAAGGGACCTGAGGGGGAACTTTTCCATGCAGCGGCTGGTGAGAATATGGAATGAGCTGCCAGAGGAAGTGGTTGAGGCAGGTATAATAATATCATTTAAGAAGCACTTGGATAGGTACATGGAGGGCGAGGCTTGGAGGGATATGGGCCAAACGGAGGAAATTGCGTCTAGCCGGGTGGGCACCATGGTCGGCATGGATTGGTTGGGCCGAAGTGCCTGTATCCCTGCTGTATTGCTCTATGACTCTATGACTCTAAGTACAGGCAGCCATTGACTGCTCATGTGCCCTCAAGGTTTCCCTTAATAGCTTGGAGACAACGTGTAGCTCACTGTGGATCATGGGAAGAATTCCCTGGTGGCGAACGGCAAGTTTCCGGGAGCCATGCTAGTCCAGCTTTCTCTCTTTCTTGGTTCTGATGAAGAGTCTTCGGCCTGAAATGTTAACTGTTTCTCTTTCCACAAACGCTGCCTGATCCCTTGAGCTTTTCCAGTAATTTCTGCTTTAGTTACATGAGCAAGACCAACCAGGGAAGAAGATTTCTGACATAGGAATTGACTTCACAGTGAAGGTCACTTTGCAAGAGCAAGATGGCAGCATTGACACCAATCATATGAATCCTCAAGTTTACCCCCCTGCAGCGAGGCAGTCCATTTCAATTGAAACACGTCTGTCAATAGCTTGATTGACCTGAAGCCAATAGACCAGAAATGCATGACACTAGCAGCTTTATTAGGCGATGCATCAAAAGATCTGCAGCAATCCTAGCCAGCTGGCAGACCACTGGGACTTATAGTGAGCGATGTCATTATCTAACACTGTTGGCTTGAACATATTGCTGGGCATGGAATGCCAGTGATGAGAGTGGCCGCTGCTTGGCTGCTGTTGAGAGTGTCCCTTTCAGGGCTGGCACCCTTCTCTGACAGCTGCACAGTGAAGTACCAGCAGCTGTACTTGTGTTCCTGTCTATCTCCCTCCAGCAGCTGGCTCCAATCTTCACACTCCCCTCCCCGCACCTCGCTCCATCTGCCCCTCCATATTTTTTCCCCTCTCTCTTTGTCTGCCTTCATCTATCATCCACCTGCCACTGTCTCCCAACTCCACCCTCCGCTCCCCTGCCCTACCTGGCACAACCTGCCTGTCATCTTACACCCCTCGTCAGTCCACCAATCACCTCGGACTCTTTTCTCACCACTCCCCTTCCCCTCTTTTGACTGGCCACCTCCCCTCTCCACTCTCAGTCCCGATGCAGGGTTTCGACCTGAAACGTCGACAGTTTCTTTCCTCCCACAGATGCTGCTCGACCCGCTGGGTTCTTCCAGCAGATTGTTTGTCACTCCAGCTGTGCTGAATTAAGTAGAGTCCCGATGGGAATTGCTCGTGTTCTGTTTTACCCATCATCAGGGTGAACATTTTAGTGCAACATTGAAGGAGAGTTGCTGGGATGACAGGACTGTTGTATGAGGAGAGATTGGATGATTTGGCGTGCATTCACCAGGATTTAGAAGAATGAGAGGAGATCTCACTGAAACCTACAAATTTTTCACAGGATGTGATCACACTGGAGAAAGTGCAGCAGAGATTCACCGGGATGTTAACTGGACTTAAATTATGGGGAGAGATTGGATTGGCTGAGCTTGTTTTTCCTGGAGTGGAGGCCGAGGGGTGACCTGATAGAAATGCATAAGATTATGAAAGGCATAGGTAGGGTCAGAATCTTTTCTCCCATGATTGAAGTGTCAAAAACAAGAGGACATAGGTTTAAGGTGAGAGGAAGGAGTTTCAAAAGGGGATCTGAAGGGTAAGCTTTTTTTTACACAGAGACTGGTTGATATCTGGAATTCCCTGCCAGAGGAGATGGTGGAATCTGATACAATTACAGTGTTTCAAAGGCATTTAGACAGACACTTAAATATGATAAGATATCTTTATTAGTCACATGTACATCAAAACACACAGTGAAATGCATCTTTTTGCATAGAGTGTTCTCGGGCAGCCTGCAAGTGTTGCACACTTCCAGCGCCAACATAGCATGCCCACAACTTCCTAACCCGTACGTCTTTGGAATGTGGGAGGAAACCCACGCAGACACGGGGAGGACGTACAAACTCCTTACAGACAGTGGCCGGATTTGAACCCGGGTTGCTGGCACTGTAAAGCGTTACGCTAACTGCTACACTACCGTGTATAGGAGCATATGGTCCTAATGTGGGCAAGTGGGATTAGCGTAGATGGGCAAAAAGGTCGGCCTGGACGTGGTGGGCTGAAGGGCCAGTTTCTGTGCTGTATGACTCTGTGACTCGACCGGCTGGATGCAGGGAGGAAGTTTCCCCTGGCTGAGGGGTCTATGACCAGGGTTCAGGATATGGGATAAGAGATGAAGAAAAATTCCATCACTCAGAGGAATTCCCTACCACAGAAGGCTGTGAATGCCAAGTCACTGAATATATTTAAGAAAGATATAGAATTCTTGTCATAAAAATCATCTAGGGGTATGGGGAGAGAGTGGGAGTATGATATTGATATAGTTGTGATAGTATTGAGTGGAGGAGCAGACTTGAAAGGCTGAATGGCCTATTCCTGCTCCTATTTCTCTCTGTTCCGATCTATAAGTGGTATACTGTCTGAATGAAGTGTTACACCGAGGTTCCATCTGCTTGGCCAAAAGGATGTAATAAGATCCTGTGGCTTTATCTGAGGCAGACCAAAGATTTCACTGATATCCTGGCCAATTAACTGTTCACTCATTCACTCATTGTGATAAACCTTGCTGTGCAGAAAGTGGATGAGTGCCTGTCAACAGTGCCTGCAGCTCATTGGTTGTCCAATATTTAGGGTAACTGAGGACCTAAAAAGCTCTGTAATTTTTTTCCTTGCTTTTCCTATCTAGAAGTTATAATATTTCTGTGATTCATGGTATCTGAATCCCACAAACACCAAACTGAATAGGATTCAATTCCTAAAGGAACAGCAGTGTCCTGACCTTCCTTCCTATTATTTCTTCAACCAGCACTTTTGGTCACTTTACTGCAACTAAATTTGCCACGGTCATGTGGGTTATTGAATTACATCACTTCCAAAGTACTCTTCCCAAGAAGGAAGCATGTTAATTGACTGTAAGTAAAGCAAAGCACTTTAGAGAATTTTACTGTGAATAATAGCCTCTGCAGAAGCATATTGTGTGATTTTTTTTCCCCTGCTGCAGGGTAATGGATAATTGCTAGTTACTGCAGGTTCATTTGAATAGCTTTATGACTTTTTTATATTTGAGTTTGCTTTGAGATACATTTGGCCAGAAGCATTCTGTGTCTGAAATATGTGTGCTCATTTGACTTCTAATAAACTGGATTGGTGCTTTTCAAATTATACTCCTTATAAGGACTCCTTAGAAAACCTAACTTTCCTGAGACCCATTACGAATATTGCCAGACTTTGAGGGACCCGTTGCCATAATTACCTCCAACAGACCCTTTGCCACTTTTCCTGGACTCTGCAATGCATGAAACCTGTGATGTCTCACCCCAAAGTGTTAACTGTTTCTTTCTTCACAGATGCTGCTGAATGGTTCCACCACTTTTTAATTTGGGGATGGTAGCATCATGGTTAAGTTACAGTCCAAAGACCCTGAACTACTGATCCAGTGTCGTGAGTTCAAATCCCATCACATCTGCTGGAGAATATAAATTAAAATAATGAAATAAATCTGGAATAAAAAGATAAGATTTAAGCTATCTTTATTAGTCACATGTACATCGAAACACACAGTGAAATGCATCTTTTGCGTAGAGTGTTCTAGGGGCAGGCCGCAAGTGTTGCCACGCTTCCGGCGCCAACATAGCACGCCCACAACTTCCTAACCCATGCGTCTTTGGAATGTGGGAGGAAACCAGAGCACCCGGAGGAGACCCATGCAGACATGGGGAGAATGTGTAAACTCCTTATAGACAGCAGCCAGAATTGAACCCGGGTCGCTGGCACAGTAATAGCGTTACCCTAACTGCTATACTACCGTGCCTGCCCACACGCTTATCATAACTCCTGGAATGTCCTCTAAATTCATCTGGTTCACTAATGAACCAGAGGAGGTAACCTACCATTTTTACCTGGTCTGCTCAGCAGCAGTCCCTGAGGATTGAGGATTGTTTCCTTCCACTCCCACTCTGAGGTGGGATCTGCAGACTCTGCCACAGATGAAGCAGGGTCTGCTTGATGGGTTGGTATTATGGGTATGCAGGGTGGGTGGGTAAGTATTATGGGAGGTGGTACACTGTTTTAATGTTTTCACTGGGTTTTTGCTGCTGAAGGAGCTTCCCAGTGCCACCCTAAGTGTTCTGCCTTTATTTTGAGGGGCCAGGAATTCCCAGAATGGGCGAGGATGTTGCACTTGTTTAAGGAGGCTTTGAGAATATCCTTGAGTAGTTTCCACTGTCATCCTGGTAGTCCCTTGCTGTGATTGAACTTGGAGTATCGGAGTCCCCGTTTTGGAGTCCAATGGTAGACATGCAAACGATGTGGCTCACACATTATAGCTGACTGTATGTCGTTAGAGCCTTGAAACTGGAGATGTTAGCTTGGGAGAGGACACTAGCAATGATTGACGTATGCCAACAGATTTGGAGGACAGTATTGGGAGCACCTCTCCAGTGCTTTAAGCTACCTGCTGTAGATAGTCCATGTCTCTGAAGTGTACAGGAGGGTTGGGGTCACTCTGGTACTCCCAAGCAGCCTACTGTATTTGAATATCCCCTAGTTTATTCATTCCATGACCTTTCCTGTGATCTTTCCAAGACATTTACCATTCCTTGAATGGAAAAAAATGTTTTTTCTAATATTATTTTAAACTTAATATACTCTGATTTGACCTCATGCCTTACTTAACTTGTTAAAACTCTCATTTAAAATGTTGTGATCCATTTTCTTTTTCTTTTTGAGTGCACTGCTTAGTTCTTTCTGCTAATTCATTCACTTTCTACTTGGACTATCAGGATAAAATTTGATAGCAAGATATATATCACATCTGCTTGGACAAATACTGTGAAGCATTAAGTAGCAGAGCTAATAAGTCTCTGTAAGTGTTCAATAACTGCTTGGCACAGTAGAGCTTCAGGTCTTGAATCCACCCTACAGTTATGTGATGATTGATGGAATGAATTTTATTCAAAATGAATTGGCATCAGACTCGGCCAAAACCTTGTGAGAATAAGCTCATGGCTCACAATATGGTGTAACCAAGAACTCCAAACATAGAGTGCAAGCTTGGGTTTGAATGAGGGAATGGTGAAGAGGTAATTTCTTTAATGACTTTACACAGATGCTAATGAAAAACAAAATTAAAACACTGCTTACTAATTACTGTTCAGAAAAGATGGTGGATAATGTCAATGTTAATAAATTAAACAGAGAGTTGTTTCTTGGCAACATCTCCAATACTAGAGGGCATGGATTTAAGGTGAGAGGGAGAAAGTTTAAAGGAGAGGTGTGGGGCAAGATTTTTTTACACAGAGAGTGGTAGGTGCCTGGAAAGGGCTGCTGGGGAGAGAGGTGTTTAAGAGGCTGTTAGAAAGATACATGAATGTGCAGGGAATGAAGGGATATGAACCGTATACAGGCAGGAGAGAATTAGTTTAATTCGCCATTGTGTTTGGAGCAGACACTGTGGGCTGAAGGGCCTGTTCCTGTGCTGCACTGTCCTATGTAAACATTTGGTTCCCTTTAGTCATTTTCTGGGACCCTTGCATCACCTGTTGGGGTAGCATTTATTGCCCTTGAGAAGGTGCTGGTGAGCTGTCTTCTTGAACCACTGTAGTCCTTCTGGTAAAGGTATTCCCGTGGTGCTGTTAAGAAGAAGGTTCCAGGAGTTAGTCCCAGCAACAATGAACATATTTCCAAGTCATGGTGATGTAGAACTGGGAAGCTGTAGGTGGTGGTGTTCCGATGTACCTGAAGCCTTTGAACCTCTTGGTGGTAGAACTTACATAGTAGAAGTTACAGCACCGGAACAGGCCCTTTGGCCCACCATGCCTGCACTGACCATGAGACCAATCGAACTCATCCCATATACATGCACATTCACTGTATCCCTCTAGTCACTGCCTGTTTATGTGCCTACCTAAATGCCTCTTAAATGTTGCTATTGTATCTGCTTTAGCCACCTCCCCTAGCAGTACATTCCAGGCACCTACCACTCCCTGGGTTAAAAAAAACTTGCCACATGACTCTCCTTTAAACTTACCCCCTCTCACCTTAAGCTTGTATCCTCCAGTATTTGACATTTCCACCCTGGGGAGAAAGGCTCTGACTATCTATCCTATCTATCCCTCTCGTAATTTTATATACTTCTATCAGGTCACCTCTCGGCCTCGTGATACTCCGGCGAAAACAATCCAAGTTTGTCTGAGCTCTCCTCGCAGCCAATACTCTCCAATCCAGGCAACATTCTGGTGAACCTCCTGCACTCTCTCCAAAGCCTCCATATCCTTCCTGTAACGTGGCGACCAGAACTGCAACAATGCTTCAGATGTGAACCAACCAAAGTTTAATACTTCCCGACTTCCCGACTTTTATATTCAATGCCCCGATCGATGCAGGCAAGCATGCAATACACCTTCTTTAACACCTTGTCCACTTGTGTTGCCACTTTCAGAGAGCTATGGACTTGCATCCGAAGATCCCTCTGTACATCAATGCTCCTTAGGGTCCTGCCATTTACTGTACACTCTCCTTTTGTATACTGTATACTTCCCTTTTAACCTCCCAAAGTGCAACACCTCACACTTGTCCAGATTAAACTCCATCTGCTATTTAAAAGCACAATGATGCCGGAGGAACAGCAGGCCAGGCAGCATCTGTGGAGAAAAGCAGGCGGTCAACGTTGCTTGCAGCCGCCATCTTGTTCCACGTGGAATCCAGGTTCATTTCCAGGCCCTGACCCGAAACATTGACAACCTGCTTTTCTCCACAGATGCTGCCTGGCCTGCTGAGTTCCTCCAGCATCATCGTGTTTTTCATCTAGATTCCAGCATCTGCAGTCCTTTGTTTCTCCATCTGCTATTTCATTGCCCAAATTTCCCACTGATCTATATCCTTCTGTATCTTTTGACAACCTTTCTCACGATTCACAACTCCAACAATTTTCGTGTCATCTGCAAACTTACTAATCAGACGACCTACATTTTGATCCAGATCATTAGGTCCCAGCACTGATCCTTGCAGAACACAGCTGGTCATAGACCTCCAGTCAGAGAGATAACCCTCCGCCATTACATGTCTCTTATGATCAATCCAGTTTTGTATCCAATTTACCTAGCTGTGGATCCCATGTGGCTTAATCTTCCAGATCAGCCTACCATGAGGGACCTTGACAAATGCTGTACTGAAGTCCATGTAGACAATATCCACTGCCCTACCCTCGTCAATCATCGTTGTCACTTCCTCAAAAAACCTAATCAAATTTGTGGGTTTGGGAGGTGTTGTAAGAATAGACTAGATAAGTAACAGCAGGGGATGACACACACTGCAGCTACTGTGTGTAGGTGGAGGAGGAGATGATATTTTAAGGTGGTGACTTTGGTGCCAATTACACAGGCAGCTTTGTCCTGGGTGGTACTGAGCTTCTTTAATGTTGTTCGAGTGGCACTCACCAAGGCAAGTGGTGAATATTCCATCGCACTCCTCACATGAACCTTGTGGATGGTGGAAGAGCCTTGGGATATCTGGAGGTGAGACACGTGCCACTGACCTGCTCTTTTAGCCATGCTGTTTATGTGGCTGTCCCAAATGAGTTCCAGGTCAATGGTGACCACCTTACTACTGCCCATGCTGATGATGGATGCTCTGTGATAATGGTTCCATTAAATATCGAGGATATACTATTAGACTTTCGCTGTTGTAGATGGTTGTTGTCTGGACATTTTCAATGTCGTAGTGAGGGTCATCACCTCCATCCTTCCCCCGTAGTCCCATCAAGGTTTCCTTCTGATCCACTGGCTGCCCACGCTCGAGATGTACCTGCGATGCTCTCATTCTTCCTGTAAAATCCAGCTGACCTGCTGCCTGTTCCCAGAATTTTCTGCTTCACTTTCAAAATTCCAGCATTTCTTCATTGGTGAAATTCCTTGGCCTCGCTTAAAATAAAAGATATGTCCAATTTGCAGAGTATAGCAATAGTTTTGGGCAACACTGTGCAATCCTTTATCACATTTGATCCCAACACATCATACCTGGTTTTTTCCTACACATGAATAAATTTGAACTAATTGAATGTTCAATCTCCTCTCAGTTTCAATAATTAATTAAAATCAGAATCACCAAATCAAGTGCTTGAAGTAAACATTAAGTCGATGGAAATTACTCCCCATGCTTGGACTATCATCAAACAACCATCACTTATTTCAGTCTCTGTTGATAATAACACAGCTGTAGCTTGGAGCTTTCTGTTGACTTAAGTCAACTGAACTTTTTACGTAGTGAGAGTATGAGTATTTCAATCCCAGCACCTGACCCAGCACTCTATTACAAGTGGAATGATGGATTCTCTTTATTTCTTGTCATGCTCAGGATAAAGAACAAAATCACCCAGATGGTAATTCCGTAATTATTAACAGTGCAAGTATGTATTTTTAATGTTTTTATTTATTTGCTTATGCTGCCAAGACTACAGACCAAGAATATTAAACTCATTATAGATGCTGGCCTTCATCAGTCAAGGCACTGAGTTTAGACGTTGGGATGTAATGTTGCAGTTGTAAAAGAAGGTGGTGAGGCTCTATTTGGAATATTGTGTTCAGTTTTGATCCCCTTGCTATAGGAAAGATGCCATTAAGCTGGAAAGAGTGCAGAGGAGATTTATGAGGATGTTGCCTGGACTTGAGAGACTGGGTTATGGAGGGAGGTCGAGCAGGTTGGGACTTTATTCATTGGAACGTAGGAGAATGAGGGGTGATCTTATAGAGGTCTATAAAATCATGAGGGGCATAGATAAGGTGAATGTTCACAGTCTTTTTCACAGGGTTGGGGAATCAAGAACCAGATGGCATAGGTTTAAGGTGAGAGGGGAGAGATTTAAAAGGAACCTGAGGGACAACTTTTTCACCCAGAGGGTGGTTAGTATTTGGAACAAGCTGCCAGAGGAAGGGGTTGAGGCAGGTACATTAACAACACTTAAAAGGTACTTTGACAGGTACATGGATAGCAAAGGTTTAGAGGGATATGGGCCAAACCTGGGCAAATAGGGCTAGCTTAGATGGGAATCTTGATCGGCATGGATCAGTTGGACGGAAGGGCCTGTTTCTGTGCTGTTTGACTCTGTGACTCTCTATGATTCTATACAATGCAGCAATGGGCAACGATTTTAGGAGCGGTATCCTGCCATTGGTTTCACCCTCATATTTTTTTAACAGTGGATGTATAGAATGGCCATCATTGATATTGTTGCTAAATGATGATCAGCAAGGGATGGCACAAGGCTGCTTGTAATTGCAAGTATTTTGTCATGCATACTTCAGTTGGTAGCATTCTTGCCTGTAGTCAGGTGAAGTTGTGAGCTGGAATGTCTTATTGGAAACAAGACCAAAGTTCAAGCTGCTTCTTTGCAAATATTGTCTTTTGAATGAGATATTCCTTCTCGTTAATCTAGAAGCATGATGCTACTCTGATAAAATATAGGCTAGTTATCCCTGGTGTCCTAGCCTATGTTTATCCCTTATTCACATTATATAAACATCTCATCACATCATAAAAACCTATCTGGTTCTCTAATGTCCTTAAGAAAATCTGCTGTCCATAACAAGTCTGGCCTATCTATGTGACTCCATATCCCACTGACATAGTTAACTCTGAATTACTGCTTTATTTCAGGGGCAAATAGGGACAGACAATAAATGCCAACTTTGCCAGCATGTTCTCCATTTACTGAACAAATAGAAAAAAGTTATGACAATTGAAATTGGATGTATGTATCCCAATGATAAGTGCTACTAAGATTAGTCTGGTCCTTGAAAGAAGAATCTCTCACATACCTTGGTCAAAGTGAAATATTTTAATGTTAGTAGATCATGAATAAGATAGAAGTCACTTGAGCTGAGGAAGATTGGACACATAGTGCACATTGTCCTACTGATAAAGCACACTTAACATTGGTAGGGCTTTGGTTGTTAATCCTTTCCCAAAGTGAGTTATCATGGATATATGATCTGGAGAAATGGTAAATAATTGCAATACCCTTTAGTCATTTACATGATTAGAAAGAGTTGTTTACAATGTTTTAAACATTAAACAGGTATTGATCTAGCCATAATGGATTTAAATATGGCTCTTAATCTTCATGAGCAGTTATTGGTGTCAGAACACTGGAGAACCTAACGGTGCATAATTAGTCCAATGACAATGGAGGTCTGTGGATGCACAGTTCAATAGAAATATACAGCAGTAGCACTGCACATGCATCACCATTAGCTTTGCATAAGTGGGCATTTTAATGCCTGCTGACTATTGCTTGCAGACATGTAATTAATGCGGTGAAGTTCTCAACCATATTTTCTCTTTTTCCCACATGTCTGCTCTCACCCCCTCTCCCCAAGACAGAATAAGGATAGAGCTCTCCTGCTAATCACAGTCCACCCCACCAGACTTCGCATTTAATGCATGATCCTCCGCAATTTCTGCCAGCTCCAACGTGATCCCGCCACCAGTCATGTCTTCTCCTCTCCTCCCCTAATAGAACTGCTCACTTTGTGACTCCCTGGACCACCCTTCCATCCCACCCACCACCCCTGCTTCACGGCACCTTCCCATGCAACTGGAAAATTTGCACACCAGTCCATTCACCTCTTCCCACCATCCAGGGACCCCAAACAATCATTTCAGGTGAAGCAACAATTCACTTGCACTTTTAATCTAACCTGCTGCATTCAGTGTTCACAAGGTGGCCTCCTCCACATTGGAGAAATCATACACAGATTGGGTGATCGATATGTGGAGCACCAACATTCAGTCAGCAGGGCTGATCCTGAGACTCCTATTGCTTGCCACTTTAACTCTCAGTCCCTTTCTGACCTGACTATCTGCAGCCTCCTCTCCTGCCATAGTGAGGCCGAACACAAAGTAGAAGAACAACATCTTATCTTCTGTGCGTGCACTTTCCAACATCCTGCAATAAGCACTGAGTTCTCCAAATTCAGCTAAACTGCATTGTTTCCCATTATCATGCTTTTATAGAAACATAGAAAACCTACAGCACAATTCAGGCCCTTTGGCCCACAAAGCTGTGCTGAATATGTCCCTACCTTAGAAATTACTAGGCTTACCCATAGCCCTCTATTTTTCTAAGCTCCATGTACCCATCCAAAAGTCTCTTAAAAGACCCTATCATATCTGCCTCCACCACTGTTGCCGGCAGCCTATTCCATGCACTCACCACTCTCTGAGTAAAAAACTTACCCCTGACATCTCCTCTATACCTATTCCCCAGCACCTTAAACCTGTGTCCTCTTGTGGTCACCATTTCAGCCCTGGGGAAAAGCCTCTGACTATCCACACGATCAATGCCTCTCATCATCTTATACACCTCTATCAGGTCACCTCTCATCCTCCGTCGCTCCAAGGAGAAAAGGCCGAGTTCCCTCAACCTGTCTTCATAATGCATGCTCCCCAATCTAGGCAGCATCCTTGTAAATCTCCTCTGCACCCTTTCTTGTATCCCTTGGAGGCTAGTCCATTGGAAGTATTTAAAGAGGAGGTGGATATATATTTGAAAGATTAAGGATTGAGAGCTATGGGGAACTGGCATGGAAAATGAGTTGAGCCCTGAAGCAGATCAGCCATGGTCACATTGAATGGCAGGGCAGGCTTGTGGGCCAGGTGGCTACTCCTACTCCTACTCTCTTGTCATAGACTCATCCTGCACAGAAACAGGCCCTTTGGCCCACCATGTCCCATGTACAGGTTCCTGAGAACTGTTCATAACTTGAAGTCGGAAATGAACTGAAACAGTGAGTGGGGGAGGATCACAGAAACAGCTGTGCCAGGAGAGTGAGCAGGTACGGGCAGAATAGCTGTCAGCCAGCCTCAGTGAGTGGGTCTGCTCAGTGCTCCCAGCTCTGCTTGTCTCGATCCAGCCCCCAATTGTTGTGGTTCAGGGATGGGGGAGGGGGGTGGGGCAGTAGGGAGAGAAGGCACGTGGAGATGCCCCGCTCCCACCTGGTAGAAGATGCCTGTAGCCCCGCATGAATGATGCTATGAATCAGAATTAATGCCATCTTTCCTTTGAATTCTTGATGAGGTTCTGCAGGCTTGTGGGTTAACTGCAGCAACAGCCATATTCTCCAAATTGCTGATGGCAATTTTTGTGGTAGATCCCTCCCCATCCCAAACCCTCGATCGTATGCACAGGGTGTCCATAAGTCAGGCGTTTGTAACTTGGGGAGGACCTATACACTAATCTCATTTACCTGCACTTGATGAATAGCCTGCTGTGCCTTGGTGATACAAGTACTCCTCCAGAAGTTTTTTTAAATACTGTGAGAGTACCTGCTTCTTCCACCTTCTCAGGCTGGGTGTTCCAGATTACAGCCAGCCTCTGGGTGAAAAATGTTTCCTCAGTTCCCCTCTAATCCTCTTACTCCTCACCTAAATTTTTTGTCCTCTGGTTTTAGATGTCTCCATGGGGAAAATTTCTCACTATCTACGCTCCCTTTGCCACTCATTATTTTGTATACCGCTGTCAGTTCCTCCCTCAGCTTCCTCCAGTCCAAGGAGAACAACCCCGCCTATCCAGTCCCTCCTTATAACTGGAACGTCCATTCCAGGCAACAACCTGGTAGATCTCCTCTGCACCTTCTCCAATGAGCTCACATCCTTCCTACATTGTGGCGACTAGAACTGTACGCAGTACTCCAGCTTGTGTTCTTTTGTTCTAACCCATTGTTATTTGCACTTACCTGTGGCTAGATTTCAACCTTCAGTGATAAAATGTGTCAGCAGCTGTTTAAAAACCTAGTTTGTAGATCTTATTCAAAACAAGAGCCTCTCTACTGCAAATCTGCTGATTTGGAAGGTGTGCGTGTGTGTCTGTGCGTATGTTTGCATGTGTGTCTGTGTTCAGAAGATACATAGGAAAGCAATCACATCCATGTCTCCCCTTCCCTCCCCGCGCGCACACACACATGTGATGTATCTCTGTTCCTTCATTTTCACTGGGTCAAAATGGTGCACTTCGTACCAAGCATTATTGTGAGTGTGCTTTCATCTCAGTGATTCAAAAAATATGTCTCTCCACCACATTCTCAAGGACAGCCAAGTTTAAAAATAAATGCCCAGATCCAAAGAATGCTTTTTTTATTAAACTGTTTCTGTACATTGTAGGAGTATCCTCATCAGAAGAGCTTCAGCAGTTCAAGAAGGCAGGTGCCCACCATCACCTCATGGGCATTTGGGGACCCGTCCATTATTCCATATTTCCTTATGGCATAGAAGGACACCATTAGACCCATTGAGTAGATGCTGGCTCACAGAGCAGCCCCATTCTCCCATGAATTTTCCTGTTGACCTATTTTCCCCACATTCCTATCAACTTCTCCCAGATTCTACCACCCACCGACAGACTAGAGGCTGTTTACAGTGGCCAATTGACCTACCAACCTGTGCATCTTTGGGATCTGTGAGGAAACGGGAGCACTCAGAATAAACCCATACAGTCACAGGAAGAATGTTCAAACTCCACACAGACAGCAGAGGTCAGGATCAAACATGGGTGGCTTGAGCTGTGAGGCAGCAGCTCTACCAGCTGTGCCACTGTGCTGCCTCACAGGACAATTAAATGCTGGTATTTCCCATAATGTCGAGATCCTGCAAATGAACAAACAAAAAATGTGGTTCTGTTTATGTAAATGGTAGTACGTCTGTTGCTGTGTGTGTGTGTGTGTGTGTGTGTGTGTGTGTGTGTGTGTGTGTGTGTGTGTGTGTGTGTTTGTGGTGTGTGCGTGTGGGTGTGTACAGCACATGCATGAGTGTGTGGAGTGTGTGTACGTTCACTTGTGTCGATGTATGCATATTTATACCTGTCCATCCATATCTGTACATTTATCATTGATCATTGTATACTATGAAGGCAATTAAACATGACGCAAATCAGTTAATTTTAAAATGAAGGTGCATCTCAATTCCTTCTGCCTTGAAGATTGATTTTTTTCCGGGTGGTTTGATCCAGTAGACTGCATCTTCAGAAAAACTCCTTAATCAGTCATGTTTCCTGATGCTTGTGCAGCATCACTGAAGAGGAGAAGAGCTCTGTGTAAAATGGGAAGAGTAGCAATTGGGAAAATCCATTGACTTTCCTTGTGTGTTTTGAGCTTTAGCATGGAACATATAACAGTACAGCAAAGAACCAGGCCATTCAGCCCACATGTCTGTGTCGATCGTGATGCCAAATTAAATTAATCCAATGTGCCAGCACATGGTCTATATCCCTCCATTCTGTGCCTGTTCATGTTCCTGTATAAATGCCTCCTAATCATTGCTATTATATCTGCTCCTACCACTTGCCCTGGTAGCACCTTACCACCCTCTGTGTAAAAAAACACTTGCCTCATGAATCACCTTTAAACTTTCCCTCTCTCACCTTAAAGCTATGCCCTCTGGTATTTGACAGTTCTACCCTGGGAAAAAAAAATCTCTGACTGTCTACCTGATCTATTGCCTCTCAGTTTTATAAACTTCTATCAGGTGGCTCCCTCAGCCTCTGAAACACCAGGGTAAATATTTCAAGTTTGTCCAACCCCTCCTTATAGCCAATACTCTCTAATCCAGGCAACAGCCTGGTGAACCTCTGCAGAACTTATATAGCTGCAACATGACTTCCCAACTTTTATACTCAGTGCCCCGACCAATGAAGGCTGGCATGCCGTACGCCTTCTTTACACTTTGTATCACCACTTTCAAGAAGCTATGGACCCCAAAATCCTTCTGTATGTCAATGCTCCAAAGGGTCCTGTTACTTACTGTATATTTTCCTCTTACATTTGACCTCCTTTATATGGCAAAAGGCCAGTCCTAACAGGAGAAAGGAATGAAATGGCCAGTTAACACAGTATAGGATCTCCAGTCCAAACTCTTTAGGACTGAGCAGTATTTGAAGTAGTTCAAATTTGTGATGCACTGGATACACACAGTTTGGAAGATGAATATTTGGTCAGTATTCAACCCCTCCTCAGTCCTCCAATCACCTACTGGCCCCTGTCCCACCACTCTCCCTCTCCTCTTTATACTGACTCTCTCCCCTGCTCCCCTCTCACTCCTGATGCAGGGTTTCACCCCAAATTGTCAACACAGATGTTGCTTGACCTGCTGAGTTCCTCCAGCAGATTGTTTGTTGCTCTCCAGACTAAGACTTGGTTTGCTGAGTGTGCTTGGTGTATGAAACCTGCCCCATATTAAAATCTACCTCTGTAACTTGACATGGGATTGAAATAAGTGAAACAATAGCAGCACTTCACAAGCTTGAGATACAGTAACATGCATGTATAACTATTCTCTTTGTTGTTTAATCTCCGGGCCGAAAATGAACTCTACACCACCTTGTGGTGAACATGGTTCACAATATGTGCTAGACTAATTGAGACTCAAAGGAAAGACTGAAAACTGGAAACATTCAGGAGGTCAAACAGCGTCTATGGAAAGAGAGACTGTTAATATTTCAAAGACCCATTATCCAAACTGGGAAAGAGAGAAAATAAGCTAGTTTTAAGTTACAGAGATGGGGGTGGAGGATGGATAGGACAAAGGGAATATCTGTGATAGGGTGAGGCCAGGGTTACCAAGAGGATAAGTTCTAAATGTCTTCTGGTGTCATGGATTAATTGGATTAATAGGAAGATTTTTATTTCTTTATTAATTCTTCAGAATTGCAGCATTGCTGACAAAGTTAGCATCTTAACACTTATTCTTAATTGTCCTTGAGAATGTGGTGTTGTTGAGGAGGGAGTTCTAGGATTTAGACCTAGTGACAATCACCAAGTAGTTGGGATGACTTGAGGGTAACATGTAGGTGATGGTGTTCCCATATATCTTTAAGACCTTGGTCTTCTGGGTGATAGAAGTTATGTGAGGTTCTGTTGGAGTAGCATTAGTATAAGAATATAAGCATGTTAGAAATATGGGCAGGATTAGGTCAGTCATCCCCTCAAACCTATTCTGCCATTCAACAAGATTATAGCTGATTCTTTATCTCAATACCATACTTCTACCCTTTCCCTATATCCATTGATTCTTCTAATATCCAGAAATCTATCCCACTTTCTTTTAACTGCAATCAGTGATTGATCCACTACAACCTCCTTGGCAGGGAGTTCCAAAGACTCAGAACCATCTGAATGAATAAACTTCTCCTCATTTCTGTCCCGAGCAGCTGATCCTTTATGACCCCTGGTTCTAGACTCCTTAGCCAGGAGAAACATCCTTCCTGTGTTCACTCTGTTGATCCCTGTCTTTTATATCTCAAGGAGGTCACCTCTCATCCTTCTAAACTTTAGAGAATATAGGCCCAGCCTACTCAATTGCTCGTTA
Source organism: Pristis pectinata (assembly GCF_009764475.1). Taxonomy (NCBI): domain Eukaryota; kingdom Metazoa; phylum Chordata; class Chondrichthyes; order Rhinopristiformes; family Pristidae; genus Pristis; species Pristis pectinata. Next base: position 17,708,691 of record NC_067409.1, on the reverse strand, counting down.
TAAGATAGACCCATCATCCTGGGAACCACTCTGCTGAACCTTTGCTGCACTCCCTCCACAGCAATTAAATTCTCCTAGGGTAGGGCAGCCAACCTGTTACACAGTACTCCAGGAAGTGACTGCATATAGGGACGCACACATCTCTTCAATGTCAACATTCCCCAATCTCTCACCATTTAAAAAAAAAGCTAAATGCAGTGCATTTTTAGGTGGCACACACTGCAGCCACAGTGCACTAGTGGGAGAGGGAATAAATATTTAAGGTGATGGATCGGAAATCAATCATGTGAGCTGCCTTTTCCTGGCTTGTGAGCAGCATCTTGAGTGTTTTGGAGCTGCCCTCATCCAGGCAGGTCGAGAATATTCCCTCACATGCATGCGAAGAGAGCTGCTGCCTCACAGCTCTAGTGACCCAGGTTCAATCCTGACCTCCGGTGCTGTCTGTGTGGAGTTTGTACATTCTCTCTGTGACTATATGGGTTCTTCTTGATGCTCTGGTTTCCTCCCACATCTCAAAGACATGCAAGTTGGTAGGTTAATTGGTTGCTGCAAGTTACCCCTCATGTTTTGGTGAGTGGTAGAATCTGGGGGCAGATGCTGGGGGTATGGGGAGAATAAAACAAGATTAGTGTAGATTCATGCAAGTGGGTACTTGATGGATGCATGGACTTTGTGGGCCAAAGGGGCTGCTTCCATGCTGTAAAACTATGACTCTATTACTTTTACCTTGTGGGGTGGCAGAAAGGTTTGGGGTGTCAGGAAGTCACTAAACAGTGAATATCAACCTGTTGACCTATTGATCTTGGCTGATCCAGTTGAGATTCTGTTCAGTGGTGACTTCAGCATGTTGCTGGTGGGTGTCTCAGTTATGGCAATGCCATTGAATGTCAAGGGTAGGTGGTTCGACACTCTTGTTGGAGGTGGTCATTGTTGTAAATTTTCTGGAGTTTATGAAGAAGTGGGATTAACCAAAGTTTCAAGGAGCTGCATGGTGTTCCCCGCTGTGAATTTCTATTGTTCTATGACCCCTACTGTACTGCTACACTGTGGGCAGTTTAATTAAGGAAGCCTACATGATGTGGTAAAATACGTTGAAGGAATCTGAGGAAGTTCATAGCGCACATATCCATCACCCAACTGTTCACTCCAGCTGACAGGCCAGACTTTAAGGTGTCACATCTTTAACAAAATAGTCTTGAAAAGAAGAAATTAGGGAAGTCATTCATGGTGGTGCAACCAGAAATTTCCCAGCTGCCTTCATATTTGCCTTCACTTTTATCAAGCTGGAATTATTTTAATGACTTGGTCTTAAAGGGACAGGCCAGATTGACACAAAAAGCATGATCCTGCATATATGAGCAATGTTGTGGGAAAATGTGATAGGGTTGCAATAAGAAGGATTTTTATGTTACAAAATTTGAGAACATCCACAGTAAGTTGATTGTTTTTGACAACGTCAAAGTCCAGTTCAGAGGTACTTTTAATCTTATGATAAATTTTTTTTGTAGTTCTGCAAAATAGAAGCTGACCTTTATCTATTTTTATTATCGAGCAGTTTAGATGTTAATTTTTTGCTTTGGACTTGAGTAATTGCAGTAAATTGAACATACCAGCAGATGTTATTAGTACTGCAGATCAGAATGCACTTGGAATGAGAATGAAAATCTCATTGATTTGGACTAATTGCGAAACAAGGCAGACTTAACAGATGGTGTTTTTAAAATTACTTTGGAATACCATCCTACTATATTGCTGTCTAGTACCCGATAATGACTGATGTGATGCCCCTTGATTAGGGTCTTCTGATTACAATACAAACAATGTAAATCACGACTTGCTGCTCCCCTTGTTCTATGCAGAATTAAGAGATATACTGTATCTAAGAGAATTGAGGGAATCTGAGGAAATTTATAGTTTGCATATAGACTTTCTGTCTCATTTCCTGCATTCATAACATCAAAAAATGCAGATGGTTTGTTTCTCTGCTGTTAATTTCTGACAGTTATTCATCTTTTCCTACTTGCACCTCTTCTAGACCCAGTGTTTGTTATTCACTAATGCCTTTCCCAACCTCTTCACCTGACTGTGTGTTGTCCCTTTTGTTACTCAATCTCTCCAGTCCCCTCCCTCAGAGACCTTTCATTGTGCTTTTTTCACCCCTTCCCCTTTCCCTGCATCCAAAAACTGTTGTTACCTCTTAACTTTTCCCAGTTCAGATGTTGATTTCCAGAAAACGCAATGTTTTGCCTCTGGGAATGAGAGTTGGCCAGAATGCAGTTTGGAAAGGCATCTGAACTCAAAGCTTTCATCGCTACTTTCAAGGCTTCTGTGGTGTAGTTGGCCAATGAGATTATTAAATTTAACAGTGGAAAATGTTATAGTAATGATAGCAAATAAAGGGTAATGGATAAGGTAGCAAGCCCTGAGTTTTATTAAATCATTTAGGAGAGACTTTTGAAGAGGTACTGTAAGTTTGGAGAGCACTTCGGTATGTGAAAGGAGATTACTGGGGATTCCATAGTGCACCAATAAAGTGTTTCTTGGCTCAGCATCTTTCTCTCATTCACTCACTAAGATACTGGAAGGTGGCCTGTTATTTGAACCAGCAAAGGTACTTTGTTTATAAACAGACTTGCATTGTGCAATACAGCATTTCTCTACTATTGACCTATTACCACACAGGCAGGTAGCTTCTCACCACAGACAGAGACTTACTATAAACACTGTTGCAATATAGACATAGAGCAGTTTCTAGCTTTTTTTCATTTGTTCATAGCATGTGGAGGCATTGGCAATGCCAGCATTTTTTGTCCATCCTTAGAAGTGAGAAAGCTATTAAGCATCACAAACAATTTGCTGGAGGAACTCAGCAGGTCGAGCAGCAACCGTAGGGGAAAAGGAATTGTTGACGTTTTGGGTCCAAACCCACATCAGGACAATTCTTTTCCCCCCACAGATGCTGCTCAACCCATTGAGTTGCTCCAGCAGATTGTTTGTTGCTCCAGATTCCAGCATTTGCAGTCTTTTGTGTCTCAATAGAAGTCACATTAGTGGGTCTGGACTGATATATAGACTAGACCAGATCAGGATGGCAGATTTCCTTCCCTGAAGGACTTTAATGAACTAGATAATACATTTTATAGCAACTGGCTTACTATTATTGATGCTAACGTTTATATTTAAATTCCAACCTTATTTAGTTATTTGAATTTAAATTCCCCAGCTTCCATAGTCAGATTCAAACCCATGTCTCTGGATCAATAGTACAGAACTATCTTGACCACAACATTACTGTATTCCCTATTGATAAAATTCTTAACGTGGCACCAACGATCTTACATCAGCCACATAAGTTACAGTACTGGAACCAGATCGGATGTAGCAAAGGCAGGTGATTTTTGGTTGTTTCTCAGCTTCAAATTGTGTCTCAGAGTCCAGAAGGGTTCGGAGAATGGACCAGGGCACTTCCATCCCCACACTGCTCACAAATGTCACCCACTTAAGTGAGCACGTAAATTGCAGCAAATGAGGGTGTACATTTGTGTTACGGGTTCACAGATGGAGACTTCATGGGCCCTTCTTCAAGGGTAGGGAACTCTCATCCAGCAAATTTGGGGCTAATTCCATTGGTGGAAGAAATATTATGTAACCTGAGTCACTCATCTCGCTCCTGTATCTGTGTGATTTTGTTTTCTCTTTTAAAGGAGGACTTTTCTTTAAAGAGCTCGGAGACATTTGTGGAACAGCGACACGACCTCTGGCAGATAGCATCATTTTGAGTCTCCTAGTTACAGACAAGATGGGAATTTTGAGCCAATTCCATTTGCAGTGTTCATAATGTTTGTCTGTGTTACTGAATTTCAATCACCTAGGGAAATGGAGCTGTTCTGTTTCCACAAGTAACAGTGCAATCTTCAGGAAGAGTCCTTATGAAGGTCTTTTACTTAGGTAAATAGTCACTCCCAATGGACTTTCTCATGCATAGAGAGGTACAGCACGGAAACAGGCCTGTCAGCTCACTGAGTCCACACTGACCATCAAGCACCCATTTTTACACTAACCTTACCCTAATCTATTTTATTCTCCCCACATTCCCATCTGAGCCCCCCCTCCCAGATTATACTGCTCAACTATACACAATTTACAGTCACCAATTAACCTACCGACCCACATGTTTTGCAATGTAGGAAGAAACTGGACCACCGGAAGAAACCCACTTGGTCACAGGGAGAACATACGAACTCCACACAGCCAGCACTGAACCCAGGTCGTTGGAACTGTGAGGCAGCAGCTCTACCAACTGTACCACTGTGCCACCCAAAAATGATATGTGTTGTGGTCAGCAAGGTTCAGAGGCTTTTGTTGTGTTAGGCAAGACAGAGCTGACATGTAGGAGTATTATACTAGGAAGCCATGATATATGATACTGGGCAAAGTATTGACACTGGAGTCACATGTGATCCATGTGATGATGGAGGCAGTCAGGATTAAATAATTTAAATGCAAATTAATAAGAATTTTTCCAGAAAAATAACATTTGGGATTTGGTAAATTGGTAAATTGGTTTATTGTTGTCACATGTACCGAAGTACAGTGAAAAACTTTGTTCTGCATGCCATCCATACAGATCATTTCATTACAAAAGTGCATTGAGGTAGTACAAGGGAAAACAGTAACAAAATGCAGAATAAAATGTTACAGTTACAGAGAAAGTGCAGTGCAGGCAAACAATAAGGTGCAAGGCTACAACGAGGTAGATTGTGAGGTCAAGAATCCAACTTATTGTATTAGGGGACCGTTCAATAGTCTTATAACAGCAGGATAGAAGTAGTCTTTGAGCCTGGTGGTACGTGCTTTCAGGCTTTTGTATCTTCTGCCCGATGGGAGGGGGGAGAAGAGAGAATGTCTGGGGTGGGTGTGGTCTTTGATTATTTTGACTGCTTTACCAAGGCAGTGAGAAGTGTAGACAGAGTCCATGGAGGGGAAGCTGGTTTCCATGATGTGCTGAGCTGTGCACTCCTAGGAACTTGAAGCTTTCAGCCCTCTTGACCTCAGCACCGTTGACGTAATTAGGAGCATGTGCACCGCCTCCCTTTCTGAAGATAATGATCAGCTCTCTTGTTTTGCTGACTAGGCTCTCTATCTCCTTCCTGTACTCTGACTCATTGTTATTTGAGATTCGGCCCACTACGATGGCATCATCTGCAAACTTGTAGATGGAGTTAGAGCAGAATCTGGCCATGAGATATGTGTGCATAGGGAGTAGAATAGGGGCTGAGGATGCAGCCTTGTGGGGCACCAGTGTTGAAGATAATCGTAGTGGAGGTGTTGCTGCCTGTCCTTACTGATTGTGGTTTGTTGGTCAGGAAGTCAAGGATCCAGTTGCAAAGGGAGGTGTTGAGTCTCAGGTCTAGGAGTTTGGAGATGAGTTTACTTGGAATTATAGTATTGAAGGCGGAACTGTAGTCAATAAACAATCATCTAATGTATGTGTCTTTACTGTCCAGGTGCTCCAGAGATGAATGTAGGGCTAGGGAAATGGCATCCGCTGTGGACCTATTTCAGTGGTAGGTGAATTGCAGTGGGTCGTGGTTGTCTGGGAGGCTGAAGTTGATGCATGCCATGACCAGCGTCTCGAAGCACTTCATGATAGTGGATGGCATGGCCACTGGGTGGTAGTCATTAAGGCAAGTTACCTTATTTTCTGAGGTGCCAGGATGATAGTGGTCTTCTTAAAGCAGGTGGGAACCTCAGATTGAAATAGGGAGAGGTTAAGATGGTCTGCTAGCTGATCTGTGCAGGATCTGAGGACACGGCCAGGGACACCATCTGGGCCAGTTGCTTTCCGCGGGTTCACTCTCCAGAAGAATGATCTTACTTTTGCAACGGTGACTGTGGGTTCAGGTGCATTGGAGGCTGTCGGGGTGGGTGGTGACATTCCAATCCCCTTCTGCTCAAAACGTGCATAGAATGCATTAAGCTCATCAGGAAGGGATGCACTGTTGTTGATGATGCTTTCTGATTTCATTTTGTAGCTCATTATAACATGTAAGATCTGCCACAACTGCTGGCTGGTCTGGGACTCGATTTTGGTCTGGTCATCTCTTGTCATCTCTGATATCTTTACAAAGGTCGTATCTTGATTTCTTCTATAGGTCAGGATTACTTGATTTGAACTCTGCAATCCTTGACTTCAGTAGGGAGTGGGTCTCCCGGTTCATCCATGGTTTCCGGCTTGGGAACACCTGGTTTGAACTCTTTGGTATGCAGTCTTCTACACACTTGCTGATAAAGTCTGTGACGGTAGTGACATACTCATCTAGGTTGGCTGCTGAGTCTTTGAATATGGACCAGTCTACCGACTCAAAGCAGTCACGCAGAACCTCATCTATTTCCTCAGACCAGCACTGTGCGACTTTCTGTACCAATCCTTACGTTTCAGTTTCACATATTTGAAGAATTTGAGATGATCCGATAAATCTTGCATGCTTAGATAGGGAAAGGTGGACTTGGGCTTAGAGTTTCCAAACTCTGACAGTTGTAGTTGTATGTTACTGATTAAACACGTGCATTATTGCTCACGGAATGATGCCCACAGTGCTACTTTATTGCCTTGCAATCTGCTGCACATGCTCACTTACTGTAGACAGGACACTTAAAGGGGAATACACAGGGTTGTTAAAGTGGATAGAGTAACAATAATGTAACATGACGCCACTGCAGTCCATCTTTGGGTATTTCCTGACATCATGTCCAGGATGAATTGATAACAATAGCATGGCCTGTTTAAATCCATTATCATTGTATTCTGGGACCACTGACCGGGAAGCCAGCCAACTAGATCATAGAATAGAACATAGAACATTACAACACGGTACAGGCCCTTTGGCCCACAATGTTGTGCCAACATTTTATCCTGCTCTAATATCTATCTAACCCTTCCCTCGCACATAGCCCTCCATTTTGCTATCATTCATGTGGCTATCTAAGGGTCTCTTAAACGTCCCTAATGTATCTGCCCCCACACCTCTGCCAGCAGTATGTTCCATGCACCCACCACTCTCTGTGTAAAAAAACTTACATCTGACATCCCCCTTATACCTCCCTCCAATCACCTTAAAATTATTCCCCCTCATGTTAGCCATATTCGCCCTGGGAAAAAGTCTCTGACTGTCCACTTGATCTATGCCTCTTATCATCTTGTACACCTCTATCAAGTCACCTCTCATCCTCCTCCTCTCCAAAGAGAAAAGCCCTAACTCACTCAACCTATCCTCATAAGACATACTCTCCAATCCAGGCAGCATCCTGGTAAATCTCCTCTGCACCCTCTCTAAAGCTTCCACATTCTTCCTATAATGAGGTGACCAGAACTGAACACAATACTCCAAGTATGGTCTAACCAGAGTTCTATAGTACTGCAACATCATGTCACGGCTCTTGAACTCAATACCCTGACTAATAAAGGCCAACACACCATACGCCTTCTTAACAACCCTATCGACCTGCGTGGCAACCTTGAGGGATCTATGGACATGGACCCAGTATCCCTCTGTTATAATAGTTGTAATAATAGAATTATTATAACACATTGGAAGCCAGTGCCATTGAGCCACTGCCATCCTTTTGTAAGAGCAGTCCAGTAAGTCCAATTTTCCTGCTCTTTCCAGTGAATGAAATGGAATGTGATCTTCGTTCATGAATTAATTCCTGCATGACTTATTAACCTTGAACGTACCACAAGGAAATGGGCAGTACCTTGAGATGCATTTGTTTGAATGTCAGTGCAAGGCTCTTATTGCAGTCCCTTCATTCAAATACTTTAAATGGTCCAGTAAATTACTTAAAGTCAACACGCTTACTGGCCTTTGTTTTCTTAGTAAGTGCCTGTGCCCACAGGTGGGTTGTTCCTGAGGGAGGTCACCTCATTTGCATGAGTTGGGGATGGATCCCTGCAATCATATCCTGGAGACTGTGTTCTGGTGTGAGGAGTGAAAGGAAGTCGGGGTATGGTGTTTTATTATTGTATCCATGTTGCAAACACCATATGTTTCTCTTTTGAGAACATTTGCATACTTCCCTTTTAAGAACACTGTGTATGGTTGTGAGCATGTGCAGAAGATTGCAAGTCAATAAGGAGGCAGCATGGCTGACTCCATTTTTCTGAGCAGCAATGTGTCCAATCACAAAGTTAAGGATTAAGCTCATGGGAATTTGCACAGGAGAGGTACTGAATCCAAGGCTGACAGCTCATCCAGTAAAGAGAAATGTGAAGTACCCCCTCTGTGAGGGACCAAAAAAATAAACACACAATATGCCCAGTCTTTGGAAATGGAAGCTTCGATCTAGGCCTGGACAATTTGGCCTATTTCTCCTGGTCAGCAGACTGAGAAGACATCCTCAACTTGTGTGCCCACTGTCAATCTTATCAGTCCAGGGAGTTGAGAGCCTCAGCTCTGGGAATGCCTGCTTCCATATACGCTCCCACTTATGTTGGCCTTGTCCGGTAAGAGATGTAGCACCACACCCTCTATCACACCAAATGCCACCCCATCCCACCCACCCCTGCCCAGCTAACAACACTCAAGGGAAATTCTCAGACAAAATCAGGATCTTGTCTTTCTGGGCACCAGCCGAACTTTGCAGAGTTATGGTGGGAGTGTTGCAAAAGACCTTTTGGCCCCAGTACTTGTGCATATGTTAGTAATTAAATGTGTGAGTTTCTAAGCACAAGCGGGAAGGAAAAAACTGGCAGGTGAGACAACCCAAGCTGTGATGGAGTGTCAAGTGTCTGCCTCATTGCCAAAGGATGGTACTCAACATAGCAGGAAGCAGCAAATAAAATGTAATGGACCCAGTCAAGTTTCCATGACCCATATTAAATGGGAACCATTGTCGACCGGATTATGTTATCTACATAACGAGTTGATGTTACTTCTATCACCTCTGAAATCACATTGATAAGATGGTGGGTGAATATATTAAAAGTTTTCCAGGAAGTGCTTTAAAAATGTCAAGATATATAAAATTTGAGTTTCCTCAGAATTATGTCTGGGCTAAATTGTAGTCTCATCAAGGCACTGTACATAAAAACAAACTGCTGGAGGAACTTAGCAGGTCAGGCAGCATCTGTTGAGGCAGAAGGATGGTCAATGTTTTGGGTCAAGACCCTGAGTTCCCCCAGCAGTTTATTTTTTGGTCCAGATTCCAGCATCTGCAGTTTCTTGTGTCTCCTTGTTTTGGTAAGTTTCAGAACACAGAAATGATCTATTTCTTTATACAGAAATAACAGAAGTAGGAATAGGCCATGTAGCCCTTTGAGCCTGCTCTGCCATTCGTCAAGATCATGGATGATCTCTCAGGCCAGCTCCCACCTTCCTGTAGTATCCCATATACGAGACCCTGCATCTGAAATGTTGACCACCCCTTTGCCTCTACAGATGCTGCCTGACCCGCTAAGTTCTTCTAGCAGTTTGTTTTTTGCTTCAGATTACAGCATGAAGAGTATCCCATGTCTCCATTATTGTATATGATACTCTTGCTCCTGTACTCAAATCCTCTTGTTGCAAAAACCATTATTACAACTACTTGCTGTGCCTGCATATTTGCTTTCAATGACTGGTGTACAAAAACATCTAGGTCTCTTTGTATATCAACATTTCTCAATCTAGCACCATTTAAATAATATGCTGCCTTTCTGTTTTCCTTGCTTAAATGGATAACCTCACTTTTACCCATGCCATACTGCTTCAGCCATGATTTTGCCCACTCACCCAAGCCCCTTCCTATTTATCATGCTTAGATCTCTCTAATTTTGTACCCCTAGACTACATACATCTCCTTCAGTGTCCTCTTCTGCGAAGGAAACAGCTGTCCCAACTTAGCCAGTGTTCCCTTATTCGTTCCCATCCATTGAAAAGAGAGAGAGAGGGGGGATTGAACTCAAAGCCAGAGTCAGAGAGATGGGGAGTGGCTGTGGACATGAAAGCTGTTATCCTCATTTTAGAGACACAAGAGAGACTGCAGATGCTGGAAATCTGGAGCAACACACACAAAATGCTGGAGGAACTCAACGGGTTATAGATTCCTGCCTGACTCGCTGAGTTCCTCCAGCATTTTGTGTGTGTTATTTTCATTTTAGCAGCTGGGAGATTTTAACTAAAAGTCTGGATTTTTGAAAAAAATACTCTCATAGTAATGGTAGTCATGAAACCAGCTGATGACTGTAAAAACCCATCTGGTTCACTGAGGTCGTTCAGAGATGGAGATCTGTCAACCTTACCAGGTCTATCCTAAATTTGACCCCAGTCCCACTAGTCTGGTTGAACCTAATTTTTAAAATATAAAAGTAGAGCCATTGGGAGAATAGTTGCCATTTTAGGTCAGCAAGTTTGTGGGTGATTGGTGAGGGGAGGTGGAATAGGATACAGACAGCAGATCAGTGAATGCGCTAATGCTATTTACTTTTTGTATCTCTGTGGGTATCTCTGGCTATTATTGTCCATTCCTAATTTCCCCTGAACCAAGGAGGAAGTTAAAAGACAACTATGTTGGTGGCTCTGGTGTCACATATGGGCCAGGCTGGGTAAAGATGAAGGATTTTAATGAACAAATCTAGTGGTTTCATGGATAACATAACTGAAGCCAGCTTTTTATTTCAATTCCAGATTTTTATTTACATACTTAAATTTAAGTTCCTCAGGTACCATAGTGGGATTTGAACTCATATCAAGATCAATAGACAAGATTCCTGTTTATGGAGGATGGAGGGTGAAGGGTGGGGATCAGCCAAGAGAGCCAGAGGCATAAATTGAGGCCTCAGCTACAAGTGGGCTGTGGCAGGTTGATGTAGGGAATGGGTTTTCTTGATGAGTAAGGGAATATGGGTTTGATGTTTTGCTTACATTGAATAGGAGGTTACATCAACCAGATACAGGGAGTGGCTTGGGTGGTGGAGGGTTGCGGTCAGGTCCACAGCAAGGCTCACAGCTTTTATGATGGAGGCTAATGACAGGTTTCAATCTTCAGGGCATTTAGCAAGAGGAAGTTGCAAGGGCAGATGGCCCACTCCTGCTACTTCCCTGTGTTTTTGTGTACTCTCATGACATTCATATCTTTGGTGCACAGGTACGTTAGTAGTTTCAATGTTAGACGTGATGCTGAGCCATGGTGTGGGTCCAGGATTCATACCAGAGCACAAAAATCTGGGCTCCAGTGCCCTACTGAAAGAATGCTGTTCTGTTGGAGGTGCAGTATTTCAGATGTGATGTCGATCTGAGCCCTTTCTGTGCATTCAGGTGGATCCATTGGATTTCATGGTACCATTTCGAAGACTAGGAGGGTGTCCTGGCCAATACTTATCCCCCCCTCCACATTACAAAGAAGCAGATTATCTGATCATTCTTACGTCGTTATCTGAGGGAGCTTGCAGAGTGCAAATTGGCTGATGTGTTTTGTGCTTTGCAGCAGCGACTTCAAAAATACTTCATGGATAGTAAATTGCTTTGGAGATTTTTTGCGAATTCGTTCTTGGGATGTGCTGACGTTTATTTAACCATCCTTAATTGCTCCTGAACTGAGGAGACAGATAAGAGTCAACCACATTGGTGGCTCTGGATTCTTGTATAAGCCAGCCAGATAAGATTACCTCCCCGAACGACATTAGTGAACCAGATGGGTTTTATGACACTGCTAGTTTTATGTTCACTCTCACTGTTATTAGATTTTATATTCCAGATTTATTTGATTAATTGGTGGGTTCATATTTCAAGATGCTGATCAGGAAAGCTGTTATATAAATGCAGCAATAAATCTGGATCGATATGCATACCATACATCCTGTACATCCATTATGACCCAATGAACTCCATTTGGGATGCATTGCTTTGGCCACTGAGGGACTGTGCACACACTGCCTGAGATGATGATCCTGTTGGATATGAAAGAAAACTAAGTGTGTTTCACTCTGGGGAAATCTAATAAACTGGTTCGATGTGAGAGTACAATCTATATTCATGTATTATGGAGCAGCTCACCTTGATTTGATTGTTTTCAAGACAAAGCATGCAGTTGGTGTTTAGTGGTTTCTGTATGAGAGTGAGAGAAAGATTTTCACAGCCTCAGAATGCCTCAAAGCCCTTTAACAACCAATGACATACTGCTGAAGTGTATTCACTCTTGTCTGTTTTATGCACTAGATGGTGATATCTATTCAATCCAAGATTTGGAACAGTTATAATCTCATGTCACAAATATACTTACATTCCACTGTTTACATACTTCCTGTTTGCACATCTTTATGCAAAGCTTTTCCATTATGAATACCCGAGGGTGAAATCTGTCTTGAGTACCAAGATAGATACCCAGATTAATAGGCTGTTTTACATTCCATCTGATTCCCTGTGCCGTCGACAAATTCCACACCCAGGAGTCCACATCCATAACAGATAGGACCTCTGTGAAGCTGTCACTGTAAGCACAACATACTGCATCATTTTTGGATGATAGGTAAATTTTAATGTCCCAACTAAATTATGCCTTAGAAATTTCTGTAAAGTTTATGATTAATATAGACTATCAAAATTGTGTGCATGAATAAGGGCAGAATGTATGACCTTAAAATTAGTTCTCTGGTTATTTTGGACAATTCATGTAATCACAGAATGGTTACAGCATGGAAGAAAACCATTCGGCCAGCAGAGTCTGATGCCAGTTCTATGTAAGAGCTATCCAGTTCCCTGGTGTCTAGAACTGAACAGTTGTGGTCGAAACCAATGTCTTGTAAAGGTCCATCATAACTCCCTTGCTCTTGTACTCAATCTCCCTATTTATTAAGTCGAGCATCCCTTCTGCTGTTTTAACAACTTACTGCCCCATCCCTTTCAATGACTTATGCACACATAACCTCAGATCTCTCTATTGGGGTTTTCAACAATTGTGCCCTCGAGTTTATACTGCCTCTTGCTGTTCTTTCGACCAAAATGTAACAGTTTGCATTGTTCTGTGAAAATCAAAAAAAAATGTTTTTCCAGCATTTTCTCTTTTTATTGCACTTTTCTTTGTTGAATATCATAGAACCATAGAGTGGGACAGCATGGGAACAGGTCCACTGCATCTATACTGAATATTATGCCCATCTATACTAATCCCTCTTGCCTGCATTAATTCCATGTCCCGCTCATTCAGGTACCTGTCCAGATGCCTCTTAAATGTTGTTACCGTTCCTGCCTCCACCAACTCCTCTGGCAGCTCATTCCAGATACCAACCACTCTCTGTGTGAAAAATTTGCCGCTCAGATCCCCTTTAAACCTCCTCCCCCTCACCTTAAACTTATGACCTCTTTGTTTTAGACACCCCTACCATGGGAAACAGACACTGGCTAACTATGCTTCTCATAATTTTATGTATCTTTATCATGTCACCTCTCCACTTCCTTCTCTTCAGAGAAAACAGACCTAGCCTATCCTACGTCTCCTGCCTACTCCTGGAAACATCCTTGTGAATCTTTTCTGCACCCTCTCTACCAAAATTGGTAAATTGGTTTATTACTGTCACATGTACAGAAGTACAGTGAAAGATCATTGCAGATCATTTCATTACAACAGTGCATTGAGGTAGTACAAGGGAAAACAATAACAGAACACAGAATAAAGTGTTAGTTACCAAGAAAGTGCAGTGCAGGTAGACAATAAGGTGCAAGGCTATAACGAGGTAGATTGTGAGGTCAAGAGTCCATCTTATCTAAATCATAAACTTTCTGTAATGTGGTGACCAGAACTGCACACAGTACTTCAATGGCGACCCAACCAATGTTTTGTACAACTGTTAACATGATGTCCCAACTCTTATACTCAATGCCATCAATATCAGTATCATCTATCATGTGTCCACCAGCCTGGCTATATCCTCGAAGCAGATTACTATCCTTCTCACACACAACAGTTCTGCTGTTTAGGAAATTATGTCCTGTTCACCCAAGTTCAAATCATTAATAGATATTAATAAAAGCAGTATTGGGTGTTTGGGAAACTCCACTGCACACTTCGCTCCAGCTGTTCACTACTTCTCTCTGGTTCCTGTTACTTAGCTAGTTTTCTGCCAAAGTCCCTTTTAGTGCTTGGTCTTCATCTTGATGACAAACATATTAAATGGTTTATCCTATTACCTGAAGAGACGAGTGTCTACTGTTCTTACTTGTTCACACATGGTAAAGTACACTCTCCCTGCCGCCATCCCAAAATTGTCACAGACAGCACCTTTTAAAGAGTGGGGCTGTCGTGAGGATTCCTAAGGACTTTAGCAGCTTTACCAGACAGCTAGTGTGCTGATTGTACATATATTTTTATAAAAATTAGATTACCTGCTCTTAAAGCCTCACTGACCCACCCCATGTAATCTTCTGCAGTCATCCCTGCCAAGGAAAGCAGTGATTATAGATACATAGTCCTAGAGTCAGGCCCTTCACCCCATCATGTGCATGCTGTACATCAAGTACAATCCATATTAATCTCATTTCCCAGCATGGTCCATAGCCTTCTATGCTTTGGGAATTCAACTGCTTGTCCAGATACTTTTTCAACGTTGCGAGACTACCTGCTTCCACCACCCCCTCAGGCACTGTGTTCCAGATTCCAACCATGCTCAAGGTGAAAAAAATTCTCCCTCGGATCTCCTCCTTACTTTGAAACTATGGCTTATGGTTTGCTATGGAGAAAGATTTCCTGCTTTCTATCCCATCTATACCACTCATAGTTTTGTCTACCTCTATCAGGTTTCCCCTCAGCCCGAACCCTCTCCAAGGAGAACAAACCCCAGTCTATCCAGTCTCTCCTTATAATTGTAATGCTGGATCCCAGGCAACATGGTGGTGATTCTCCCCTGCCCCCCCTCCAGTGCAATCACATCCCAGTACCAACTCTGGGTACCACTGGGTCTGCCATTTGTTGGTACTATATCGGCAATTCCAACATTAAGGACCACACTGTACCCAAGAAATTACGGCAAGTGTAGGTTCCACGACCCATTGGGTGTGATGAATCACTTAATGTGCAACTTCCGCCTAGTCCCTGCTTTTCTGCCTGATGCCCTTGTCATTCTAGTTTCCTTGTGCTCAAAGATTTATTGACTCCCTTGAGCTCCAACAGGTGGAGAAGTTGGATGGTCATTAGTTTAGAACTGGGGTCAATGGAGAAAGAGGTGGCTGTCACAGTCAAGATGAACTTGGACAGGTGTCATGGGGAGGTAGCAGTGATAAAGCCAAGTTCAGAACCATAGGAGTGAAAAAAACACTTTGGCTTAGTGAGGAAAGGGAAGAAGCATTCAAGATAGGTAATGTTCGGCTGCAAGTTTTGAGTGGTAGAGAAATGAAGCAACAAACAATCTGCTGGAGGAACTCAGCGGGTCGAGTGGTTGTGGGAGGAAAGGAATTGTCGATACTTTGGGTCAAAAACCCATCCTGATGCAGGATTTCAACCCAAAATGTTGACAGTTCCTTTCCTCCCACAGATGCTGCTCAACCCGCTGAGTTCCTCCAGCAGATTCTTTGTTGTTCCAGATTCCAGCATCTGCAGTCTCTTGTGTTTCTGATAAAGAAATGAACTTTGATTTGCAAACTTCACGGGATCAGCACAGCTTGGTGTTCCCTTCCCTCTGCCAGATGGCTCATGAGCAAATGTTTGTTAAGTACACGAAGGTTAAGTACACAGTTGTGCCAGTCAATGTAACTCCATTAATGCTGTATCTAAAAGATTGATTAAAATTATGTAGACCATTGTGACTCTTGCTAGGAGCTGGAAGTCCCATTGAACATCACACAGCTGACTGCCAGCAGTGCATGTTGAGCTGCATTCTGGAAGAGGGTGTAGTGAGCCCTTATTGAGGAGGTGGTGGTGTTTCTCTTTCAATAGTTGCATTCCATATAGTGGGATTACTTCGAGAGTACCTCCGGGATTTTGACAGAGCTATGATGAAGAAACAGCAACATATATCCCAGTCAGGATGGCGTGTGGGTTGTAGAGGATCTTGGTATTTTGATGTACCTTATCATTCTAGTTGGTGAAGAGTACAGGTTTACAAGCTGTTGTTGAACATAGCTAACATACAGCAGACATGGTATGCTGATGGTTGAGGAGAGGATGTTGCCCAGAGATGGATACAAGTCCCACCATACTTCTTGAGGAATAGAATTCAAAGAGCTGTCACTCATAGTCATAGAGTCATACAGCACCGAAGCAGGCCTTTCAGCCCACCATGTCTATCTTGTCCATCTACATTAATCCCATTTGCCCACATTAACTCTGTATCCTTCTGTACCCTGCGTTTTCAAGTGTCAGTCAAAATGTCTCTTCAATGTATGAGTGTATGATAAGATAAGATATCTTTATTAGTCATGTGTACATTGAAACACACAGTGGAATGCATCTTTGCATCAAGTGTTCTGGGGGCAGCCTGCAAGTGTCGCCATGCTTCCAGCGCCAACATAGCATGCCCACAACTTCCTAACCCCTACGTCTTTGGAATGTGGGAGGAAACCCGAGCACCCCAAGGAAACCCATGCAGACACGGGGAGAATGTACAACCTCCTTACAGATAACAGCCGGAATTGAACCCGTGTTGCTGGCGCTGTGATAGTGTTACGCTAACCGTTATGTTCCACTACCTCCTCTGGCAGTGAGTTCCAGGTATCAGTTATTCTTTGTGAAAAAAAAACTTTCCCCTCAGATCTTTAAAACTCTTTCCTCTCACCTTAAACCTATGTCCTCTTGTTTTGATACCTCTACTGTATGTAAGCAATTCTGATGATCTATCCTATCAATGCCTCTTATAATTTTATATAACCCTAGCAAGTCACCCCTCAGCCTCCTTTGCTTCAGGGGAAATAAGCCCAGTCTATCTAATCTCTTCCTATAACTAAACTCCTCCAATCCAGGTAACAGATTCTGGCCAATCTCCTCTGCCCCAGGATCTGTTAATAACTATGCCACATGGTTGGAGAAGTTGGTAGGAGAAGACCAACAGGTCCATCTAACCAATGTCATGCACCAAGCTGGTTGCTGCACACAGATTTCCCTTCCTTCTACCATTGTCTCTCACCTCCAAGACACACAGTAATGTCCTCTCCTGGATCAGTCTCAAAAAAGAGAAAACATTCATGTCATAGAGTCATACAACACAGAAATAGGCTTTTTGGCATATCTCATCCAGGGCGACCATCAAGTACCCATCTATGTAATGTCTTTTAAGGGGCAGTCAAATCCAGTCCAGCGGAGCACATGGTGATGTCACATTCTCATCATTAGCCAGCAGGAAAGCCATACAGAAAAATACTGAGGATATGGTCACACATTCAGAGCTGCAGGTCATTATAAAGAAAGGAAAATCTGATTTCATTTTCCTAAGGGTAACCTTAGAATGTAATTTCAGTTGGTTAGGAACTGAGGTGAACAGTTTGCATGTCTTCCAGAGAAGATCATAAATAGCAGTAAGTGGATTAAAGTTAGAATCCAATTGAAAATCTATGTTGGCACCATAAACTAAGAGCACTAGACTACACCTTTTATGGTCCTCAGGAACTCCTGGAATTGAATTATTGGTTCAAATCTAATTATGGTAACTGTTATCATTCAAAAATGCTGCAAACTTTGCTCCAAGGGTTTTCTTCCCATTGCACATCCCTGTCATTTTAGTCCAGAAGTTTTGTGATGCTTTAGGCACTGTTTAAATTGCAGGATGAAATTAAAACATTCAGACTGAGTTGCAGATAAAACAGACAATATTGCAGAAAAGTATATTTTATTAAAAACATCAATTTGCAAAAGTCAGTAGATATTTTTGTTCTGGCTCATTGTGGTAGAGCCTATATGCAGCAGAATCTGCAGTTTGCACAATTATCATAATGTTAGGGATGTTATTAATTTGCTGCCATTGGGGAGAAGTGTGTTACATGTTTTATGAAGTGAAGTCTAAAGAGTTTTCTCTAATTGTGCAATGGGTGCCATGGTCATTTTGTACCAGTCAGAGTCAAGTTAGAGCTAAAAGGTCATGGAGTCAAAGAGGCCCTTCAGCCCACCACGTCAATGCCAACCATCAAGTACTCATTAATACTAATCCTATTTACCAGTACTTAGTCCATAGTCTTCCATGCCTTGGCGATTCAAGTATTCCTCTAGGTGTTTCTTAAATGATGTGAGAGACAGTGAGTTCCACATTCCAACAACCCCCTTGGTGAAAAACTTCTTCCTTGGATCCCCTGTAAACCTCTAACCCCTTACCTTAAACCTATGCCCTCTCAATTTAGACAACTCCACCCTGGGGAAAAGTTTTTTATTATCAACCTATTCTATGTCCCTCATAATCTTGTACTCCTGGTGGTTTGTTAAACAGTCTGCAGCCTATTTCATGGTCATAGCATAGAGTCATCGGGTTATTGAGTAACTCAGCACAGAAGCAGGCCCTTTGGCCCAACTCATCCATGCCAACTAGGATGCCCAGCTAAACTAGTCCAATTTGCCCACATTTGGTCCATACCCCACGAGAACTTTCCTATCCATGTACCTGTCCCAAGTGTCCTTTAAGTGTTGTTATTGTACCTGCCTCAGCCACTTCCTCTGGCAGCTTGTTCCACATACCCACCACCCTCTGGGTGAAAAGGTTGCCCCTCAGGTCCCCTTTAAATCCTTCCTGTCTCACCTTAAACCTATTCCCTCTAGTTTTTGATTTTCTTTCCCTGGGAAAAAAACACTGTGTGCATTCACCCTATCTATGCCCCTGATGACTTTATACTCTTGTACTTCAATATAGCATATTGCATTGCAGTATAGCGTTTCAAACTCAAACTGAGTTGGTGGCCTTCAGTAATACCACTGCCTACTACTGGTGGGTTTGGGGGAGGATCATGGTGGAAACAGCTGTTCACCTATCAAGTTAGGAGTGATATCGACCTCTCTGTAACTCTCACTGGCAATGGGTGACATTTGATACATGAAGCTTGATTTATCTTTATTGTTATTGATTTTGTCGATTCAGTTGTTTCTAGTGCAATTAATACTGGAATGTAACAGCTGTCTCAGATGAACCAAGCCAAGAAATCCTTTGAACAGACGGTGCTGGAAAGCAGTGCAGGAAGGTCCCATGTATTGATACTAGCAGGAGGTTCTGTGGTTAGAGAGGGAACCAGAAGAGAAGGGAAAGAAGAAGAAATAGACCTCAAAATGTTTGATCCCAGTTACATTCCTTCAGAAGTTGGGAAGTGGAGGCTGGACCCCTGACCAGGAAAACAGGGATAAATGCTTGCAGAAATAAAAACAGAAAATGCTGGAAACGCTCAGCAGGTCAGGTGACATCTGTTGAAAGGGAAACAGTTAATGTTTCAGATCCAGGACCCAAAGTGTTTGCAGAGCTTCTAGTGAGCCATTCGTTCATGTGTGAAGGACACGAGTGGCATTGCTATTAATTTAATTCTTGCGTCTTGATTCAGGCCCGGGGAGTCAGTGGCTGAGAACATGAGGAAAATAAATTTGATACATATATGTTTACAAGATCTGGGCCTCAGATTTGAGGCTGGCTTCCTTCCTCTCCAGTTCTGTGGGTTCTGTAGTGGCTGATGAGTCCAAAGTGGGATCAGGTGGCTGATGCACAGAGATGTGGTGATCAAAATTACTGAAGGGATCTGTAGATGGCAGGATAGAAATGAAATAAATTGGGATAGGGAAATCAGAATCAGGTTTATTATCATTGACATATGTCATGAAATTTGTTGTTTTGTGGCAGCAATACAGTATAAGACATAAAGACATAAAAATAGTGCAAAAGAGGAATAATGAGGTAGTGTTCATGGACCATTCAGAAATCTGATGGCGGAGGGGAAGAAGCTGTTCCTGAAGCATTGAGTGTGGGTCTTCGGGATCCTGTACCTCCTCCCCAATGGCAGTAAATTGAAAAGGGCTTGTTCCGGGTGCTGAGGGTCCTTAATGATGGATGCTGCCTTCTTGAGGCACCGCCTCTTGAACACGTCCTCGATGATGGGGAGGGTTGTGCCCGTGATGGAGTTGCTATGGAAATGTTGGAAGCTTGTGAAGAGTATAGGGCAATGGAGGGATTGAACCAAGAGATGTATGGAGATAGAGTGCTGAGTGCTTGACCGAAAACCCCAATGCATGATGGACTAAAGCACTGATGGAACCAGGATCTGCAAGACCTTGTGGAGGGAGAATACAGAGGTGAATGGAGCCATGTTGAGGTAGTGAATAAAGATTCTGTAAAAGTATGTGTGGATAAACAGAGAACTCTCTTTCCAAAAAGGAAAGACAACAGGTCCTCCATTATTAATGCCGAGCACTTCTGTTCTTCTTTTAGTTCAGACTCTTAAGTTGGAGGATACAGTTTAAAGCTGTGGTCAGGTCATCCACTGTGCATGCAGTCCTCCGATGAAGCTACAACTATGTTTGATCTGATCTTCCCCTTTAAGGGCAGATAATTCTAAGTATGTGCAAAGCAAAAAAGGTGAGAGGAGATTCATAAAATTGTGGGATTTGAGTGCTTGATGCAGTAAACTGGGGTGTACTTCATGAGAAGCTAGATAAATACATGAGAGAAAAGGGAATGGCAGGAATATGCTGGTAGGGCAAGTATATAGTGAGGCCATTGAAGGCTCACGTTGAACACAAACTGGCATGGACCTGTCAGACAGGTGGCTTCAGTCCGTGCTGTAAAATTATAATATACTGCTGTGTATAATGGGTCACGGCTGCTTGTGAATTTCTGATTGCAGATAAGTAGAAACCAGCATGAAATGAGCCCCTTTCTATGCTCTTTACAGTTGAGGTAGAAATGACTCAAAACTCAGTATAAAGTCACCTCTAATAGACGGAAAGCTGTCATGAATTCGAATACATTTAGGAGAACCATCAAGAAGAAGACATCTTTGCTTAGAGACTGGACTGCACATATTTTTGATGCATGAAATGTTAAGTATTGCAAAACTGGGACATCCATAGTTTAAAGAAGCATTAGGATGATTTGCATACTTAAAGAAACATTGAAATCCAATCTGTACATTTTACACAAACTGCTGTTTTTTAAGACAGGCAGCAGCGATGGAAGTGGGTCAGCAGTGTGAAAGTGATCTCTCTGGCAGGCTGCCATGGATATGAAGGAAGCAGAGAAATGGTGGAGGGAAGGAGTGGGAGGGCAGGAAACAGGGGGAAGGGGAAATCAAGGGAGATTGATGTGGAGTGGGGAAACTTAGGTGGGAGAGTCTCCTGAGCAATGGAGCAGCCTTATCAAGTTGGGGTGCAAGCAGGCAGATCAGGCCAGGGGCACAATTGTGCAACTAGTCCGGGAAAGAGCTGGGATGATGATTGGCTGCCAGTGGGCTGGGGGCTGAGCTAGGGGCTTGTGATTGGCTGCAATCAAACTGGGGATGAGCCCAGGGCTGTGATTGGTTTTAAATGTGCCAGAGAATGTATCAAGGACCATGATTGGACCTTGTGTCATGAGCGGCAGACATTTTTTGTTCTGGTAAAATTCAAAAGAAGCAGTAAGGGATTTGTTCGAAATAACTCACTCAGGTCTGCGTGATGTGCTTCTCATTGAAATGTATGCTAATAACACAGGAAGGCAATTGCAGCCCTTTAATCCAATTTCTGCTGTAAAAAAATAAAATGCCCAGTGTGTATTGATAATGTTGTTATGTGCACAAAATATGATGGGGAATGACATTGGTATTGGGGTGATTCAGGCCAAATTTCCCTAAGAGAGGTGCTCAAATATTGCAAAACATGCTCTATTGACATTTAGTAATAGGCATAAATGAATTTTCTCTAATCCAATTTCTCGGCATCGTTAGTTGTATGGAGCATGTTATGACTCACTTTGTAACCAGTTAAACACTTTTTGAAGTGGAGTCACTGTCCCGGTGTAGGAAATGTGACAGTTAAATTGTGCAAACTAAGCTCCCACGAACAGTCAAGTGATAACAATTAGCCAATCTGTTCATGTGCTGTTGATAGAGGGATAATTGGTTTATTATTGTCAGATGTACTGAGATACAGTGAAGAACTTTTGTTTGGCATGCCATCCAGACAGATTATTCCATACATAAGAACATCAAAGTAGAATAAAGAGGAAAAACAGAATGCAGAATGTAGTGTTACAATTGCAGAGAAAGTGCAGTGCAGGTAGACAGAGAGATCAATACTTCATCTTTATTTTATAAGAGGGTCTGATAACAGTAGAATAGAAGCTGTCCTTGAGCCTGGTGGTCAGTGCTCTCAAGCTTTTGTATGTTCTTTCCAGTGGGGGGGGGGGGAACAAGAGAGAATGACCAGGATGGGAGGGGTCCTTAACCATGTTTGCTGCTTTCCTGAGGCAGTGGGAAGTGTAGATGGAGTCAATGGAGGGGAGGCTCGTTTGTGTGATGGACTGAGATGTGCTCACAGCTCTGATAAGTGTTGACCAGGAAGCTGGGGAAAGTAGCCCTGCTCTTCTTTGAGGTAATGTCATGAGATCCACTTGTGGGAGTAGACAGGGCCTTGGCTTAACCTTGCCTCAGAAAGATGGAACCTCTGACCGTGCAGCATTAGAGTGAGTCTTGAACCCACCATCTTCTCACTCTGAGGTGCAAGCAATGCCATTGAGCTACGGCTGACACCCAAGAAGTAATGAATGACAAAGGAAAAAAAGGTATACATATTTCTGTTACAGAACTAATCTGGAGCAGAAGAGATAACTCTTACTTTATGTTGGCACTAATCCACATCATTAAGACTTTTGTGCCTCTGTGCCAGAGTTACGTGATACAAATCCAGTTGCCTTCAGTGTAGATTGTACTGCTCTCATTCATTTTTCATTTCTACACATTGGACTTTTCATTTAATTGCAATTCTCTTTTTGTGCCAAACGCCTGCACTGAATACTTTATCAAAATATGTTCAAGGTCGAATTGTATTCATCTCAATCACTTCATGAGCCTAATTCAGAGGAAAGGGAGATATCTTCTATGGGGGTGTCTCACTGAAAATGACATTACGACTCATTTTTAAACAGAAACAGCCTGCAACAAAATACTTCAGAATTGCTCTCCATCATCATGTAGATCAAGACGGCAGCATTCTTGATATAGTTGCATTAGAATGTTTGAAAAGCTTAACAGTGGTTGAAATATCGAACTGCACACTATTTCAACCCTTTCAAATGTTAAAAGGGTTGACGGTCTTATTAAAACAACATAGAAAAGACAAACTGCATACTGTTGTTACTATAAAGGTATTCTGCAGAAGATCTGTGCCCCTTCCATTGTTAATTATGAAGGGCGGCAACAAGGAACATCCATTTTGCCCTACTTCAAATCAAGTTGTAGTAACTACCATCTTAGATTTATTTTGTAATGCAATTTGCGCATGGTATCAATAAAAATAATAGATTTCACATGAGATTCCTCTAAAGATGAAATCAACCTTCGACTTTGCTTTTTGTTTCTGTTGTAAAAAAAAATGACTCACCTGGGCTACTCTAAGCTTCCCGAACCTGCCATGCTACCACCAACAAGGGAAAATTGCAAAGGAAAACTTCCATCTGAGGGTTCCCTTGAGGTCATGCCACCATCCTGATTTGTAAATATATCAGCAGTCCTTTGTTGTCAGTGAGTCTAAGTCCTGGAACTCCCTAACTAACAGTTCTATGAGAGTACTTTCACTAGGAGGACTGCAGGAGTTCAAAAAGGTGGCTCACCAACGCCTTCTTAAGGGTAGTTTGGGAATGGGCTTCCCAGTATTGCTCATGTCCTGAAAAATGAATAAACACAACCAGTGCATTATTGTTAAAACATTGACGTCAACTTGTATCTGTTATCCATGCAGAATCTTTTCCCTGATGGGGGATGAAATAATTCCATAACTTCAGAAATTGCAAAAGGAATAAAATTATGCTTGTGGTGACAGATGGGAGAATTTTCTTAGCCATTACATAAATTGAGAAGGGAAGTTTGACATGTAATTTTGATTGGAAAAAAATAACAGGCCCTTTCTTTTTCTGAGAAATTTCACACTTTGAGTTGTGTTGCATTGTTGGTGATGCAACAACACATTGTCAGTTCAAATTTCACATAGAGGAGAACATAACATTGATGAGTATAGAGGGACAGCTGGGAGCAGGAATGCATTAATTAGAATAGATCCATACGTGTTGTTTCCTAGTTCAAGAATCCAAAGAACTGGCTCAGGACCAGAAGGCTTGAACCAAAAATAAGACAGAAAAATATGCAAAATATTAAAAGGTTGTTTACAGCACATAAATGGGCCATTCAGCCCAATTGATCCATGCTACAGTTTACAATCACTCTTAAACTTATCCTGTCAATGTAATTCCTCTAATTTTTACTTCCTCATACACATTTGCCTTCCCTTCGAATGCATCCATACAAATTTCCTCAAGTGTTCCCTTTCTCACCCTAACAAATATGAGATTGATTAATGACTGCCTTATATTGATGGCTCCAAAATCACATTTATTAAATGGAAAGAAAGATAATTAATATACAAAAAGGGATGGGTTGAACCTGGCAACACAGGTGCAGGAAGAACCTCTTGGCCTGACCATTCTGTGAAATCTAACTCTCTCTACACCCATAATACCTTCAATTAATACAAATCTAGCAGAATCCGAGTTGATCTAGCAGACTCAGAGTTGATCTAGCATCAACTGTCATTTGTGAATAAGGATGCCATATTTTTATCTCTCTTATTCATGCACAATTGATTCCTAAAATTCTCCAATCAATGGGAGTCATTTCTTTCTAATTGCCCAGTTATCCTATAATATTCTGAAAATTTTAAAGAAAAAGCATGACTTAACTTTTTTTTTCTTTTTCAATCTTTTTATTAGTTTCCAAATTAATACAGATTAATATATAACATCGATGATTGTACATGTAATAACAAAGAGATCAAGAGAGCAATCATGACATAGATAATCATAAAAAGTAATAAAATATAAAAAAATCTTTAGATCTCACGATCTCTTACTAGGTGAATATAATATAAAAGAGAAGAAAGAAAAAGATTTATTGTATATAAAAAAAGAAAATTCTTCATTTAGTTAATACATCTTCAATGTGTGCCAGACAATCTTTGATACAATTTAAGGTAGTACACAGGACCCATATGTCAAAGGATAAGCTAGCCTGTTTTTATCACCGTTATAATCCTATATGTGACAGATGTAAATCGAATGTGGCTTCTCTGACACATATGTTTTGGTCCTGTCCTCTTTTGGAAAAATATTGCAAAGACATTTTTAACATTATCTCAACTGTATTGAATATTGATTTACAACCTCACCCTATCACTGCAATTTTTGGACTACCAACGATAACAGTCTCACCATTTATCTGCTTCTGCTTACTGTATGATTGCCTTTGTCACATTAATGGCCAAACGATCCATTTTGCTTAAATGGAAGGATCCAATACCCCCTACTATTTTTCAATGGTTTTCTCAAACTATATCATGTATAAACTTGGACAAAATTAGGAGTGGTACTGTTGATCCTTTGCTTAAATTTGAAGACATTTGGAGTCCATTTATTCAATACTTTCATATGATACAGATCCCTTTTCAATAACTTTTCAATTTAAGGGAACGGAGTTGACAACATAATATTGCTCTGTTTTTATTGAGAAATTTCAGTCCAGATTTTTCTTTCTTTTTTTTTCATTTCTTTTTTAAAATTTTTCTTTATAGTTTAGTTTGTTATATTATTTACAATTTTTTTTATTGATTTGGGGATACTTTTTTTTATGACTTAACTTTCTAAATTCCAGGAAATATAAATTATATTTTGTGTTATCTTTTTGTAATTTAACTCTATTTCTTTTAATTTGCTGTCCAGGGATTATTGTGGTAGATCTAGGTTGCACTCCCTCCCAGTCCAATAATTCTTCCTAAGCTGCAAAATGTACTGCAGTTACTTGCCTAGGCTACTCTGACAGCAACTCCCAAGCCCTCAACCCCACCACCCAGAAGGACAAAGGCAGAAGTTGCATGGGCACTCCACTGCCTGTGGCTTTTCCTCCAATTCACACACCATTCTAACCTAGAAATACCTCGCCAGGTCTTCATGAGCATCGAGTCTAAATCCTGGAACTCCTTGCCCAACAGGACGGTGGGAGCACCTTTACCAGAAGGACTGCAGTGATGCAAGAAGGTGGCTCACCACCACCTTCTCAAGGACATGTAAAACTTGGCCATGCTGGCAATGCTCAAATTCCTAAAAATCTATATAATAAAGAAGTTCCGAACACCTTCTGTCATTTTACCCATTTTACTCTGGACAGTCTCTGTCTGATAATACAGAAGACAGCCTTTTATTTCTGGATATTAGTCCAACTGTTTCATGCTTTTCCATTTTAAACATCACATTAAATTCAATTATATTATGAATGCCATTAAGCAAATGTTCACGGACCATTAAACTATTAATTAAATTTGCCTTATTATTCATTGTTAATTATAATATGGCCTGCCTCATTGTTGATTCAGGGGTGTAAAAGTGCAGAAAACAATGCCGAGCAGAATTCAGAAATTTCTGACAAATGCACCTCTACTTATCCTAATTTATCTGAGAGTTAAATTCTTCTATAAAACAGCTAGCTTTACACATGCTGATTATATATTTGTGCATTCTGTCACTTAACATCTGCAACCAGAGGACCCATACTCAATTCCCACTATGGAACAGAATTCTACCCATCTCCACAGCCTGCTACCTCTTCTTATTTTCTGTCTTCATTTGAAATGATTTCATCCTCCATCACAAAGGCAATTTCTCCCCCCTCCACCATGTTTGCCATCTATCCTTACAGCCTGGTGAATTTTACTCTTAGCACTTGTAACCATGTCTTGGTAATGATTATTTTTACATCATGCCCAATAAGTTGAATTTGTGAGAAGCAAAAAACTGAAGCTGCTGGAAATCTGAAATAAAAACAGAAAATGTTGGAAAACACTCAGCAGGTCAGGCAGCATCTGTGGAATGAGAAAGAGAGTTAATGTCTCACGTCGAAGACCCTTCCTCTTTCAATGGTGCTTGTGATTCAGTTCACCTGTGCACAGAAAACTAAGGCAAGGTACGTCTCTCAGGACATCCCACCAAGAATCATTTCTCCCCTTGTTACAGGAGTTTAAGTTGGAAGAGGTAATATAACTTAAGAATATAATAGGAGCAGGAGTAGGCCACTAGACTCTTCAAGCCTACCCCATCATTCAATATGATCATGGCTAATCTGCCCGAGACCTCATCTCCCATTCTGTCCCAGTTTGCTAAAGCCCTCAATTCCCTGATCTTTCAAAAATGTATCTACTTCTTTAAATACCCCCAATGATCTAGCCTCCACAACCATCCACCCATTTGGCCCTTCGAGTCAATGCTAGCTCTTAGAGCATTTCCGTCAGTCCCATTTCCCCCTGCTTATTTCCCTGTAACCTGTTCTCTCTCACTTGCCCGTTAACTCCCCTGCTGATTCTTCCACCGAGTGCCTGGACTACAGATAATTTACAGTTGCCAAATAGTACCAGCCAGCACTTCTTTGAAATTTGGGAGGAAACCAGGGCACATGGAGGAATGTACGAAGTCCACACAGACAGCAACCAAGGGCAACATTGAAACTGGGTTGCTGGAGCAGTTGGTGGTTCTCATTTGCTGCAGGTGTTTAAAGTAAATATCTTAAGCTAAGAGAAAGGACTTTCTCTTCAAGAGTGTTGGTCAATGCTTCCCTCATCTCACAGATTAATGTCAGGGTCACATGAGGTTTCATTTTTTTGGAATCTTCCAATGCACATAAATTAAGGTTACAATTCCTATATTCCATTAGTAACTGTGCTTCATGAAAATATCTTAATTGCTGCAAAATTGTTCAGCAGTCCTGAGGTTGTGAATGAATCTGTATAAGTACAAGAACTGCTTTTAGGACAGTTTAGAAGGAGTACATTCGCGGCAGCCAATAAGGAAACCAAGTGATCTTTTCTTATCTGGAGGAGGAGAGCACCCAGGAGGAAGTAATTATCATTTTGAACCACAGAGAGGCAAGTTCCCCATTTGGGAATGGAAGAGTTTTAAGGACTAGGAAGAAATCACAAACCAGAACTGGGCTAAATGGTCAAGCATTATAGTCTGCAAAGTGTAGCTTCAAGTCATACAGCCATGGGGACCACAGCATAAAAAGCAGAACAGGATGAGCCTCCTCCATCACAATCCAACTTGAAGCTCAGCCACGGACGAATCTTGTGTGTTTAGTGGTTTCAGCTCTTTACCCTTGTACTCAGATGTTAGCATCTAACACTGAGAATTTTTCATTTGGACTCTTGTTAGGAGAGTATTTTTGACACTGATTCTTGGGAGACAAAGCTTAATACATTAAATGTATTTGAAATCCAGAGGCTCTCTTGTAAATTCTACAATATCTACAGTCACATGCATGCTACAGCAAACAGGTTCATGAGAGGAACCATTTTCTTTCATTGGTGTTCTGTGTATAGTTCCAACTCAATGAGGCATATATTGTTTGGATAGCTGTTCAGGGACTTTGCTGGAGGAGTCTGTGCTAATGTTTAATAGATTACTGATCGATACCAATCTGGAGAACACATTTTCCTCGGTAATTACAGCTCATATCTGTACTTGCCCTTGTTGCTTTATAAAGTAGTTGGCTACTCGAGGTTGAATCAAATAAACAATCCCAGTGAATGATATGGGGAGACTTTCTGGACTGGTTTTAATCAGTCTCTTTGTAACAGTTGAATGCCTGGGTAAATTTAATATGGTGTTTTTCAATCCTGGTTTCTCATCTGACTTGCAAATTGTTGAACTTAATTTCATAGCTTTTCGTGGTGGGATGTGTAGTTCATTGCTAAAAAAAAATCCAGGTGACTAATACCAACCTCTCCCAGGAGGAGGGAACATGAAGATTGGATCTGTGCTCTGCTGAAAGGTCTACCAGCTGATGGGACACAGAGTTCCCAATTTGCACTACCATTTATTAGTCAGTAGGTTGTAGACAACCATGCATTTATTGCACATCTCATGTGGTTCTCTATGCCATTTTCAACAGCAGTGAAAGAGCGGTGAAGAGTCATCCACTGAGGTGGGTCTGGAGTCACATAGGCTTAACCAGCTAAGGATGGCAGACTTTTGTCCCTTTAGGACCCCAGTGAATCAAAGGGCTTTTTATAACAATCAGGTAGTTTCATGGTCACCATTGACACCAAATTTTTATTTTGGATTTCTTTTTTCAACTGATATTCATGAGCTGCCCGGTCATTTTGTTCATGCTGAAGAGCTAATTTAGTAATCAAATCAAAGACAGTTGAAACCTTGAGGTAGAGTTTTAATGTCTTGTGCTTAGAATTTTCATAGGCTCTTATCCATTGGGATATCTCAAACAGCCAAAATTCACTTCATTTAGGAGCCATTATCCAGCAATCTAAAGAGACTTATATCACATCATTTTGGGCTTGTACTTAGCCCAGGAGCATGGGGCACCTTGTGAAAAAAAATTCTCAAATCAGTAGCTGTAACCTTTATGTTGTTCACAGTTTTATAAAACATAACCCAGAGCCATACTAATTATTACTTGGCTCGCTTTCAAAAGGGAGTCGATTCCAATACAGCCTTTGTTCTCCCTTTAATTCTCGAGCAGCTGGGTAATAAGACATCAGAGTGCAGCAAAGCAAAGGACAGTAGTAGTTCATCTGGATACTTAATGGCAGGCAGTTTAGTAAAGAGCAGATATGTATTCCATACATGTCATGTAAAGGGTGGTGTTCAGTCCAATATACACCTTAAGCTTTTGTGGACAGTATAATTCCTCATGTGGAATATATTTTCCCATATTTCCTTGTAACATAGAAGGATACCATTCAGTGCATCGAGTCTATTGCCAGCTCAGAACAACTCTTTTCCACGACTAATTTTCCCTGTAACCTATTAAGAATCAGAGGATACAGCATGAAAATAGGCCCTTTGGCCCAACTCGTCCATGTTGACCAAGTTGCCTAACTGAGCTAACTCCCCACATTCCCATCAATTCTACTTCCCACCTCCACTAGGGTCAACTTACAATTGGCACATGGGAGGAAACTGGGGCATCTGTGGAAAACTACACAGGGTCACTAGGAAAACAACACACAATCAGCGCCAGAGGTCAGCATTGAACCCAGATCGCTGGAACTGTAGGTCAGCAGCTCTACCACATGTACCACTGTGCTGCTCCAGAGAAAGTAGTTGCATAGATTGACATAAAAAGCAGAGGAATCACCATTAAAAATCCTACCCTCTTCAGATGCAACGCAGAAACACAACCAAATGTTGGTTAGCCTGCACATGGAATAGTGTGTGCAGTTCTGGTCACCACACTATGGGAAGGATGTGATTAAGCTGGAAAGGGTGCATTAAAGTTTCACAAGGGTGTTATTTGGATTGGAGGGCTTGTGTAATCAGGAAAGATTGGATAGGCGAGGTCTATTTTCCCCTGGAGTGAAGGAGGCTGAGAGAGGTGACATGACAAAGGTATACAAAATGATGAGGCATTAGACAGGGTAGATGGCAAGTGTCTGTTTCCCATGGTAGGGGTGTCAGAAACTAGAGGGCATGGGTTTAAGGTGAAAGGGAGGAGGTTTAAAAGAGACACAAGGGGTGAATTTTTCCCCACACAAAGAATGTTTGGAATGAGTTTCCAGTGGAGATGGTGGAGGCAGGAACAGTAACAACATTTAAGAGGCATCTGGACAGGTACTTGAATGAGCAGGGCATAGAGGGATATGGAATTAATGCAGGCAAGTGAGGTGAATATAGATCTTATGTTACAGCTTTATAAAACTCTGTTTAGGCTGCATCTGGAGTATTGCATTCAATTCTGCTCACCCTGTTATAGGAAAGAGGAAGGCTTTGGAGAGGGTGCAGAAGAGGTTTACCAGGATGCTGCCTGGATCAGACGGCATGTGCTACAAGGAAAGGTTGGACAACTTGGGTTGTTTTCTCTGGAGCAGCAGAGGCTGAGGGGAGACCGATAGAAGCTTATAAAATTATGAGAGGCATAGATAGAAGATTCAGCCGGTATCCTTTTCCCAGGATTGAAATGTTTAATACTAGAGGGCATGCATTTAAGTTCCCTTATACAATGAGATGGATTATGACCTCATGATCTACCTTGTTGTGACCTTGCACCTTATTGCACTGCACTTTCTCTGTAGCTGCGACACTTTACTCTGTACTGTTATTGTTTTTATCTGTACTACATCAATGGACTCTGTACTAACTCAATGTAACTGCACTGTGTAATAAATTGACCTGTACAATCAGTATGCAAGACAAGTTTTTCCACTGTACTTCAGTACAAGTGACAATAATAAACCAATACCAGAGGGGGAAAATGAGTATTGGGTGCCCAGAATGTGCTGCCAGGGGTGACAGTGGAGGCAAATACGATAGAGGCATTTAAGAGGCCTCAGATGAATGTGCAGAGAATGCAGGGATTATGGACATTGTAGGCAGAAGGGATTAGTTTATTTAGGCATTTAATTACCAGTTTAAATTAGTTTGACGCAACATCATAGCCCAAAGATCCAGTGCCTGTACTGTTCTATATGTTCAATGTTAGGCATGATGGTTGGCATGTGCAGTGAGCTAAAGGGCCTACTTCTATTGCTGTACAACTCTATAATTGGATCCTGCACCCCAAGTTATATAATTTCTCAGAAGAGGAAAAGAAAATGAACAGAAAACCACTGGCCACTTTTGCATTACATCTCATCTTTAGAGTTGGGAGGTTCTCATTTGCTGTGTAACACAGGCCAGGGATGTTCCACTCTGATCCTCTAAAATTCCAGACCACACATTGAATCAATGCTCACTCAGTTCATCAGTTAATGTATATTAACAGAACAAGTGTCCCAACACTGATGCCTGGGGTACACCCTGGTCACAGAATTTCAATCGTGAAAGCATCCTTCCACTACTACCCTCTGACTCCTATCATCAAGTCAGCTTGGATCCAATTAGCCAGCTTGCCTTGGATCCCATGTACCTTAACCTTCTGCACCAGCCTATCACACTGGACCTTGTCAAATGCCTTACTGCAAAGTGATCACCCCTCTCATTCCCAGGTTCTACCCATTTGGCCTCATTGGGTGATACCTCCAGGATGTCTGTATCCTCTTATTGAAACAGAAATCAGAGATGAGCTTGAACTGAAATGCCAGCACAGACTTCCCACTTCAGATAAGATAACTTTATTAGATATCTTTAGTCACCTGTATATTGAAACACAGTGAAATGCATCCTTGTGTAGTGTTCTGGGGGCAGCCTGCAAATGTTGCCATGTTTCCAGCACCAACATAGCATGCCCACAACTTCCTAACCCATACATCTTTAGAATGTGGCAGGAAACTAGAGGACCCAGAGGAAACCCATGCAGACACTGGGAAAACATACAAACTCCTAACAGACAGTGGTTGGATTTGAACCCAGGTCACTGGCACTGTAAAGTGTAATGCTAACCGCTATACTAGCGTGCCTGCCCTTTGAGCCCAGTGATGAAACAAACATCCTGAGCTTTGGGCTGAATGCACTTGGCATCTCCTTCACACTGCCAGCATAATAAACTTGCACAGGATAGCTGACCTAGAGTACAATGTGTATAGATGTGATTGTTTAAAATTCATGAGATACAATCATAATTAAAAGTGTAAAGAAAGTAAAATTTAAAAAATAAACAATTTTGACATTTTGCAATTAATCTAGTTGAAGTGTTTTTAAATATCTTGATCATCAGCGAAAAAACAATTTAAAAGGCCATCGGGGTGGTCTTGGGTGGGGCTACAGGATCCACTGGTCACAGACAGCTGTGTCACAGGATAGCTGTGTCCTCCAAACTTCGAGTTCAATTGATCCCAGGGAGAAGAAGGGTACAAGTCAGGCATAATCCAATGCATTGATAAAATATGTATACAGACAAAAATAGAAGTCAGGTGAATTTAAACAACTTGTGAAGAGCCCATTAATAATTATAGCACAAAGATAATTCAGCCCTTCGAGTCTGTGCTGCAATGTTGTTTATTTTTGAGAGTGTTATCTTTGTGAATTAATGGTCACACACTGTAGCATACCGAGTGAACAGTTGTCTGAGCATACTGGAAAGGGATAGGTTTGTGATTTTAATCAAGAGGAGCTTGCTGCTGCATTATCAGACTTTGTTTTTGCACTTATAGGAGAGAAATTCAGATCTATTAAGGGACTACTTCAATTGGCCTCTGGTTCTCTTTGATAGATGAAGGACCTCTAGAAAATTACAAAAAGTGATCCCAAGGATCTTGTATCACCATGGCAACAGGGACCAATCACTGGCACATAGTGCAGTGCTGCAGCTGGTCTCATGTCAGACTTGTTTAGAGTTCTCAGGAAAAACAAGGATTTCTTTTATCTTGGATTTTTCTGTGTGACAAGTAGGACTTGGAAATTACTTCTATCTCCCAGAAAGCTGCAGATGACATCCAAAATGGGTCTACCTCAGTGTGAATGTTGTTTTAGACATGTATGCACAGGTGCAATGAAAAACTTACTTGCAACAGCATCAGACACATAGCATCTTATAAGCAGCATTCACAAGAAAAACAAATTAAACACAAATTTTTGAGAAAGAACACAGTTAGAACCAAAATCGTCAATTTTAGTGCAAAGTGATCAAAGTCATTGTTGCTAAACTGTAGTGATTAGAATTGTGCTGGTTGGTCCAAGAACAGAATAGTTGAAGGGAAGTAGCTGTTCTTGAACCTGGAGGTGTGGGACATCAGGCCTCTGTACCTCCTGCCTAATGGTAGCTATAAGATGATGACATGACTACCTACCTTTATGCATTTTAAGACATACAACACCTCTTCTGTAATGCAGACACTCTTCATGACATCACTATTAATTTCTCAGAGTTCCCTAGCATCCATGTCTTTCTCCAAGGTAAATACAGATGAGAAATTTGTTTAGGAACCTCACCCATCTCCTGTGGCTCTACATATAGATGACCTTGTTGATCTTTAGGGGGCCCTGCTCTCTCCCGAGTTACTCTTTTGACCTTAACATACCTGTAGAGACTTTGGATTCACCTTTACCTTATCTGCCAAGCTATCTTATGTCCCCTTTTTGCCCTGATGATTTCCCTCTTAATTGTACTCCTATATTCCCTTTACCCCTCAAGGGGTCACTTGATCCCAGCTGCCTTAACCTGACATGCCTCCTTTTTCTTAACCAGAGCCTCAATATTTGTCATCCAGGGTTCCCTACTGCTGCCAGCCTTGCCCTTCACTTTACCAAAAAATATGCTGGCCCTGAACTCACGTTATCTCACTTAAAAACCTCCCACTTGCCAGACATCCCCTTACCTGCCAACAACCTCCCCCAATCTACTTTTGAAAGTTCCTGTCTAATATTAAAATTGGCCTTGCCTCAACTTTGGACTTTAACTTGTGGACCAGTCCTATCCTTTTCCATAACTATCAGGAAGCATTTGGGGAAAGAAATAGTTTCAGGTTGATAACCCTTCATCAGAACAATCAAAATAAAAAAATGCATTGTACTCTAACATATCAAAATATTTAGAACAATTATTTCTAATAAATATTACTTAATAAAATGCTAGTCTGACAGAACTAATGAAGGGTCTTTGACCTGAAATGTTGGTGTTTTCCTTTCCAAAAATGCTGCTTGAACGGTTCCCAGCAGATCCAGCAAGCCACCCATTTCTTCATTTTGGTTACTGAGCCAGAAATTTATCCCCTGTCAATGGCACCACATGGCCATATCCACACATTGACTACTGCTTGCCTTTGAATTTCATTCCAATGAAGTCACTGCATCAAGTTTCAGAGGCAGAGTACAATCTTTCCAAGCTCACACATCAGGGTCATAGAGTCACATTGTGCTGAAACGGGCCCTTTGGTCCATTGAATTCACTCCAACCATCTAGCACCCATTTTGATGGAGCCCATTTTATTTCCCTCACATTGCCATCAACTCCCCCCAGATTCTACCTCTCATCTATGCACTAGGGTGAATTTACCCATGGCCATATAACCGATCAACCCACACATTTTTGGGATGTGGGAGGAAACCCATAGTTATAGGGAGAATGTGCAAACACCACACATGGAGGTCAGGATTGAGCCTGGGATACTGGAGCTGAGAGGCAGTGGCTCTACCAGCTGCACTACTACATCATCCTGATTAGAGACATTAGATGCTTAGAGGCATTCTGCAAAGTTTGCAGAGGCAAAGCATGTTGTCAGCTATGAATCAATTAGTAGGAGTTTCACCCTGAAGTCAGAAGGCAGCAGATTAAGTCCTGCTCCAGAGGGTTGTTCACTAAACTCCAAGAAGCATGGGCCTGTTTTGAGGAACAACAGGGTAGTTCATGCCAATGCCTTGGTCACATTTTTGTCAACCACAGTTTATTCGAGCCTGATTGGCTGCCACATGCTTTGGGAAACATGAAGTTCTAAAACAAACCAATTTAAAAGTTTCTCTTTAAAACAAGCAATGTTAAAATAAGTGTAGCATGGGGGACTTCAATGATTATGCTACTGGACAAGTAATTCAGAACTCAGTTCAAAAGCCCACCAGCACTATTTTGAAAGTTTAAGGCCACTTTGAATGATCTAGAAATCGAAAGCTGACAACAAATGTGAGCAAGTTAGATTTTTAAAATAAAGAACAAAAAGTTGTTTATTGATCTCCTTTGAGAAGGGAACCTGACATCATTACTAGTTCTGTTCTCCACTCCCACACCAATGTGATTCACTCTAACAGATCCACCATGCGAATGATTCAATTGTATCAAACCACTAACAGCAGTTCAGGAAGAAGGCTCACCACCAGCTTCTCAGGGCAATTAGGGATGAGTAATAAGATAACTAGAGCATGAGAATGTATCAAACAATTCTGACCAGTCATGCCAATTAGACAAAACTTAGCAACTCTGAGTGCAAAGTAGCAATTATCTACTGCTTTATTGTGTTCACATATGTGAAGAACTAGGAAGACTCATCTTGGTTTCAGCTTAAGGATGACCAATTTGTTTCAAGAAAGAAGCCATTTGATCTTTCCTAGTAATATCTTCCAAGTGGGTTGTGGTTGACTGAGTGATTTGGACACAAGATCAGAGGTGGGAGCTGGAGTAGAACATACAGCTTCTCCAGCCTGCTCTATTATTCAATCAGAACATAGCTGATCTGACTTTTGACCTCAATTCCACTGTCTGTTTTCCACAAACATTTGTAGTCCAACAATCTCTCAGGCTTAAGCATAGATAATGACTTGGCATCCAGTTCTCTAGTGTAAAGAATTCCAAAGTTTCACAGCCTCCTAAAGGAAGAAATTCCTCTTCTTGGTCAAGAGGCTGACCAGATGTTCTGTTTCCATGGGAGAAATCCTCAGAACCAATTCTGTCAAACCTCCTCAGAAACCAGAGGGAGGTGAAAGGCTACATAATATTCTTAAGTTAAGAAAAATTATACCTCAAGCAACGGTCTGATGGGAAGAGCAGGGCACCAAATAGCAAATGCATTTAGTTGAAATAGGCCCACACCCATGTTCCATCTTCCCACCCCACCTCCCATATTTAGTTCCATACCCCACCTTCCTTTCCTATCAGAATCCATTATCTGCAGCCCTTTGTCACCTCCACCCATCACCTCCCAGCTTGTGTCACTATTTCTACTCTCCCTTCCTCCATCTGCCTCACCTGAAGGTGACTATTGCTTGTTAGCTCTTGCTCCACTCCTTCCCTTCTCCTCTTTACACTATCTCCCTTTTTATCTTTGTCCAGATGAAGGGTTTCAACCAGAAACATCAACTGTCCATTTTCCTCCACTGATGTTGCCTGACCCATTGAGTTCCTCTAGCATTTTGTTCATTGCTCCACAGTTGCTGTTTGATTAAGCCTTTACTGAGTTCAAAGCAAACATGTAGTTCAGGTTGTTTCCCCCCCACCCCCATAGAGTCATAGAATACAGCAGCACAGAAACAGGCCCTTTGGCCCATCTAGTCTATGCTGACCTGATCTTCTGCCTAGTCCCATATCCCTCCAAACCCCTCCCATCCATGAACCTATCCAAACTTTAAATGTTATAATTGAACCCACATCTATCACTTCCACTGACAGCTTGTTCCACACTTACACCACCCTGAGTGAAGATCCCCCTCAGATTCTCCTTAAATACTTCACCTTTCACCCTAAACCTATGACCTCTAGTTCTAGTCTCACCCAACCTGAAAGGGAAAAAGGCCTACATGCATTCACCCTATTTATACCTCTCAATTTTGTATACCTCTAAGATCCCCCCCTCATTCTCCTGTGCTCCAGGTAATAAAGTCCTAACTTATTCAACCTTTCCCTATAACTCAGGCCCTCAAGTGCCAGCAACATCCTTGTAAATTCTCTGCACTCTTTCAAGCTTACAATCTTTCCTGTAGGTAGGTGACCAGAACTGCACACAATACTTCAAATTCAGCCTTACCAACATCTTGTACAACTTCAACATAACATCCCAACTCCTGTACTCAGTGCCCTGATTTATGAAGGCCAGTGTGCCAAAAGCTCTCATTACAATCCTATCTACCTGTATACCACTTTCAAGGAATTATGGATCTGTAATCCAGGTCCCTTTGTTCTAGCTCACACCTCAGAGCCCTACCATTTACTGTGCAAGTCCTACTTTGATTTGTCCTCCCAAAGTGCAACACTTCACACTTGTCTGCATTAAATTCCAGCCATTTTCCTAGCTGGTTAAGATCACACTGCAAGCTTTGATAGCCTTCCTTGCTGTCCACTATGCCCCCAATCTTGGTGTCAATAGCAAATTTTCTGATCCCATTTACCACATTATCATCTAAATCATTAATATAGATGATAAACAACAATGGACCCAGCACAGATTCCTGTGGTACACCACTAGTCACAGGCCTCCCATCAGAGAGAGAACCATCTACTACCACTCTCTGGCTTCTCTTGCTAAGCCAATTTGCTACATCATCCTGAATGCCAAGTGACTTAACCTTCTGGACCAGCCTCCCATGTGGGAATTTGGGAAAGGCCTTGCTAAAGTCCATGTTGACAATGTCCACTCATTTCCTTCATCAACCTTCTTGGTAACCTCCTTGTAAAACTGCAAGATTGGTTAGACATGCCCTACCACACAAAGCCATGTCGTCTATCCCTAATCAGGCACTATCCAAATACTTATACAATCCTGTCCCTTAGAATACCTTTAAATAACTTACCCATGATTGACGTCAGGCTCACTGGCCTATACTTATTAACTTTTCTTGAACAACAGAACATTAGCCATCCTCCAGCACCTCATCTGTGGTTTTAAATCTCTGCCAGGGCCCCTGCAATTCCTGCACTAGCCTCTCACAAGGTCAGAGGGGACACCTTGTCAGGTGCTGGGGGATTTATCCACCTTAATTCACCTCAAGACAGCCAGCACCTCCTCCTCTAATCTGTGTACAGTCCATGACCTCACCACTATTTTGTCTCAATAGCCTGTCTGTCTCCAGAGTAAATACAGATGCAAAAAATTCATTTAAGGTCTCCCCCATTTCTTTCAGCTCCATGCATAGATGACCATGCTGATCTTCAAGAGGACTAATTTCATCCCTTGCTACCTTTTTGCTCTTAATATAGCTATAGAAACCCTCAGGATTCTCTTTCACCCTGTCTGCCAGAGCAACTGCATGTCCTTTTTTGCCCTCCAGATTTCTCTCAAGTGTTCTTTTGAATTTTTATACTCCTCAAGTGCCTCATTTGATCCTAACTGCCTATACCTGATATGCACCACCTTTTTCTTTACCAGGTTCTCAATATCCCTCGATAACCAAGGTTCCCCAAACCTGTTGGCCCTGCCTTTTATTCTAACAGAATCTGTACTCTCAATATTTCACTTTTGAAAGCCTCCCACATACCAAGCATCTTTGCCGGAAAACAGCCTATCCCAATCCATGCCTGCCGGATCCCTTCTGATGCCACCAAAATTGGCCTTACTCCAATTTAGAGTCTCAACTAGAGGAACAGTCCTATCTTTCTCCATAAAGATCTTGAAACTAATGGAATTATGGTTTACTAGATCCAAAGTGTCCCTGTACACACACTTGTCACCTGCCCTGTCTCATTCCCTAAGAGGAGATCCAGTATCACACTCTTTCTAGCAGGGACTTCTACGTATTGACCAAGGAAACTTTCCTGAAAACATGACAAACTATGCCATCCAATCCCTTTACCGTATGCGAGTCCCAGTCAATATGTAGAAAGTTAAAAATCACCTACTACCTCAACCTTATTTCATGAAAC
This sequence comes from Pristis pectinata, assembly GCF_009764475.1. NCBI lineage: Eukaryota > Metazoa > Chordata > Chondrichthyes > Rhinopristiformes > Pristidae > Pristis > Pristis pectinata. Next base: position 17,669,305 of record NC_067409.1, on the reverse strand, counting down.
TGTGTGCTATCTCTCTACATACTTGTTCCTCTAAATCCCGCTGACTATTGGGAGGTCTATAATATAGTCCCATTAACGTGGTCATCCCTTTCTTATTCCTCATTTCCACCCATACTGGGTCAGTAGACAAGCCCTCCAGTATGTCCTTTGAGCAGTGGCGTAACATTTTCCCTGATGAGTAATGCCAGCAGCCCCCACCCCCCAAACACCTCCTTTATCATGTCTAAGATATTGGAATGCCAGAACATTGAGCTGCCAGTCCTGCAACCAAGTCTCACTAATGGCTATATCATCAATAATTCCATGTGCTAATCCATACGCTAAATTCATCTGCCTTACTTACAATACTCCTTGCATTGAAATAGATGCATCTCAGAACATTAGTCCCACCATGCTCAACCTGTTGATTTGTCTTTGCTTGTAGGCTTAAGATCTACTTTCCACACAGCCTCTCCACTTGCTGCCCTGCCCAGCCCCCTGCAACTCTAATTTAAACCCCACCCCCAAGCAGCAATAGCAAACCTTCCCACAAGGATATTGGTCCCCCTCCAGTTCAGGTGCAAACCATCCCATTTGTGCCTGCCCTGAAAGGAAGCCCAATGATCCAGAAATCTGAAGCCCTCACTCCTGCACCATCTCCTTAGCCACATGTTAAACTACACTATCTTCCTATGTCTTGCCTCACCAGCACATGGCACAGGTAGCAATCCTGAGATCACCACCCTGGAGGTCTTATCTTTTAACTTAACACCCAACTCCCTGAACTCACTTTGCAGGACTTTATCACCCTTCCTGCCTATGTCATTGGCACAGATGTGTACCACAACTTCTGGCTGCTCCCCCTCCCCCTTAAGAATGCTGTGGGATCAATCTGAGACATCAGACTCTGGCAACTGGGAGGCAACATACCTACTGGGAGACTCATTCTTGTCTACAGAATCTCCTGTCTGTTCCCCTAACTAATGAATCCCCTATCACTACCACACTTCTCTTTCTCCTCCCCCCCCCCCTTCCCTTCTGAGGGACAGAGCCAGACTCAGTGCCGGAGACCTGGCCACTGTGGCGTTCCCCTTGTATGTTCCCACCCCCCAAAACAGTATCCAAAGTGATATACTTGTTATTGAGGGGAACAGCCACAGGGTACTCCACACTGACTGCCTATCACCTTTCCTTCGCCTGACAGTCACCCAGCTACCTGCATCCTAGGCATGATTGTCTCCTTGTAGCTCCTGTCTATATACCCCTCAGCCTCCAGAATGATCCAGAGTTCATCTAACTCCTGCTCCCTAATGCAGTCTATGAGGAGCTGCAGCTGGGTGCACCTCCAACAGATATAGTCATCATGGACACTGGAGAACTCCCTGACTTCCCACATCCTACAAGAGGAGCATACCATTACCCTATCATTCCCACTGCTCTAACTGTGGGAATAAGAAACAAAGAGAACTTACCAGAACCTTACCTTAGCCTCTGCTCACTTCCGCCACCTCTTCACGCCAAAACCTCAGATCCCCCATTCTAACACTTGCCGATTCCAACAATGGCTGCTCAACTTGACCGTAACTTCTTTTTATTGGCTGCTGCCAATTAGCTAATTGACCAATCAATTTTCAACTAACAATTTGCAAATGTGCCTCTTTTAGGCTGCTGCTAGGTGAAACTGAACAGAAAGTCCCGAGACTCACTTCTTTTGAAAACTCCTATCTCTCGCTGTGCACCATTACTATGTCACCATCCTCCACTCACTGCATTTTTCCTGTGGGGGGTTCTTTGCTGCAATTTTCATCTTAGAACATAGAATATTACAGCACAGTACAGGCCCTTTGGCCCACAATGTTGTGCCGACATTTTATCCTGGTCTAAGATCTATCTAACCCTTCCCTCCCACATAGCCTCCCCCCCCGCCCCACCGTTTCTCTATCATTCATGTGTCTCTTGGAGTCTCTTAAATGTCCCTAAAGTATCTGCCCCCACAACATCTGCTGGCAGTACATTCCACGCACCCACCACCCTCTGTGTAAAAAAACTTACCCCTGACATGCCCCTTATATCTTCCTCCAATCACAAAATTATGCCCCCTCGTGTTAGCCGTTGTCACCCTGGGAAAAAGTCTCTGACTGTCCACTCGATCTATGCCTCTTATCATCTTGTACACCTCTATCAAGTCACCTCTCATCCTCCTTCTCTCCAAAGAGAAAAGCCCTAGCTCACTCAACCTACCTCATAAGACATGCTCTCCAATCGAGGCAACATCCTAGTAAACTCCTCTGCACCCTCTCTAAAGCTTCCACATCCTTCCTATAATGAGGTGACCAGAACTGAACACAAAGCTCCAAGTGTGGTCTAACCAGAGTTCTATAGAGCTGCAACATTACCTCGCGGCTCTTGAAATCAATACCCTGACTAATGAAGGCCAACGCACCATACGCCTTCTTAACAACCCTATTGACCTGCACGGCAACCTTGAGGGATCTATGGACGTGGACCCCAAAATTCCTCTGTTCCTCCACACTGCTAAAAGTCCTGCCATTAACCTTGTATTCTGCCTTCAAATTTGATCTCCGGAAGTTTATCACCTCCCCCATCCATTCCTGTCCTCGCATAGCCATGGAGCGCTCTCCTATTAACCCTCACTGCTGTGTGGTAGCTCAGCTGAACAAATAAGATAAGATATCTTTATTAGTCACATGTACATCAAAACCCACAGGAACATGCATCTTCTGCGTAGACTGTTCTGGGGGCAGCCCACAAGTGTCGCCATGCTTCGGGTGCCAACATAGCATGCCCACAACTTCCTAACCTGTATGTCTTTGGAATGTGGGAGGAAACCAGAGCACCCGGAGGAAACCCACACAGACACTGGGAGAACGTACAAACTGCTTACAGACGGCAGCCGGAACTGAACCTCGGTCCCTGACACTGTAATAGCGTTACTCTAATTGCTACACTACTGTGTTACACTGGATTTATGCAGATAGTCCTTGACCACCTCATGATGCATTAGTTTGCTTTTATGAACTCAGCAAAGCCTTTATCAAGCAGCACCTGTGTGGGCCTATTTCAATTAAGTGTATTTACTATTCAGCACTCTGTCCTCTCCACAAAACTCCACAAAACATATATGTTTGCACTTCTGAAAATATAATAAGAATTTTATATAGACTTTCCCCTCCCTCAGGATACTCAATAATGTACATTCTGAGGAAATTTGACAGGATGGATTTTGCCTGGACTTCTCCCCGTTGATGGAAAGTGGAATAGAATATCAGGTCAGATACTTGACTGAGAAGAAGAATTTTTCTCTCAGGACGCTGTGAAACTTTGGAATTCTCGGCACGAGAGAACTGTGTAAACAGACCATGCAGACTCTGCCACACACACGTGTGTCCTGATGGTGTCCAACTTCTACTGTATGGCTAAGTTGCACATACCACATCCTAAGCAGCAGGGCCTTGTCTGTCTTGCTGGTCTCCAGTGAAACATTATAAATCTGTTAAGAGGTTGTCTAGTCTGGTTGCTTAGCAACAGCAGCAGTTTGGCACTGAAGGAGATTCCAAATACTAGTTCAGTAGAAAGGTTCCCTGCTATTGCTCTTTCATTTTACACAACAAACCTTTCAATAAAACAAATTATGATGCTAAAGCCTGGAGAAACTCAGACGCAATGCAAACCTGACTGATTATGGGTGGGAAAAGGGCTGATAAATGCTTATTCAGGAACATTTAATAGAAAAACCCAACAATATCTTTCTGTTGCTACAAACATTTGGGAACTCGACTTGCTTTGAAATTCAGCTTTTGGGGCCATTAGTGATGGGCAATAAAATGCCAGAGCTGCTGACATCAAGAGAACAAATTTTAAAAGGTTTGCATTTAGTAGCAGCACTGAAGGCAGTGAGAATAGAGGGGATTGGACAATTCTCCTGTTATTCAAGCAAAGAGCCTGCAGATGGAGGTGATTGGGTAATTCCCCTGTCATTCAAGCCTAGCACCCATAAATGGAGGTGATTGACCAATTCCCATCATTCAAGCTAAGAGCCTGCAGATGGAGGTAATTGGGCAATTCCCTTGTCATTCAAGCTAAGAGCCCACGTGGCTGTATGTAGTTCAGGTTGTTTTTATGCACTTCCTTAATATGTAACCATCCTGCACTCACTGCATTTCTTTTCTGGAGAAATTGCCTTGCTTTGATTGGGAGAAGTTGTAGTTTCTTCTTCCTTCACTTTTTAAAAAGACTCTCTTTTCTGTTTGCTGTGGAGTAGACAGATCTCTGTGAGCCATATGTCTGAGACACAAACTAAGTAGTTTTAAAATTGGCCGATTGTCTAATCCAGAGCTGAGGTAGGCCAGTGAGTACAGGTGATGATGATCTGCACTCGGATCAGCAGCAGAGGTTTGGGTAATGTCAAGTTTGTGGAAGTTTGGCACTGTGGCATAGTTGGTAGAGCTGTTGCCTCACCTCCCGTGACCTGTGTTCAGTCCTGTTCTCTAGTACTGTCTGTGTGGAGCTTGCATATTTTTTCCTCTGGGTACTGCAGTTTCCTCTCGCATCCCAATGATGTGTGGGTTGTTAGGTTAATTGGCCATTGTAAATTGCCTGTAGTTGTAGTTGGGTGATACAACTGGGGAGGAAAGGTAGAAGTTGATGGGAATGTGGGGAGCCAACCAGAACTACATTTTAATGGTCATCAGGTCTTGTGTCTTTTGTAGAAGAGAAACTACTTTCCTTCTTTACCCAGTACAGTCTTTGTGTCTTCAGACCCACAGCAATGTGGTTGATTCTCAACTGCCCTCTGAAATGGCTGAGCAAGTGGATCTATGCAAGTGCAGTTGAGGCTGGGCCTTTAATGTTAGCCTTGCCACTGTTGCTCATATCCTGTGAGTTAAATGAAAGAAGAATTGGGTCTGCAAGTGACAATGCATGGATGAAGATCTTGGTAGAAGAACTGAAGCGGAGAATGAGCCATGATGTGTTACGACCATGTTATACTGGGGAATGAGATTTGAGGAGGGAAGCAGAATGGTTTCAGGATTCCCAGTATTTAGAGAAACTTCCAACGCTGGAGGTTTATGAAGCAATCTAACCACGTGGAGACGTTTGAGGCATTAACTCTGAAAGTTTAGCCTCAGTGTTAGTGATTAAACATCCATGTTGGAGGACTTTTTTGGAGCAGTGTTCTGCTTCTTTACTGCCTTATTCTCTGAACACAGTCACAACTGTACAATATGATCTTAAAAAAATGAAATATGGTATCCTTTAAAAGGAAGTATGCAGAGTTTTAAAGTGGATACAATAAAATAATGTTATGTCAATAATATGACATTGAGGCCTTTACTGCAAGGAAGCTTGAGATTAGAAGGAGGGAGACGTTTTTTATAATTGTACTCTTTAAATACCTCCAGTGATCTAACCTCCCCAATCCCCCAGGATGAAGAATTCCGGATATCCACCATGCTCTGTGGGGAGAAATTCCTATGCACTTCAGTTTCAAATGACCACACCCTTGCCTTGTAATTATGTGCCCTTGTTTGAGACTGTCCTACAATTTGAAACCTCTCAGCATTTACCCAGTCCTGCCCTCTTAGGATCTCCTGTATTTCAGTAGGATCACACTTCATTCTCTCAAACCCCACAGAATACAGATCCAACTGTTTTTAGTCATTCATGATAGGACAACCCTCTAATCCCACAAATTAGCCTGGTGAATCTCTTCTGGACTGCATCTAATGCTAGTATATCCTTTCTTTAAAAAAAAATGGGAACCTGTGGTGCAAAGTGGAACTGAGTGAAAGTTCTGAGTATTGATGCATTAAAAAAGTGTTCATAGTCATGTGTCATTGTGTTCCGTTTGAGACTGGGCAATGCAAGGGTATCCACCTCTTCTGGGTTTTCTGTCACCTCTTTGCTGATTGTCTTCATTCCAGCCAGAATTATGGGTATGGGTAGCTCAGGTGCTCCTTTCCATGGAAATATTACAAGATAATTCCATTATGTATCTCTGCTGGTCAACATTAGAATCGTCTTCCCTCTGAGTTAATGTTGCCAGGCTTTGCAAGGAAAGCAAGTGCCTCTGCCATTCAAAACAAGCCCAAAACAAGTGGCTCACCCATAAACTGGCTCCCAGGCACTACTGTAAACTATAACAGCTCATTCCTAGCAACACATCATAGTTTCCAACCCCTTAACAATTCAAAATATCTAGTTGGAAGGCGAAAGGATTGCTTGATTGCCGTAGTGTTTATTAAAATCCTTGCCCAATGACTTCTGAATTAGCAGCAAAAAATGGCAAAACATTAATGTGATTTTTTTTAAATGTAAAATAGCAAGTCCATGTTGGCAACACTGTTCTGGAGTAAACCTCTGCGTTTGAATACTGAGAGAGTGTTACACTGTCAGAGGTGCTGCCTTTTGGATGATCCATTGTACAGTATGTGCCCTCCACACAGAAGAGAAAGTAATTTAAACTTTTTACCAGTACATTCATATTGACTGATTTCTGGTATGGCAGAGAACGATGTAAGTGCACTTCAGGAGTCAAATAAAGCCACTTAACTCATGGATAGAAATTAGTCCTGGGTCTGTAGCAATTGAGAGGCAATTAAGGATGGACAATAAATGCCAGCATTACCAGGGCATCCAAATCCAATGTATTAAAAGCTGCACAGCAGTATTTTGAAGAGGGGGGAGTTACGCTGCTTTTTGATAGAAACTTAGCAAAAAATCTGCATGGATTTAAATGTAATGTCTTTTTCTCCAGAAAGATTAAATGTTAGTGGAACCGATTGTTATGAGATTTGAAGCTTTGTAAATTGTTAACACTAGTAGAAAATTTCTCCATGCTCTGATACAATTGCTTTTTGTAAAAATAACATTATTTCTTTTAACAAATTTTATTGAAAATAAAAAAACTAAAGTGTTGCGGAGGAACATGCTTAGATGTTTGAAGATGTGTAGGGGACTTAATCCTGGCCTATATTCATCAGTCACACAGCATTAGTAAAGATAAACCCAAATTCTCGGGTCAGTATTACATTGGTATTTGTAAGAGTTTGCTGTGAACGAATTTAACAGCCACATTTATGATATTACAACAGTGGCTACATTTCAAAAGATCCTCATAGGCAACGAGGCATCTTAGGATATTCTGAAAGGGATATGGAAGATGTGAAATGAATATAAAACCTTTTCATGTAAATCCGACAATACACTTCTGCTTCTGACAGGGAATTCTGAATTGTAATGCAAATTGGAAGGAATAACACAGCTTTTGGTTGAAATATTGCTGAAAATCTGCATAGATTATAGGTATACTTTTCCCAAAATGTCAGTGAAACTGGTTATTATGAGATAGATATCTTACTTTGTACTTACTACCACCAGTAGATCTCCCCTGGCCCTTACTTGGTTTCATTTTTATATAAATGAATTTTACTTGCCTTTTATTTTAAAATATATAAAAAATTATTGTAAAATCTTGTTTATTTTGTCAAGAAATAGTGGTAAAATTGAATCAGTCCTTTAGTTTTTGCTGTTGCCAATACTTATCCATCACTCAGTGTTGTTAAAATAGATAATCAATAGATGGTTGCTGTTTGTAAGAGCTCACTGTGAAATGCTGGCTGCCATGTTCCCTGTATTACAACAGTAGCCTCATCTTGAAAGTACTTTTCTGGCTGTAAAGCATGTTGGCACGTTCTAAAAGCAATGTAGAACGTGCCTTAAAAATAAATGCTTTTGTCTTTTGTTGGGGCTGATGTTCAGTCTATGGAATGGTGTGAATCAGACGGTGTCATATTGGTTGCCTGCCATATCCCTCAACTGGTTTTTGGTCCTGTTGAACAGAATGATGTGGAGTAGCCATCCACATTCTTTGTGCTGCAGAAGACTCCGCTCCTGTTACAGGAATTGGTGGTTTTAGTTAACACCTGCATTTTCCGAGTGGAATTAGTAACCAGTTGGATTGGGGGAGAGGAGGGAGGGCATGGAACTGGCAATATCAGACTCGTCCCCCATTATACAACTTGCCTGATTGTCCTTTCCAATCCAGTACTGCCTGTTTTATTCACCACATCTCATTTTCCAACTGAGCTGAACATTTTTGGCCTCTATTCATATTTTGAATTCCAACACAGGCAGTTTTTTAGAACATAGAACACAAAACATAGAAAGGTACAGCACAGGCCCATGATGTTCTGCCGAACTAATTAAACTAGTAATTAAATGTCTAACTAAACTAATCACTTGTAGCAACACAATGTCCGCATCCCTCCATTCTCTGCACATTCATGTGCCTATCTAAGAGCCTTAACCATATTTGCCTCCACTACCACCCCTGGCAGTGCATTCCAGGCACCCAGCACTCTGTGTAAAACAAAAACTTGGCCCGCACATCTCCTTTGAACTTACCTCCGTCACCTTAAATGCATGCCCTATGGAATTAGATATTTCGACCCTGGGAGAAAGATACCTACTGTCTACTCTGTCATTGCCTCTCATAATCTTCCATCAGGTCTCCCCATTGCCACTCCAGAGAAAACAACCCAAGTCTGTTCAATCTCTCCTTATAGCACATTCCCTCTATTCTAGGCAGCATTCTGGCAAACCTCTCCAGAGCCTCCACATCCTTCCTATAATGGGGCAACCAGAATTGAATGCAATACTCCAGATGCAACCTAACCAGAGTTTTGTAAAGCTGTAACATAACTTCCAGACTCTTGAACTCAGTGCTTCTGCTAATAAAGGCAAGCATGCCATGTGCCTTCTTTACCACCCTATCAACTACTTTCAGGGAGTTATGGACTTGAACCCCAGACCCCTCTGTACATCAACACTGTTAAGGGTCCTGCCATTAACTCTGTACTGTCCCTTTATATTTGATCTCCCAAAGTGCAACACCTCACGCTTAGCCGGATTAAACTCCATTTGCCATTTCTCCACCCATGTCTGCAACTGATCTATATCCTGCTGTATCCTTTGACAGTCCTCTGCACTATGCTGGAAACATTCATCAGGTCAGACAGTATCTGTGGATAGAGAAACAGAGTTAAAATTTCAGGTGAGAGATCATTTATCAAAATGGTCTGATGAAGGTTCGCCGACCTGAAATGTTAACTCTGTTTCTCTATTCACGGGTGCTGCCTGACAGTAATAAATCTTATCTGACCTGATGAGTGTTTCCAGCATTTTCTGGTTTTGAAAATGAGAGGTGTTGGGTTTCCGCTTTCCACCATCAGAGGAAGAGCAGTTTAAATGCACTGCCCTAATGTTAATGTTCACATGTTATGAGGTGTCTAATTAACTTTAACTTTCTGTTCACTCTTTCTCTTCATGCTTTGTGTACGAGTTGAAATAGACAGCATGGACATGGTGCTGAACTGAGTTCACCTCAGTTATTTCTTTCCAACACTGAAGGTTTTAAGATGACCTTCTTGATAATTTCAAGAATGTGAAGAGGATTAGAAATGGTAGTATGATAAAAATGGATTTGAAATTGAAATTAATTAGAAGCAAATCAGGTGAAAAAACATCAACCAAAGCATTAGAACTGTGGATGAAACTACAAGGAAGGGAATCCAAGATACAAATAGTTTTAATGTATATTTCATTTTCAAGAGAGGGCCAGGATTAAGAAAGCTGGGTGCAAGATGCTTCTTTGAGTTGATTAACTTCGTTATCTGAAAAAACCCTGTCCTTATAAAAGAGCTACTCGGCTTCCACGAGAGAGAATACATCTGCTTCAGCAAGATGTGCAAAATGTCCCTTTAGGTAAACTTGGGACAGTTTGCCAAATAATCAAGTCAAGTACTGCTAACTGATAACTCTCGTTGTGTGTGAACAGTTTGTAACTCACACATTCAGCAATTGATTCATCCCCAAACACAGATTTCAGTTATCGTAATTAGAAATCAACATTAATGAATAAGACAGCACTCAAACTGAAGTGATTATGTGGGTGTGAAAAGCGGTGACGATTTGGGAATTTCACTTCTGCAGTTTGTTTGATTTTTGGGAAGGCACATTGTGGGGTGAACAGAAACAGAATGCTGTAAGAACTCAGCAGATCAAGTAGCATCTGTAGAGGCAAAAAGTGTATGTCAAAGTTTCAAGTCAGGACTCTGCATCAAGACTGAGAGGGAACAGGAAGGATTGTGAGTATATCTTGGGGTCCAAGTCCATGGCTCACTGAAAGTGGCCACGTGAGTAGATTGGGTGGTAAACAAGGCATATGGCATGCTTGCCTTCATTGGTTGGGGCATTGAGTATAAGAGTAAGGAAGTCATGTTGCAGCTCTATAAAACTTTGGTTAGGCCGCACTTGGAGTATTGTGTGCAATTCTGGTCACCCCATTACAGAAAGGACGTGGAAGCTTTGGAAAGGGTGCAGAAGAAGTTTACCAGGATGCTGCCTGGATTAGAAGATATGGGCTATAAGAGGTTGGATAAATGGGGCTTTTTGCTCTGGAGCATCAAAGACTGAGGGGAGACCTGGTAGAAGTTTATAAGATTATGAGAGGAGTAGACAGAATCTTTTTCCCGGGGTAGAAATGTCAAATACTAGAGGGTGTGCATTTAAGGTGAGAGCAGGAACATTTAAAGGAGATATGCAGGGCAAGTTTTTTTTTTACAGAGTTATAGGTGCCTGGAACGAGCTGCCAGTGCTGGTGGAGGAAGCAGATATGATAGTCGTCTTTAAGAGGCCATTAGACACATGAAACTGCAGGGAATGGAGAGATATGGATCATGTACAGGCAGAAGGGATTTAGTGTAATTCAGCATCGTGTTCGGTGCAGATATCGTGGGCCAAAGGGCCTGTTCCTGTGCTGTACTGTTCTATGTTCTATATAGCGTTACATTCAGTACATTGGGGGGGGGGGGAGTGTTGGAGGTTGGTGGGTGATAGGAAGAACCTCGACTATACCTCCTCCCACCCTGCTTCCTGTAAGGATGCATTCCCCTTTTCTCAAATACATTGCATCTGTCCTCAAGATGAGGCCTTTCTATTCTAGAGCTTCTGAAATGTCCTCCTCCTTCCAGAAGTGTGGCTTCCTGTCTGCCATAGTTGATGGAACCCTCACACACATTTCCTCCATATTCCCTTATGTCTACTCTGAACCCCCCCCCCCCCCCCGAGGCCGAACAACAGTATTGGTCCTCACCTTTCACTCCATCAGCCTCCGCATCTAATACATCATCCTCCGCTATTCCCATCAGCTCCATTGCAAGAGAAACAAAAGACTGCAGATGCTGGAATATCTAAATGAAAAACACTATGATGTTGAAGGAACTCAGCAGGCCAGGCAGCATCCGTGGAGAAAAACAGGTGGTCAACATTTCAGGTCAGGACCCTTCTTCAGGGCTAAAGATAGGAAAAAGGGGAAGCCCAATATATAGGAGGGAAAACAGCAGTGATAGGTGGACAAAAGAGGGGAGGCGGGGTGGGCACAAGGAGGTGATAGGTAGATGCAGGTAAGAGATAGTGATAGGCAGGTGCGGGGGAAGAGGGGAGAGCAGATCCACTGGGGGATGGATCAAAGGTAAGGAGGAAAAAAGGGTAGAAAAAAAGAGAGAGGAAAGGGAAGAAAAGAGGCATGGTTGGGGGGGGGTGGTGTGGGGGTGTTGGGGTTGAGGGGATTTCTTAAAGTGGGAGAATTCAATGTTTATGCTGTTAGGCTGCAAGGTTCCAAGATGGAAAATGAGGTGCTATTTCTCCAGTTTGCGCTTGGACTTCTGGCAGTGGAGGAGGCTGAGGACTGACATCAGTGATGCAGTGGGGGGGAGGGGGTGGGGGCTGAAGTGTCTGTGATGGAGTGGGAGTGCTCCATTGCAATCACACCACCAGTCATATCTTCCCCTCCTTTCTGCTTTCTGCAGGTACCACTCTCTTTGGGACTTCCTCATCTGCTCCCAACTCTCATTACTACCTACCTACCCACCCCTCCCTGTCCCTTGGCACTTTCCCCTACAAGTACAACCTCTCCCCTCACTACCATCCAGGGACCTAAACAGCCATTCCAGTGAGGCAGAGGTTCACCTGCACCTCTTCCAACCTGGTCTACCACACTCAGTGCTCGCAATGTGAAACCAAGCATTGACAGTTGCACTGTGCTCTGTCCACAACAGCCATCTCAAGATTCCAGTTGCATGTCATTTTAACCCTCCTTCCCACTCCCAAACCAACTTGTTTGTCCTCGGCCTTTGCCGTTGCTGCAGAGAGCCCAAACTCAGATTGAAAGAACAATCTTGTATTCCGCTTGGGCAGTTTACAACCCAATGGTGTGAATATTGAATCTTCCAGTTTCAGGTAACCCACACCCCTGGCCTTCTCCTCCCACACACTCATCTGCCCACCTAGTTTTCTCCTCCCTTTCTCCATTCCCTCCACCACCGGCACAGTGTACTGGTTAGCGTAACGCTATTACAGTGCCAGAGACCCAGGTTCAATTCCCACTACTGTCTGTGAGAAGTTTGTACATTCTCCCCGTGTGTCTGCATGGGTTTCCTCCGGGTGCTCTGGTTTCCTCCCACATTCCAAAGACGTACAGGTTAGGAGCTGTGGGCATGCTATGTTGGCGCCAGAAGAGTGGCGACACTTGCGGGCTGCCCCAAGCACATTCTCAGTAACGCAAAAAGACGCATCACTGTATGTTTCGATGTACGTGTGACTAATAAATAAATATCTAATATCTAAAATATCTAGTGGCTGCAATGTGTACTGTCAACAGAATGCACTGCAGTTGCTCGCCTAAGCTATTGTGACAGCACCTCCAAAGCCTACAACCTCTACCATTGAGAAGGACTGGCAGCAGATACATCGGAACACCATAGAGTAATACAGCATGGAATCAGGCCCTTCAGCTCGTCCATGTCAACCAAGATGTCTATCTCAGCTGGTCCCACTTGCCTGCACTTGGCCCATATCCCTCTATGCCTAACAAATAATCTGCTGGAGGAACTCAGCAAAGACGTGATGCAAAGCTTCGACCTGAAACGTCAACAATTCCTTTCCTCCCAGGAGAGGAACTCAGTTCCTCCAATAGATTTCGTTGCTCCAGATTCCAGCATCTGCGGTGTCTTATCTCCCTCTCGGCCTTTTCTATCCATGACCCTGTTCAAGCATCTTTGAAAAGTTGTAATTTTACCACCCCCCCTCCCTGCCCACACCCTCCTCGGGTGGCTCACTCCATATACCAACCACTCTCTGTGTGGAAAAAGTTGCCCCTCAGGTCCCTTTTAAATCTTTCCCCTCACCTTAAATCTACGTCCTCAAAATTTAGACTCGCGTATCCTGGGAAAAAGACTTGAGCATCCACCTTATCTACACCCTTCGTCATTTTATATATCTGTATAAAGTCACCCTTCTACCTCCTGCACTTTACAGTCCCAGCTTATCCAGCCTCTCCTTCTAACTCGAGCTCTCCAGTCCCAGTAATATCCTTGAGTCTTTTCTTCACCCTTTCCAGTATCTACTGATTTCCCTCCAAGTTGCTCAATATCCTGACTCAGAAATATATTGTTAGTCCTTCATCTTTGATGGGTCTGTGTCCTGGAACTCCCTCCTCTCTAGCACTCTGGGGTTACCTTCACCAGAAGGGCTGCAGCTCTTCAAGAAAGTGGCTCACACCACCTTTTCAAGGACAATTTGTGAAGGCAATATATGCTGGCCTTCCCAGTGGCATCCAGATCCCAAAAGTGAACAAAGCAAGTTCAAGTTTGGCTGAATTGGTTGGTAGCCTCAGTTACTCTCAGCAGAGTTCTTGCACTCTAACCAACTACTCTGAATGTCACAGTCCATAGCCTATAATAATTCCTTACATTTTCCATTTGTCTGAGTTTTCTTCCTTATTTCTTCTTGTTTTCTCTCCCTCCTTCCCTTGAGGTACCAAGTGATTTGCAGAGAAACTTGCTCCTCAAGTGTTGCCTCCTCTGGCCCCTCATCCAGTCCAGATGAAGGGTCTCGACCTCAAACATCAACTGTCCATTTCCCTCCACAGATGCTACCTGACCCGCTGAATTCTTCCAGCAGCTGGTTTGTCTTGCTCCAGGTTTCAGCACTTGTAGCCTCTTGTACCTCCTCATGCAAGATGTTGTTTCTCACTTCAGGCTGGGGGGTGTGAATGCTGGTATCTTTAGTTCGAAATGGCCCAACAATGAGAGCTAATACCACCCGAACCTAACAGACACAACAAGTTTTTATTGCCAGAATTCACTGCTTCCTAACCAAGAGGAAGGGGCCTTGGGTAATTTTCCACTACTGCGTCAAGGGACTGAGATAGATCTGCTCAGACTAACCGGGTAAAAAGCCTGGGATTTCTGAGATGTCAAAACTGAGACCATGCCTAGTCTGTTGGGTGCATGTGAATGATTGCAGGGTCCTAAATGTTTCCAACATTTTAGTTAATATTTAAATTGTTGCATTGTAGAAAGGAGCCATTTATTGAAAAGAGATGTGAGCGGGAACTGGGTGTTGTGTTATGATGATGCAGTGGACCCAAATCATTGAGATCCTGTCTTGACACAGTCCCATTATTAATGACAAAAAAATAACACTGTACTGAGCCCCTCACAGCCTAAGTGTGTTCTCAGAACACTTAACAACAATCTTTTAAAATTTATTCACCATTGTAGCTCACTGAAAAGAAATCTGTATGTGTTTCTTCCTAATTGCAGGCAAGTGTCAGAATGACTGTGACTAGTTCCAAGCTTTCCTTTCTTCTCTTTTCTGAATTCACTGAATATCCTTGTTCAGTCAATTTGGTTCTAAAACAAGAAGCTTCTAATGGAACTGACCTGCTGCCTTTCCTGTTCATTGAAGCATACAAAATAGGAGCAGGAGTAGACCATTTGGCCTGTTCTGACATTCAATACGATCATCGCTGGACACCTATCTCAATATCATATTTCCACTTTCTCTCCATACCCCTTGATGCCACTTATGTCTATAAATTTATCCAAATGTGTGGTATCCAAACATCCAATACTCATATTGACTTGAATAGAGCCAAAGTTACAGAAACAGAAAATGCTGGTAATACATGGCAGGTTAAGCACCAGCTATGGACAAAGAAACACACTTCATGTCTCATGTTGAAGACCCTTTATCAGAACTGGAAAAGAGAGAAAAACAAGTTAGTTTGGAGTTGTAGAGAAGGTGGGGAAGGGAAGGATAGGACAGAAGGAAGCCTCTGATAGTGTGAGGCTGGGGTTGCTCTGCTGATAAGTTGTTGATGAAGCCATCTGATTGATAGATTCGTGAGGGATATTTGAGAGAGAAAACAAACAAAGGGACGTGAAAAAGCTGTGAAATGCAGGTCAGAGCCGTAGAAAGTGTCAGCAGATCAGTGGAGAGAGAAAAATTGAGCAGATATTACTGGTGCATAACCAAAAATAGAACTGGCCAGTTCTGTTACAAACAGAGAAAATAAAATTCCCTGAAATGGTTGAATTCAATGTTACATCTTGAAGGCTACATCATGCAAAAATTGTATAATGAACTGTGGCTGTGCTCCAGCATCTTCACATCTGAGTCCAAGGGTCATGGTTTCAAGTCCCACCCAAGAAAGCTGAGTACAGAGGTGAAGTTAACAGACCTGCTCAGAACTGAAGGAATGCTGTAGTGTTGGGGGTCTTGCTTTTGGGAAGAAAGTTTAAACTGAGGCTCTCTTTTCTCTCAGGTGGATATAAAAGAGCCCTTAATTAACATCACTGAAGCAGAGTTGTCTGGAGTCTAGAGTCATCTCCAGTCAGTAGCACTAAAACCCTACCATCACATCAGAACTGACTTCAGTCAAATCAATTTCAGAGGCAGAGTTCAAGGCATTGGCATGAATGTATAACACATCTAGTGCAACTGACCAGAGATGGATTTCTTGGTGCTAACCCCTCACTAATCTCTTCAGTGAAATCTCTCCAGGAAGATTGATGAGGGTAGTGCAGTGGATGTGGTCTACATGGATTTTAGTAAGACGTTTGATAAGGTTCTGCATGGTAGGCTTCTTCAGAAGGTCAGAGGCCAAGGGATCCAGGGAGGCTTGGCAGTGTGGATTCAGAATTGGCTTGCCTGTAGAAGCAGAGGGCTGTGGTGGAGGGACTGCATTCGGATTGGAGGGCTGTGACTAGTGGTGTCCCACAGGGATCGGTTCTGGGACCTCTACTTTTTGTGATATTTATTAATGACTTAGATGAGGGGGTGGAAGGCTGGGTTAGCAAGTTTGCAGATGACACAAAGATCGGTGGTGTTGTGGATAGTGTGGAGGGCTGTCGAAGCTTACAGAGGGATATTGATAGGATGCAGAGCTGGGCTGACAAGTGGTAGATGGAGTTCAATCCAGAGAAGTGTGAGGTAGTACACCTTGGAAGGACAAACTCCAAGGCGGAGTACAAGGTAAATGGCAGGATTCTGGGCAGTGTAGAGGAGCAGAGGGATCTGGGTGTTCATATCCACAGATCACTGAAAGTCGCCTCACAGGTAGATAGGGTAGTTAAGAAAGCTTACGGGATGTTAGCTTTCATAAATCGTGGGATTGAGTTTAAGAGCCGCGAAGTAATGATGCAGCTTTACAAAACTTTGGTTTGGCCACACTTAGAGTACTGTGTCCAGTTCTGGTCGCCTCATTATAGGAAGGATGTGGAAGCATTGGAGAGGGTGAAGAGATTTACCAGGATGCTACCTGGATTAGAGAGTATGGATTACGAGGAGAGACTAAAGGAGCTAGGGTTTTACTCATTGGAGAGAAGGAGGATGAGGGGAGACATGATAGAGGTATACAAGATATTAAGAGGAATAGATAGAGTGGACAGCCAGCACCTCTTTCCCAGGGCACCAATGCTCAAAACAAGAGGACATGGCTTTAAGGTAATGAGTGGGAAGTTCAAGGGAGATGTCAGAGGGAGGTTTTTCACCCAGAGAGTGGCTGGTGGATGGAAAGCGCTGCCTGGGGTGGTGGTGGAGGCTGCTATGTTGGTCAAGTTCAAGAGATTGTTAGATAAGCATATGGAGGAATTTAAAATAGAAGGATATGTGGGAGGAAGGGCTTAGATAGTCTTAGGTGTGGTTTGAAGGGTGGCACAACATGGTGGGCTGAAGGGCCTGTATTGTGCTGTATTGTTCTATGGTTCTAAATAGATCCATACCAAGATCCACCTATCACTCGCTAGCTCTTGCTCCACTTCTTCCCTTCTGTCTTTCAGTCCAGATCAAGTGTCTCGGCCGAAACGCTGACTGCCCATATCCCTCCACAAATGCTGCCTAACCCACTGAGTTCCTCCAGCTTCTTATTTGTTGATCCCTACCTGGTCCATCCCATATGTGACTCCAAACCCATCATTGTGGTTAACTCTTGACTGCCTCCTCATTGTTGGCACAGATAGGGATGGGCAATAAATGCTGGCTTTGTCAGTGACATCCACTTCCTGCAAATTAATGAAAACAAAATCATATTGCAGTTTGTGGGACGTTGTTCTTTGCAAACTGGCTGCTACATTTGATAACAGTGGCTATGTTTGTACATCATTAACTATAAAACTTATTGGTTGAAAAGTATCCTGACTGGCTGCATCATGGTCTGAATGTGCAGGAACATAAGAAGCTGCAGTGAGTAGTAGACTCAGCTGAATACATCATGGGCACATCCCTCCCCACCATCGGTAGTATCTGCAGGAGGCGTTGCTTCAAGAAGGCAACATCCATCATCAAAGATCTCCACCATCCAGGCCGTGCCATCTTCTAGCAGCTACCATTGGGCAGGAGGTACAGAAGCCTGAAGTCCCACACCACCAGCTTCAAGAACAGTTATTTCCCTTCAACCATTCAGTTCTTGAACCAAATGGCACAACCCAAATCACTACAGTTTAGCAACACTGTGACCACTTTGCACTCAAATGGACTTTGTTGTTTTTTTTAATTCTAATTGTGTTCTATCTTGTAAAAATTGTGTATAATTTATGTTCAATTTATGCTCAATTTATGCTTTTCTTGTGAATGTTGCTCATATGATGCTATAGGCCTGTTTTGCTGCTGCAAGTATGTTTTTCATTGCACCGGTGCGTTCAAATACTTGTGCAAATGACAATAATGTCAATTTAAACTCAACTTTGAAACACTTCAGGGTTTATATAGTCGAGAAACTGTTCTACAAATGGATGTGTTTTACAGTATTCAGTGGCATTGTGCTTTTATCCTACAATCTGCTGGGCCCCTCCATTTTCAATATTTCTCCTCATGCCACATTGATTAAATTTGTTTCAATCACGCATGCAGTCTGTGAGCCGCATTGACATCAATGTTGTAATAAACCCAGCAAGTTAAGATTATTGCAGTCTCCTTGTGCGGGGAGAGGATAAACAATAAAGTGCAATTTATATTCCACACTTGACCATAGCTGACAGCTTGAACAGGAATGTCGTGAATATGCTGTAATTAGCTTTGTGACTAGTATATTGATCATCTCCCAGTGCTCCTCTCTGAGTTTTCAATGACTAATTCAAACTAAAATCGTTAATGTTAGGTGGCAGTGCTCGTTTTCGAGCTTGAATACGCGTGTCATAGTGACATGCTTTCCCTCTCTCTGCACGTTATGTTCGCTATTAATTAAGATTGTTTTTCGATATGTCAACTTAAACTGAAAGGTCCTTCAGTTTGTGTGATGATGAATATATGCCTTATTCCCCTTTCTTTATGTAGACAATGCCATAAGAGATGCATAGATCTTTGAACAATAATTCAGGAAGCTTCCTGTTGTTTTTGCAGATGGAATATTTGGGAGGTGTCAGCTGGTCACGGCGATAGACGTATTCAAATACGAAGTTTCACCAAACGATCTTCAGCGCCTCCGTGATATCCTACAGGAACTGTCCCTCAAAGGTACTCATTAAGTAGGATGTTTATCTTTTTAAACAGCAGCTTTTAATAGAACACCAGTTATGTGTCTCACCCTCACAAGGGTTAGTTACATCATGGGATATGTCAGATTATTGAGATATTTGGGAAAAGTCACGTATATTCTACATCTGATTACTCTTTTAAACTGCTTGATTGATTGTACAGTGCTTTGAAATGGTTTGAGTACTATGGAAATTGTCATATAAATTTAAAATCTTCATTATGTGATGTAGAGAAATGAAATTTGAAACAGTTTCAGAATTTGCTCAGCATCGTAAGTGGTTTGTGCAATCATGCTGTTCCACTAAATAATTGACTTGATCGTCATTGAATTTAAATGCTGCTTGACAGGTGAAAGTGGGCTGTTTACAAGCTGAGTAAATGGCACTTTAGTATGTCCGAACAGAGGTTGCTCAGCTGTGAAAACCCACCAACTCCAGGATGAAGCAGGTCAGATCATCCATGGAAGTAAACAATGAGCATCCAAGTTAAACCTGGTCAAAGTCAGCAATGGTATTTTAGTAATAAACAGTTTGAGAATTCAAACTCCTCAGACCTTCAGCTAACTTTGGAATGTACTAACTAGTTTGTAGACAGTCTATTAATCAAGCACAAAGCAATAACTGTTCTCTCCAAATCAGGCACAGCTCTCTATGATAAGCAGTTGAATTAAAATCTGTGGTGTTCACAAGCAGTAATATAGGGAAGGCTGATGACCAATATCCAATACAAATTCTCTGACTTCCAACCAGCTTGGACACACTTCCTCTAATCCCCCTTGCTGTTAGGACTTTTCATCCCAAAACTGTTTGTCACTTCCGCCCTGGTTCCAGTAAGAAGTCAGTGTCATCAAGCACAGAAATAGGTCCTTTAGACCATTGAGAGGAAGGGGTTAGGTAGTGTGAGGGTGGTCTGATGGACGGCACGACACGGTGGGCCGAAGGGCCTGTTTTGTGCTGTATGGTTCTATGGAATCCATGCAGACCATCAAGCACCCATTTACACTAATCTTGCACTAATCCCAAATTATTCTCTTCACAATCCCATTAATCCCTTCTATCCCGTAGATTCTACTACCCACCTTCACAATAAGGGCAATTAACCAACTAGCACACCTGTCTTTGGGATATGGGAGGAAGCCAAGAGAAATCCATGGGACAATACACATGGTCACGGAGAACATGGACAGCACTGGAGGTCAGGATTGATCCCGGGTCACCGACGCTGTAAGGCAACAGATCCACCAGTTCCCCCTCTGTTGCATTCTTGTAATCTCTCCAATACAATCGTTCTGCCATGGCCACCTTTTATACCAATTCTGAGATGTCTTCCTTTTCCCTCACCCAAGGATTTCTCTCCGTCTTGTTCTCTCCACCTCACTTCCCATATTTCTGCCTGTTCCCCTCTCTCCCAGAACTACAGTAGAGTTCCTCTTGTCTTCATCTCCCACCCCACCAAGTTCTACTTTTGTCAGATCACTCCACATTTCTTCCAGCTCATGGAACTTCACCACACCCCTGCTTTTAATATTCCTTTGTGAATCCCTGATTCTGCTGCTTAATCACCCCAACACCCCTTCCCATAGCATCTTCCTCCGCAAGCGCAGGAAATGCAACACCTGTCCTTTTACCACCAACTAAGGCTCTGAGTGCTCCTTCCAGATGAAGCCATGTGGACTTGCACACCTTTCAAGTGAGTATCAAACAACCTGCTGGAGGAACTCAGTGGGTCAGGCAGCATCTGCAGAGGGAAATGGACAGTTGATGTTTTGGGTCAAGGCCCTTCATCTTGACTAAAGATCTGGAATCCAGAAGGGACTTGAACCAAATGTCGACTGTCCATTTCCCTGTACAGATTTGGCAGAAGATACAAAAGCTTCAGAGCCCATACCACCAAGCTAAGGACAGCTTCTATACCACTGTTATCAGACGCTTGAACAGACCTTTCATATGCTAAAGATGAACTTTTGATCTCCCAATCTGCATCATTTCATTTTATTTGTCTATCTGCACTGCTTTTTAACTGGAACACTATATTCTGCGTTCTGTTTTCCTTTTTACTACCTCGATGTACTTGTGTATGGAATAATCTGTCTGGATGGCGTGCAAACAAAACCTCTTCACTGTATTGCAACCAATTCCAATTCAATGTAGGAAAGGTTTGCCTGAATTTTTCCTCTGAGAAAATAAATATGGGGCAAGAACCGAAGATCAAGATGAACTCCATCAAAGACCTGAGAATCCTCTATGTACAGCACAAATATCATATTGCAAGACAAGAGTCCATGGGCAAGGTCCCATTTTATTTAGATCAGGCAAATGTTAAAGGCTATTCTAATAACACCTCATGTAAGACAGATTGCCCTCTGTAAGATGACATTTGCTTCCCTGGAAGGTTATGAAGGCAAATTATAAACGACCATGAGATAGATATGGAATTCTGGAAGCAGCATGGAATATCATTCAATCAGACAAATGTATTCTAAGAGAGTGAGACGAAGCCAAAGACAAACTGAAAACCCAAAGGCAGATGCCAAACTTTAAGTTCAAATGGACTGACACTGGTCCCAAGCATCTCTCTGGAAGGGAGCCACTGAGGGGGTAGACAAGACCCCAATGCACAATGCTGTGACCGAATCAAGGTTCCAATGGACCACAGCCAATAATGTCGATGTGAACAAGGAGCTCGCTGCCTGTAAGATTTAACAATCTATTTTGAATCAGAAGGGGTTGGAACCTGTATTGAAACCTGTACTGGAGTTCTCTGAAAACAGAAACAGTCAACAAATCATATAAACAGAAGGAAGGAAAGAAAATGGAATATGTTGCAGGATAGCACTTGCTCTCAGTATTAAGTGATTGTCATCTCTGCTGTTCTGACGGAGGGCCTTCAAGCTGACACTCTTCCCACAGATGCGACCTAACTTGTTGAGTATTTCCAGCACTTTCTGTTTTTATTTTACTGTGTCCTTGGTGTTGGATCCGAAAAAGCTAACTTCATTACTATTTAATGCAGCTCTATGAATATGCACTCCTCCCTGCAGCGGGATAGAGTAGCTCGATCCATGACTGATACATGGAGAATGTGAGAATGGAGACCTGTGAAGCAGGAGGTCAGATAAAATCTACCATGGTGTGACATTTTTGTACTTTGATTTTTTTCTGGCACTGATTTCTTAAACTGGTCTCACAGGCCTTCATGAGAAGGGATAGAAGAGACTAATCAAATATTATGGCAGCTTGGCTCAACATTAGGTTAAGATAATAGTGAAGACTAATGACCATGTTGTAGAGGCAAATATTTATTTGCTGAGCAATAATTTCAGTGGCATGTGATTCGGTACCATGGCAGTGTGTTGCTATGACAATGGCAGTTTGCGTCTATGCAAACATGCAAACATTATTAGTACAGACTGCACTAATGTCCTGAAAAGCAAACTGCGCTCAAATCTGGAGAAGTTCAAAGGATTTATCATCTTTGAACTTTCAATGCAGATGGAGTATTAGGATAATGCAGTCAGTATTAAAAATCAAAAATTGTGAATGAGAGTTTTTGGTGATGAGATGCGAGGAGCACGATATTCTAAATCCTGGCCTGTGCTTTTGAAATGCAACATTAAGTTCTGGTTGTAAATAGGATGTGCAGTTTTTTCCAGCTGTTATATCTGAATTTAGTTCCTTTAATATTTGCTAAGAGGCTATTCAGCCCATCGAGTCTTTGACGGCTCTGAGAACATTCCCATCAGTCCCATTTCCCTATATGTTTCCCTGTAACCCGTTCTCTCCATCAACATCTCCCAGTTTCTCCATATTGCCTTCAAGCTTCTTTACATGCTTCTCCCTAATGAAAATCCCATTTAGTTTTTTTTTCCATCAGCAAACTTTGTAATAGGACAATGGTTTCTTCACCCGAGTCTTTGAAATAGATTGTGACTACCTGGGGCCCAAACATTGATCCTCACAGTACACCAGTAGTCACAATTTGCCAATCAAAGAAAGATTGGTTGACTCACACTATATAGGGTCATACAGCACGGTAACTGGCCCTTCAGCCCAACTCATCCATGTCAACTGTGATGCCCAGCGAGCTAGTGGGCAGGCACAGTAGTGTAGCAGTTAGCGTAACGTTATTACAGTGCCAGTGACCCAGGTTCAATTCCTGCCGCTATCTGTATGTTCTCCCGATGTCTGTGTGGGTTTCCTCCAGGTGCTCCGGTTTCCTCCACATTCCAAAGACATATGGGTTAGGAAGTTGTGGGCATGCTATGTTGGTGCCGGAAGCGTGACGACACTTGCGGGCTGTCCCCAGAGCACTAAGCAAAAGTTGCATTTCACTATGTGTTTTGATGTACATGTGACTAATAATGATATCTTATCTGCCTGCATTTGGCCTATAGTCCTCTAAACCTCACCTATCCATGTACTTATCTCGATGGCTTTTAAATGTTGCTAATGTGCCCACCTCGAAAACATTTGCTTCCTGTCCCATGTCAGTATTTTACCCATAAATTTGTGTGCAACACCTTGTGACCAACTTGTGTGGGACTTTATCAAAAGCCTTCCAAAAGGCCAAATATGTGCATGATCACTGACCTAATTGCCTTTTCTGCTACTAGACAAGGACGTTGCAGACCACTGATCTGGTCAGCTGAGAGTAATATGGGTGAAAACATCTCAAGAGTAAGGAGCTAGATGCTGGGAGCCAAAAGCTAATGGAGAACTTCCTTTTTCTTTCCTGGCAGCTTAGGTTTTAGGTAAATTTGTTAGACCTAACAAGTGAAAACTGTTCAAAGCCTGCAGCACTAATGAAGGTGGCTCCATTTTAGGAACATAACAGCAAATCCCATCTCCCACTACCCTTAACTAAAAACCTCTTGGGCCTCCAATAAGCTTCTGTTTCAAGATCCAAATTTGTGAAGCCACACAAGTTGATCAATGGCAACTTGAGAGAACTAACTCCCCTATTCTTGACTTCCTCATCTTTTGTAACACAATTCACAGCTTGGGGGGGGGGGGGGTGCTCACCCACGAGCTCAGTCAGCCAAATAACAGGCTATATAACCTGTGACAAGAGCTTGCCACTTGACTTTCCAAAGCCTCTCCATCTTCGCAGAAGGCAAAAGACAGGCATGTGACAGAGTACTTTTCACCTGTCTAGAAAGATACAGTTGATTATCTGTATGGTGATTGTACGGCAATAACTTATGATCTGTGGACCATCTCCCAAATCTCTGAGCTCAAGCACTTGGAAGGACAAAGGTAATAGGCACACGGGAACACCAGCATCTCCAAGTCACATACAAGCCTCAACTGCAAACCTATGGCTGTTCCTTCATTGCTGCTGGATGTGTAACCTGCAACTCCTGATTAGACTGCATCTTTGGAGACAGAAGAGACTGCAGATGCTAGAATCTGGAGCAACAAGCAGTCTGCTGGAAGAACTCAGTGGGTGGAGCAGAATCTGCAGGATGAAAGGAATTGTCAATGTTTTGGGTCGAAAACCCGAAATGTTGACAATCCCTTTCCTCCCACAGATGCTGCTCAACCCGCTGAGATCTTCCAGCAGATCATTTGTGGACTGCATCTTTGGTGCACAGACTGCAGCAGTTCAAGGAGGAAGTCTGCCATCACCTACCAGAGGGCAACTGTATACAGGAAACAAATGCCCTCCTTACCAACTGCTCCCACATCCTGAGAATGAATAGTAACAATTAAAAAAAATACACACTATGATTCATACACATTTAGTAAATGGGTCCATGGTAATTAATCCTTTGGAACCCAGATGGTGAGCCACTTCCCAATATTTATTGGAACAGTGGACGTGGCCATTATAATATCAATCCTGCTGACTATATGTTGCTATTGTTAATAGATCAGATGGTGAACAGCCTGTATCTTTGATGACTGTCATCTGCATTGCTGGTAGCAGAGTTATTTGAGAGATTTGTAAACATGCACATCAAAGTTGTTTGAACAGAAGGTCTATTAAAGGAAATTAGAAGGTGTTGATGTCTTCAAGCAGCTGTTGATTATTTTGTGTTCCCTATCATGTGTTGGATAAACATATGAAGAATGCAATTACTTGTCCCATCATATACCTGTCACTTAATTGGAATCACTAATGCCACCATGAGATGTAACTATGAAGCAAGAAAGCTTTTCAGCCCAACATATTCATTTAGGATGGAAACAGCCTTGCAGTGCAGATGGAAAAATAGCTACTGCCTTACCATATCATCCAAAAGCATGAAGCAAAGGAGCAGTTTGTGTTTCGGACCACTACTGTGCCTGTACCTAAGCTGCTTCTCATTAATATGTGACTCTTAGCAGTGTGGAGGAACAGAGGAATCTTGGGGTCAATGTCCATAGATCCCTCAAAGTTGTCATGCAGGTTTATTGGGTTGTTAAGAAAGCATATGGTGTGTTGGCCTTCATTAGTCGGGGTATTGAGTTCAAGAGCTGGGAGGTAATGTTGCAGCTCTATAAAACTCTGGTTAGACCACACTTGGAGAATTGTGTTCAAATCTGGTCACTTCATTATAGGAAGGATGTGGAAGCTTTAGAGAGGGTGTAGAGCAGAGTTACCAGGATGCTACCTGGATTGGAGAGCATGTCTAATGAGGATAGGTTGAATAAGCTAGGGCTTTTCTCTTTGGAGAGAAGGGGGATGAGAGGTGACTTGACAGAGGTGTACAAGATGATAAGAGGCATAGGTTGAGTGGACAGTCAGAAATGTTTTCCCAGGGCAAAAATTGCTAACACAAGGGGACATAGTTTTAAGGTGACTGGAGGAAGATATAAGGGGGAACGTCAGAGGTATGTTTTTTGCACAGAGAGCGGTGGGTGCGTGGAACGCACTGCCGGCAGAGGTTGTGGGAGCAGATACATTAGGGACATTTAAGAGACTCTTAGACAGACACATGAATGATAGAGAAATGGAGGGCTATGCGGGAGGGAAGGGTTACATAGATCTTCGAGCAGGATAAAATGTTGGCACAACATCATGGGCCGAAGGGCCTGTACTGTGCTGTAATGTTCTATGTTCTCTGTTCTAATATGTTACATTAAGTTGAATCCACAGCATAAAAAGAGGCCATTAGGTTCAACTGGCCAATGGCAGCAATTTGGATCCACCAAGCCTCCTCCCACGAGTCTCAAACTAGGAACGTAAGAAGCTGCAGAGAGTAGTGAACTCATCCCTTCCTACCATTCGTAGTATCTACAGGAGGCGCTGCTCAAGAAGGTTACATCCATCATCAAAAATCCCAACCATCCCGCCCATGCCATCTTCTCACAGCTACCATCGGGCAGGAGGTACAGAAGCCTGAAGTCCTACACAACCAAGTTCAAAAACAGTTACTTCCCTTCAAGCATTCGATTCTTGAATCAACCTGCACAACCCTAATCACTATAGTTTAGCAACACAATGATCACTTTGCATGAAAATGGACTTTTTTTTTGTTCTTATTGTGTTCTTTCTTGTAAGAATTGTGTATCATTTATGTTTAGTTTATATTTTTCTTGTGACTGCTACTTATATGATGCTATGTGCCTGTGATGCTGCTGCAAGTATGTTTTTCATTGCACCTGTGCATACATGTACTTGTGCATAAGACAATAAACTCAACTTTAACTTTGCTTTGAACCCCACCCCTCGTGTAGGTGAGTGGTAGAATCTGGGGGTTAAGGTAGGATTAGTGCAAAATGGGTGCTTGATGATGGGCATGGACTCAGTGAGCAGAAAGGCCTGCTTTTGTGCTGTGCTCCTCTGTGATTCTATGAACATAACTTCTGTCCCTCCTACCCTCTCGTGCTTATTAGGCTTTGCCTTAAATACAATAATGGTGTTGGCCTCAGCTTTTCATTCCACATTCTGACCTCTCTCAGGGTGAAGAGGTTTCTCCTGAATTCCATCTTGGACTCATTAGTAACTTGTGGTGAAGGATAGAGAGCGGTTTTGGCTGTGTAACAAGCTAATCGAAACTGTGTCAGTTACGAGTTTGCTAGTCAAAGGAATTATAGGTCATCTAGACTTGGAACAAACAGTTCCCACCTAATGCTGAAGAGTACCACATCCTATCCAAACACTTATGTGGTGACATTGATTTTTCGTCATTTTTACAGTGGTGTTATCTTGGCAAAAATAGTGTCCTTTCTTTTTAAATGAACGTTTAGTGATACCATAAATTTTGGGGTATAAGTCGACTTCTCTGGTTTGGCTTCTCATTACTCTCCCTGTTGTAATTATTCTGTGCACAAATCCCTGGGGATCGCCTTCACCTGCTGCTTCAGTAATGACGGTCTACAGTACCTACCTACGTTACTGCTGTTGATAGACTTCAGGGAAGGTCATGAAGTAATGCTTTTCTTTGCAAGCTTTTCAAACCTTGTAATCTGGGCAACAAGTTTTCCCATACAAAAATTTGGAAGACGGGTCCAACATGTAGTTAAGGAGGCAAACTGCATTTTAGCCTTTATTGCAAAAGGTTTGGAGTTTAAAAATAGTGAGGTTTTGTTACGATTGTACAGGGTGTTGGTGAAGCCTCATCTGAAATACTGTGCACAGTTTTGGTCCTCTTACCTAAAAAAAAGATTATAATAGCAATGGAGACAGTACAAAGGAGGTTTGCCAGGCTAATTCCTGGGAAGAGAGGATTGTCCTAATAAGAGAGGCTGGACAATTTGGACCTGTATTCCTTGGAGTTTAGAGAAAATGAGGGGTCAACTTATTGAGAATATAAGATCTCAGGGTAGATGTTGAGATGTTTTCACTAGTGGGAGAGTCTCAGATAAGGAGACATAGTTACAAATTAAAGGGCAGTCATTCAAAATAGAGGTCATAGAAATTTCTTTTCACAGAGGGTGGTGAATCTCAGAAATTCATTACCCCCAAAGGGTTGTGGAGGCTAGATCATTGGAGGTACTTAAAGAGAAAGGAGGTAATTTTTAGAAAGATTGGAGAATTGAGAGCCACGGGGAACTGGCACAGAAGAGGAATAAGATAAGATACCTTGATTAGTCATATGTACATTGAAACACACAGTGAAATGCATCTTTTGTGTAGAGTGTTCTGGGGGCAGCCCGCAAGTGACACCACACTTCCGGCGCCAACGTAGCATGCCCACAACTTCTTAACCTGTACATCTTTGGAATGTGGGAGGAAACTCGAGCACCCAGAAGAAACCCACATGGACACGGGGAAAACGTACAAACTCCTTACAGACAGTGGCTGGAATTGAACCTGGGTCGCTGGCCCTGTAAAACGTTATGCTAACCACTACACTACCGTGCCCTGCCCAGTGTAGATCGGCTATGTTCATATTGAATGGCGGGGCAGGCTTGAGGGGCCTGGTGGTCTGTTCTTATTTTCTTGTGTTCTTGTACAGTTTGCAAAGTGAGTAGTTCTCAGTCATATGGACAGAGCAGTTCATGAAATGATACCAGTGTAGCGGCTAGCTACACACTATGATATGAAGACACAGAGTCGCTGGTTTCAAAATCAGAGGTCGAATGCCGACCCGGGGCGCAGTGCGCCTTTAATACCTGAAAACTTCCCGTGCTACAGTTCCCGTGCTGACGTCACGCGCATGTCACCTGACCTTCCCACGCGCGGGCTTTCCCAGCCCAGTGCTGGGGAAGAAGGAGGGCCCCGCGCCATCTTGGATTGGGGCCTCTGATGACGTCGCGATGTCGGGATCCGGTTCGATGCCGGTGCGGTGAGTCACTACATAACCCCCCCCCAGAACCGGCAATACCGTCGCGAAAACCAGAATTAAAGAAACTATGACTTGGGTGGCCTGCCCCTGCGCCGCGCTCGCTGTACCACTACAGGCTGGTCTGAGTCTAAATGAGCTGGCTTCAGCCGGTCAACCGTAAACACCTCCTCACGCCCCCCAATGTCCAGCACGAATGTAGATCCATTGTTCCTGACGACCCGGAACGGTCCTTCATATGGCTGTTGCAGCGGTGATCGGGGTGCACCCCTCCTGACGAAGACAAACTTACAGTCTTGGAGGGAAGTTGGCACATGGGCCGGGACCTGTCCGTGCCGCGAGGTGGGAATCGGGACCAGGCTTCCAAGCCGCTCGCGCAGCCAGTCGAGCGCCACGGTAGGTCCTTCCTCTGGCCCCCGAGGGGCTGGTAGGAACTCGCCCGGGACGACTAAGGGCGTTCCGTTGACTGTCTCCGCGGACGAGGTATGCAGGTCCTCTTTTGGCATGGTGCGTATCCCCAGCAGGACCCAGGGGAGTTCGTCTACCCAGTTAGGCCCCTTAAGGCGGGCCATGAGTGCCGACTTCAGGTGGCGATGGAACCTCTCCACCAGCCCATTGGATTGCGGGTGATAGGTGGTGGTGAGGTGGATCCGGGAACCCCACAAGTCAACGACAGCAGACCACAGGCCGGAGGTGAATTGAGCTCCCCTGTCAGAAATGATATGTGCCGGGACACCGAAACGGGCCACCCAAGTTGACAAAAGGGCCCGTGCACAGGACTGGGCGGAGGTATCTGCGAGGGGAATGGCTTCAGGCCAGCGGGTAAAACGATCGACAATCGTGAGGAGGTACCGCGCTCCTCGGGAGACTGGGAGGGGGCCGACCAGGTTGACGTGGATATGGTTGAACCTCCGGCGGGTAGGCTGAAAATCCTGCAAGAGGGCCTTGACGTGCTGCTGTACTTTTGAGGTCTGGCAGTCAGTGCAGGACTGGGCCCATTCGGAAACCTGTTTACTCAGGCCATGCTAGACGAACTTGTCTGACACCATCCGGACAGTAGTCCGGATGGATGGGTGTGCAAGGCCGTGGATGGCATCAAACACCAGTCTGCGCCAGGCAACTGGGACGATGGGGTGGGGTCTACCCGTGGAGATATCACAGAGCAGGGTGCGCTCAACGGGGTCTACCACAAGGTCTTGCAGTTGCAGGCCTGAGACTGCGGTGCGATAGCTGGGCATCTCCATGTCCGTTTGCTGTGCCTCCGCTAAGGCGCTGAAATCCACCCCCGGGACAAAACCTGGATGGTGGGCCGTGACAGTGCATCCGCGACCACGTTCTCTTTCCCCGACAGATGGCGGATGTCAGTGGTGAACTCTGAGATGTACGACAAGTGCTGCTGTTGCCGTGCGGACCAGGGATCTGAGGCATTGTGGAAGGTGAAGGTCAATGGCTTGTGGTCGGTGAAAGCAGTAAAAGGCCTGCCCTCCAAGAAGTAACGGAAGTGTCTGATGGTCAGGTACAACGCCAACAGCTCGCGGTCGAAGGCGCTATATTTGAGCTCTGGTGGTCGAAAGTGCCTGCTGAAGAACGCCGGCGGTAGCCAACGCCCTTCGATAAGTTGTTCCAGCACGCCTCCAACCGCTGTGCTGGAGGCGTCGACCGTGAGGGCAGTCGGGACGTCCGTGCACGGATGCACCAACATGACCGCGTCCGCCAAGGCCTGCTTGGTTTCAACGAACGCGGTGTGAGCCTCTTCCAACCAAACAATGTCCTTGCTTCCACCTGACAGGACAGCAAACAACGGGCGCATGATGCGGGCCGCGGATGGTATGAACCGGTGATTACCATACCGAGGAATTCCTGCAGGCCCTTGATGGAGGGGGGTCTGGCGAAACGGCGGATGGCGTCGACCTTCGCAGGCAGGGGCATGGCGCCATGTTTGTCGATCCGATGACCCAGGAAATCGATTGTCTCCAGCCTGAATTGGCATTTGACTGGGTTGACGGTCAGGCCAAACTCCCTCAGGCGAGAAAAGAGTTGGCGGAGGTGCGTGAAATGTTCCTGGCGGCTGTTGCTGGCGATCAAGATGTTGTTGAGGTATATGAAGGCGAAGTCAAGGTCACGCCTGACCGCGTCCATGAGTCGTTGGAAGGACTGAGCAGCGTTCTCGAGACCAAAGGGCATCCGGACGAATTCAAAGAGGCCGAAAGATGTGATCAGCGCCGTCTTCAGAATGTCGTCCGGATGCACCGGGATCTGGTGATACCCGCGGACGAGGTCGACCTTGGAAAAAATGGACCGCCCATGTAGGTTGGCAGCAAAGTCCTGAATGTGCGGCACGGGGTACCGGTCCGGGGTAGTAATGTCGTTGAGGCGTCGGTAATCGCCGCAGGGCCACCAGCCTCCAGCTGCCTTGGGGACCATGTGTAGCGGAGAGGCCCATGGGCTGTCCGACCTGCAGATGATCCCCAGCTCCTCCATTTTTTTGAATTCCTCCTTCACGAGGCGGAGCTTGTCTGGGGGTAGCCGCCAGGCGTGGGCGTGGAGGGGAGGGCCCTGGGTGGGGATGTGATGTTGGACGCCGTGCTTGGACAAGGTGGTGGAGAACTGGGGCGTTAGTACAGATGGGAACTCTGCCAGGACCCTGGCAAACTCGTTGGTTGATGTGGTGACTGAGTCGAGGTGTGGGGCCAGCAGCTTGGCCACACCCAACGAGAACATTTGGAAGGTCCTGGCATGTACCAAATGCTTACCCTGCAGGTCAACCAGCAGACTGTTGGCACGAAGGAAGTCTGCCCCAAGGAGTGGTTGCGCGACGGCGGCAGAATGAACCTCCAAGTAAAGTTGCAGGTGCAGAACTGGAGGTCTACCAACCGGGTGCCAAAGGTCCAAATGGCGCTGCCATTGGCAGCTCTGAGGGCGGGTTCCGGTGTGCAGTTGCGAGTCTCGCGGCCGGTGGGAGGCACGACGCTGACTTCGGCTCCAGTGTCCACCAGGAACCGACGTCCGGAATGCCTGTCCCACACATGCAAGAGGCTATCCGGGTGGCTAGCCGCCGTAGCCATCAGCGGCGGCTGGCTCTGGCATTTCCCGGAAACCTGCATGGTGGCCGGCCTGCTGGGCCACTGGGTATGTGGCGTGGCAACACGCTCAACGGACGCCCCACTCTCCTTTCTCGCCCACCAAAGGACATCCGCCCGGGCGGCCACCTTCCGGGGTTCGCTGAAATCGGCATCCGCCAGGAGCAGGTGGATGTCATTAGGTAACTGCTCCAGGAAGATCTGCTCAAACAGCAGGCAGGGTTTATGCCCGTCTGCCAGGGCCAACATCTCATTCATGAGCGCGGAGGGGGGTCTGTCGCCCAACCCATCGCGGTGAAGTAGGCGGGAGGCCCGTTTGCGTCGGGAAAGGCCGAAAGTCTCGAGAAGGACGGTCTTGAACTTATCGTACTTCTCCTCCTCCGGGGGCGCCTGGATGAAATCCTCGACCTGGGCAGCGGTGGCTTGGTCGAGGGCGCCCACCACATAATAGTACTTGGTGTCGTCCCTGGTGTTCTGGCGAACCTGGAACTGGGCCTTGGCCTGGTCGAACCAGACACGGGGCCGGAGGGTCCAGTAGGTGGGCAGTTGAAGGGCTACTGCCTGTACCTCTTGCTGTGCAGACATCGTGGGTCCAAAAACGTTTGGGCCCGTCGGGGTCACCAATGTAGCGGCTAGCTACACACTATGAAATGAAGACACAGAGTTGCTGGTTTCAAAATCAGAGGTCGAATGCTGACCCGGGGAGCAGTGCGCCTTTAATAGCTGAAAACTTCCCGCGCTACAGTTCCCACGCTGACGTCACGCGCATGTCACCTGACCTTCCTGCTTGCGGGCTTTCCCAGCCCAATGCTGGGCAAGAAGGAGGGCCCCGCGCCATCTTGGATCGGGGCCTCCCACAACGTCGCGATGTCGGGAGCCGGTTCGATGCCGGTGCGGTGAGTCGCTACACCAGGAACTTTTCCAAAAATTGACATCTCTCAAAGTGGGGAGTGAATTATATCCAGGTGCAACTTATACACTGAATCTTATTATATATGGTGTGAATTTAATATGCAGCTTGATCAAGTGGGATGTATGTATGCATTAAGGAAGATTGGAAGGGCATGAATGACAATGAACCTGAGAGGTCACATAGATAAATCTTTGAAGGCGCAATTGAAAGATGATAAAGTTGTTGAAAGCATGTACAATACCACAGAGTGCAAAATTCTGCTTGACTTTTATAAATCAATGGTTAGAACTTAATTGGAGTTTTATATCTAATTCTGGGCACTGAGAAATAGGGAAGATGCAATTTCTTTCATTTGGCCAATCTGAAAAATGCAACTTTAAAGTGAATGTCACTATTAGCCTCAAAATTTCACATTTGTATTGATATATTACTGCTTGTTACATGGCCCCTTGCATTTATGAGTTTTATTTTGCCTCATTATTTTCCAAATGTGACTTTTAACGGCTGCTGTTTAAAATGCATATCCAAAATCCATACATGCTTTATTACTTGAAGGTCTTTATTCTCTGATTAGCTTTGGAGATGAAAGGAGATCTGGCCTATTTAAGGAAATGTGTCTTTTGACTAAGACGGAACTAATCACATTTGTCTTGAGAGTCTGTCTCATTGGCTGTTCATCACCAGAGAAGCAGCCAGAGAGTTCTTCTCTTCCTTCAGTTCAGACCTACCTCAAGCTGTGTATGTTTGACACTTCTGCCAGGGGCTACGATTGAACTTTCGATAACTGGAGTATTCCAAGCCAGCTGTGAGTTACGTGCCCAGTGCAGTCTACTGATGCAGAAGGAGGACACATGTTATCTTTCATCAGGGTCCCCACTGAAAGTCACCAATCTCACCATACCCCTGGTATATGTTATGACAGATGATACATTTATAGACATCACGGTCCTCAATGTCAGTACTGTGGAATTATTGAACAGAAAGGCGGCACAGATATAGTGCTGCCTCACAGCTCCAATAACCCGAATTTGATCCCGACTTCTGGTGCTATCTGTGTGGAGTTTGCATGTTCTCCCTGTGACTGTGTGGGTTTCCCCTGGATGCTTCACTTTCTTCCCAAAGACATGATGGTAGGTTAATTAGTCCCTGTAAATTGCCACTAGCTATGTATAATGAGGAGAAGTTAGCTGGCATGTGAGAAAGAATAAGTTACAGGGGAACATGTAGGGGAATGGGATTGATGGGAAAGTTCTGAGAGCTGGTTGAGACTTGATGGGCTGAATGGCCTCCTATATCAAGAGAAAATATGAGGAAGTAGTTTTTAACCTTTCAGTGTTAAGGTGGTCTGTGTCTAGATATGCAGTGACCAACTGCTTGAATATACACATAGAAGCCTTCAGAGCTTTAGCATTACACATTGTTTGAGAATCTCAGAGCACTGAAAAAAGGAACCCAAATGTGGGCAGAGCTAAAGTAATTTAAATATTAAGTAGGAATCCATAGAAAGGTGAAAATGAACTTTAATTTATATTCTTAAACATTTATAATGTAGCTGGAAACCAGAGGAGGATCTTTCTATGTATGTTTGTGATATTATGAAGCAGTTGATTGTGGTCTGTGACCTGTAGTTGTACAATGAGAGGGAATTTGGCATCCATAGAACTTAGAGGAAAACTCTTTATACAGGGAGAGTCTAGAATGTGGAACCCACTACCATGAGGGATGGTTGAGGTGAATAGCTTGGATGCACTTCAGGGGAAGGCTGGATCGTCCCAAAAGAAAGAAAGGAATGGAGAAAAACACTGGTGGGGTTAGGCTTAAATGGAGCAACATCCTCACCATGAAACAGTTGGGCCGATTGGTCTGGAGATTTTTTATTGCATTGACTTGATCCCATAACCCTGTTTAGGTGGGGAGGAGTGAAGTTCTTTCTGTTGTGCAGGCCTTCTTTATTCCTTCATCAACATTACAAATATAGATTATTGGGCCCTGCTTTTTTGTGTGAACTTAATATTACAAGTTAGCTGTCACTCCATTTTTCCTACATCACAACACTTGAAGAGAACTTCATTGGCTGTGAGGTGCTTTAGGATGTCTCTGTGATTCAAAAGGTGTTGTATGAATTCAACTGTCTTTCTATAGGAAGATAGAGAGGATGCAGAAAAGATTCACAAGGATGTTGCCTGGACTGGAGGACTTGAGTTATAAGGAGAGATTGAATAAGCTGGGACTGTTTTCCCTGGAGTATAGGAGGTTGAGGGGTGACCTTATCGAGGCATAGTTGGGTAGATAGTCTTTTTCCCAGGGTAGGGAAGTCTAAAACTAGAAGGTATAGGTTTAAAGTGAGAAGGGAAAAATTTAAAGGGGACTTGAGAGGCAACTTTTTCACACAGAGGGTGGTGGGGATATGAAACAAGCTGCCAGAGGAGCTGGTAGAAACAGATACAATAACAATGTTTAAAAGGCATTTGGACAGGTACATGGATAGACACAAAAGGCGCTGGAGGAACTCAGCGGGACAAGCTGGATTTATGGAGGGAAATGGACAGTCAACATTTCAGGTCAAGACCCTTCATCTGGACTGTCCAGATCTGGAGAGTCTCGACCTGAAACGTCAACTCAAAATGCCTGACCTGTGGAGTTCCTACAGCGCCTTTTATGTTGCTCCAGATCCCAGCATCTGCAGTCTCTTGTGTCTCCAGGTACATGGATAGGAAAGGTTTAGAGGGCTGTGGGACAAATGCAGGAAGATTGGATTAGAATGGATAAGCAACTTGGTCGGCATGAACAAGTCGGGCTGAGTTTATGAATCTATTAATCTTTTCTTTAATATGTCCATAGATAACTGTTCTGGGGAGATGTTGTCATAATTGAATGCCCACACTGTCAGCACTGGGCTTACGCTGAAATTAATCTTGGTCCCAGCCACGTGTGCAAACAATATTATGTTTTTACTTGTCTTCAGGTGTCTTCCCCCACCCCCACCCCCCATCCCCAGGTCATTTAGTGCAAGTCTTCAAATCTGCTGAATCAATGGCTGTGCACTGCTGTAGTTTAAACTTAATTGACTTCTGGCAGTTATGTAACCTGAGAGGAAAGGCATTCTGATTACACTTCAAAGCCCATCTGTCTATTAGTTTATCTTGTGATCCAATAAAAATTGTGGACAGCATCTGTCTTGCTCCATCTTTTTCAATGTTGTTCTATGTTCTCTTTTCATTCAGCCCTTCCTGACTGGGGGAAATGAACAGATACATTTTTCCACAGTTCCTGCAAGAGTTTCTCTTGAATCAATTGGTGGTGTGTTCACGGAGCTGCCATAATTCAGCTGTCTTTCATTTTACCCTCCCTCCATGTAGATAACTTGCTTATGTTTCTCCTTTTTGCAGACAAAGGTTAAGGACTCCTTGTGAAAGGAGTCAGCGTTTTGGGCTCTAGTTGGACAGAGCTTCTATGGCTTGGATAAAATCTTGCAACCAGAAAAATGGACCCATCTACTTGCACAATTGAATTATCATGGCAGAAAAGGGAGGCAAAAGGAGGTGAAATGTCCATGTACTGTCCTACCAGAGCAATCTAGCAATCTCCCATTCCCCAACACCCCCCTTTCCCCCCGCACCCCCCCCCCCCCCCCCATCCACCCAGCTCATTCACTTTAGCCAATCAAGTTGTTCTCTCTCAGATGCAGTCCATTTTCCCTCTGAAAGCGCTGACCGGTGCTGTTTCCATTAAACCTAAAGGAAGTGAATTCCAGATCATAGCCATACTCTGAGTGAAGATGTTTTCCCTCTCACCCTCCCCCCCACCTTGCATCTGTGCCTCTTGGTTCTGGAACCATCTGCTAATGGGTACAACTCTTCTCTATCTACCCCATCTAAACCAGTCTACATCCTGTGGTTAGCGTAACGCTCTACAGCGCCAGCGACCCAGGTTCAAATCCGGCCGCTGCCTGTAAGGAGTTTGTACATTCTTCCCGTGTCTGTGTGGGTTTCCTCCGGATGCTCTGGTTTCCTCCCACATTCCAAAGACGTACAGGTTAGGAAGTTGTGGGCATGCTACGTTGGCGCCGGAAGTGTGGCAACAATTGTGGGCTGCCCCCAGAACACTCTACACAAAAGATGCATTTCACTGTGTGTTTCAATGTACATGTGACTAATAAAGATATCTTATCAACTCTCTTCCCATCAAGTCTGCTCCGCTATTCAATCTTGGCTGACGTTTTTTTAAACCCCATTCTCCCACCTTCTCTTAATGATGTTTCCGTTGCCAGGAGAGTCTCAGTACGGAGGGCACAGCCTCAGAATAAAGGGACATCTGAGGAGGTCTGATGAGGAGGAAATGTCTTCAGCCAGAGGGTGGTGAAACTGCAGAATTTGTTACCACGGAGGGCTGTGCAATCCAAGTCATTGGCTGTACTTAAGGCAAATATTGATGGGTTCTTGATTGGTAAAGGGGTTAATAGTTATGAGGAGGAGGGCGGAGAATGGGGTTGGGGAAAAAAAACAGCCAAGATTGAATGGGGGAGCAGACTCGATGGGCCAAATGGCCCAACTCTGCTCCTATATCTTATGGTCCCGCAGCTGAATCCCCTCATTCCTGGGACCATTCTATTTCCTTTGGTGGTTAAACCAAAAAAGTACAATTCCGTCATTGCTTCAGTTTCCACTCTAGCAGGAAGGTCTTTAACCAGAATGCACAGACTAAAGATAATTAGCAAAATTACCAGGGCACATGTGAAGAGGAAAAATGTTTTTATGCAATGACTCATTATGATTTGGAATGAACTGCCTGAAAGGTTGGTAATAGCAGATTCAACAGCAACTCTTAAAGAGATTGTTTATATGTGAAAGGAACTGGATATTGATATAACCGCACTTAGTGGGAGAGATGCAAGCAAGCTCTTGCGAATTGCACAGGCAGTCTGAGTCCCTACGTTGTCTTCTGTAGCACTCCCGGAGGACTGAGGATGATTTGCTTCTACTCCAATTTTGTGGGTTCTGAGATGGCTTCTGAAGCTAATTTGGGACCCACAGACTTGGCCATAGCTGAGGCAGGATCTGCTTGATGGAGAAGGTGCATCAGTAGTTCAGGAGGTCATGCCCCCTTTCTGCCATTCATGCTGGGCTTCTTTATGTTCCCAACAACGGGTCTCAAAGTTCTCAGTGTTATCCCAAATGCTCTACCTCTATTTTAAGGTGAATGCACACAGTCTTTTTCTCAGCGTTGGGGAATCAAGAACTAGAGGACATAGGTATAGGGTGAGAGAACATAGAACAGTACAGCACAGAACAGGCTCTTCGGCCCACAACGTTGTGCTGACATAACTAATCCCTTCTACCTACAGAATGCCCATATCTCTCTGTTTTCCTCACATTCATGTGCCCATCCAAGCCCCTCTTAAAAGCCCCCAATGAATTTGCCTCCACCACCCTATCAGGCAACGTATTCCAGGCAGGAGAGGGGAGAGATTTAATAGGAACCTAAGGGACAACTTTTTCACCCAGAGGGTGGTCAGTATATGGAATAAGCTGCTGGAGGAAGTGGTTGAGGTAGGTACATTAAGAACATTTAAAAGGAACTTGGACAGGTACATGGATAGGAAAGGTTTAGAGGGATATGGCCAAACATGGGCAAATGGGACTAGTTTAGATGGGAATCTTGGTCGGCATGGACCAGTTCAGCTGAAAGGCCTGTTCCATGCTGTATGGCTCTATGACATGGGGCATGTGTTCCTATGAGTCAGCATTACTCTTTTCTGAGGAGACATTAAGAACATCTTCAAATCATTTCCGCTGTCCACCCAGTAATCACCCAGAAGTGGAATAGGGTGATTGTTTTGGGGGCCTGGTTTTGGGCAGGCAAGCAACATGGCCTGCCCATCTGAGCCAACAATGCAATTAGGGGCTAATTTTTCAAGCAGAGGGTGGTGAGTATATGGAACGAGCTGACAGAGGAAGTGGTTGAGGCAGGCACAATAGTATCATTTAAGAAGCACTTGAATAGGTACACGCAGGGGTGGAGCTTAGAGGGATATGGGTTGAATGCAGGAAATTGGGACTAGATGAGTGGGCACTGTGGTTGGCATGGATTGGTTGGGCTGAAGGGTCTGTTTCTGTGCTGCATTGCTCTGTGATTCTATGACTCCAATTAGGGCCTCAGAGCTGTGGATGTTGGCCTAGAGGAGGAGATTGGTTTGCTTATCTTGCCAATTGAGCAGGAGAATTCCACAGAGACAGGATCGGTGTTTTTTCTCTCCGTGCTTTATGCCACCTTCTATAGGTGGTCCAGGTCTCAGAGCATACAGGAGAGAAGAAATCCGTGTAGACCAGGAACTTTGTGTCGGGTTTAAGATCTTGATTTCAAACACCCCTTTCTCCAGATTACTAGACTGTGCTGGTGCACTGAAAGTGGTGGAGAGTTTCACCATCGATGTTTGTCTTCATTGAGAGGTGGCTCTTGAGATATGGAAAGTGCATCACATTTTCCAAGGTCATATTATGGACCTTTATCGTTGGAGGCTGGTGTTGCACAACAGGGGCAGATTGATAGAAGTCCTTCATTTTGCAAATGGTAACTGTAAGTTGAAGTCAAAGTCGAGTTTATTATCATATGTATGCACAGGTGCAATGAGAAACTTACTTGCAGCAGCATCACGGGCGCATGGCATCATATGAGCAGCATTCACAAGAAAAACATAAATTGAACATAAATTATATACAATTCTTACAAGAAAGAACACAAATCAGAACAGAAAAAAAGTCCATTTTAATGCAAAGTGGTCATAGTGTTGCTGAGCTATAGTGATTAGGGTTGTGCCGATTGGTTCAAGAACCAAATGGTTGAAGGGAAGTAGCTGTTCTTGTACCTGTTCATGTGGGACTTCAGGCTTCTGTACCTCCTGTCCAATGGTAGCTGTGAGAAAATGGCATGGCCTGGATCGTGGGGATCTTTGATGATGGATGTTGCCTTCTTGAGGCAGCGCCTCCTGTAGATACTGTAGATGGTGGGGAGGGATGTGCCCTTGATGTATTGGGCTGAGTCCGCTGCTCTCTACAGCTTCTTATACATTCCTGCGCATTTGAATTGGTGCACCAGACCATGATGCAACCAGTCAAGATACTTTCAACAGTATATCTGTCAAAGTTTGTTAGTGTTCAGTGACAAGCTGAACTGCCTTAACTTCCTAAGAAAGTAAACATGCTGGCGTGCCTTGTGCTCTCACGTGTTTCAGTGAAGTTGATAACAGCTTAAAGCTTGATCTCCAAATGTGTGCTTATGCTAATGTCACCTGCATACTGCAACATGGTGACTGAACTTTGGGGTGACCTGTTCTGGAGTGGAGCTGATCTTGAGTGAACCATTACCTAGTCATCCTGCAGATTAGCTGCACTCCTCTTTGTCGAAGGTGAAGTGCAACATTCTAGGGAGAAAGATTGAGAAGAGGGCAATGGGGTGACTGGGCCTTGCTTGACACCTTTCTGGACTGAGAGTGGGACTGTTGTAGACCAAGATCACAAGTTGGCCATTGTGTCACAGATGTATTATGGAGACGAATTTCTGCAGGTAGCCAAATTTAAGAAGGATGCTGCACAATCCCTTTTGGTTAATGGAGTCAAAGGCTTTTGAGAGGTCTAAAAAAAGCTATGAACAGTTGTCACTGGTACTTGCAGGGAGATCCTTCTATAGTTACCACCATCAGATTTCTCTCCTTTCTTGAATGTTATCACAATTTTGGCATCTCTGAGATTCCTGACATGTTCTGCTCTGAAGCTGAGGTTGTAAATTTGTGGCTGAAGTTCCTCTCCACCACGTCTCCACCAATTCTCCACACCCCTGAGTGTGCCAGCACTGTCTGGGTCAATTGAGAAAAACAAAAGTATTTGCAGATCAAAATCTCAGACCTGCACATAATTGATGGTCTACTGGGCAGCAGTCATTCCTGCCCTCCTATATGCTTCTGAGACCTGGACTACTTACAGCAGGTGCCTCAAGGTATTGCTGTCTCTGCAAAATTCTTCAAATTCTTTGGAACGATAAGTGAATGACATTAACTTCCTCTCCCAGGCAACGTCCCCAACATTGAGGATCTTGTTACTTTCGGCAGTCCAAGTCGTTTGCATGCCTGACACCAGACTCCTGAAACAGACACACTGTTCTGTTCTGAGTGGACATTACCAGATGGACAGAGAAAAAGACTGAAAGATTTTCTTGAAGGAGAAGAGCAATATCCCCACTGACTCCTGGAAACCTCTGGCCCAGGACTGCTAATAGTGGAGGCAGAGCATTTGGGATGGTATTGAGAACCTCAAGACCATGCATCTGAAGTGCACAGAAGCCCTGTGTCAGTGATAAAAGGAACAGACCACCCCACAAACTACCCACTGGCCTGCCCCATCAGCCACCTCCTGCCCCATCTTTGGAAGAGTTTGTGGTTCTCACACCGGTCTCAATAGCCACCTCAAAGCCAACAAAAAACAGAGTAAGTCATCCTGAATCCTGAGGGACTGCCTAAGTAGAAGAAGAGAAAGAAGAATGGGTGTAAGTGATCAGAAAGTACAGCTTCACTGTTCTGGTATAACTGCACTACATCCTCACAAATATGTTTCAATCTTAAACAACCTGAACATTTGTTGTCTTGTGCTACATACATTTATTTGAACCTAGTTCATGCGTGGGCTTGTGACACAGAGCAGTTGATTTTACGAATTAATGGTGCAACTGTAAAAATGGTAACAGTTTAACAGTCTTCAGTTGTCAGGGAGAAAAGGTTATAGGCGTAACCATTGACTTCTGGGCCCCATCTCATTTTAAATTTTTTTGATTTGCAGAATTTGTACTTGCTCAAGTGTTGAGAAATAAGGTAATTAGAGGGACCTGGGTGTCCTTGTACATGAGTCATAGATACTTAAAATGTAGATGCACCAAACAAACAGTTAACTTTTATTACAAAGTGTTTGGGCATAAGAATAAAGAGGTCTCAGTGTAATTATGTAGAGGCTTGGTGAGCCCACGCCCTGGTGTATATTTTGCAGTTTTATTGTACTTAAGGAACATACACATGCCTCAGCAGAAGAGCAACAAAGCTTCATTAGTCTAGTTCCTGGCAGGAGAGAATAAGCTGAGCAGACTAGGTATATTACGTTGGTTAGAACCATGAAAGATTATCTCAATCAAACACATAAATTTGTTAAGTGGTTTGACAGTATTGATGCCAGGAGACTGTTTATCTGATGAAGGAGTCTAGAACTAGGGGTTCTCAGTTTCAGAGTTAGGCATAACCATCTGGGATTGAGATGGAAAACTTCTCCACACAACGAGTTGCAAATCGTTGGAATTCTCTGGCCCAGAAGGCCACTGGTGCTCAGTTGTTGAACATATTCAGGATGGTAGCATTTTGGATTCTTGGAAAATCATGGGATGTGGGCGGGGGGAGGTAAGAGTGGGAGCCAGAAGATAGGCAATGATACTGAATGGTGGGGTCTCAGATTGACAAACTTTTCAGCTTTGATCCTGTTGTTATGTTCTTATCAAGGTGAAGAATGTGGGTGACACAAAACCTGCTGAGTTCCTCCAGCTGATTGTTTGTTGCTGAAGATTGCTGGTAGTGGGAAAGGGAAACATCCCAGGCATTCATGGAATCCACCCTGGGTTATATGTGAATCATTCCACTTAGTTTAATCCAATGCTGTACCTCAGACACAAGGGAAGCAGCTATTTTCAATCAATGTGATGTTTGCCTTTGGAATAGCACTGGATAGGTAAGGATGGAGGAAACCTTTGATCCTTCTTAGGTGACCTTTTCTGAAAGGTCCAATGTACAAAGTTACAAATTAGGGACAAGAGTAAGCCACTCTTTCAAAGCTTCAAGTTCCCAGGAGTGAACATCACTGATAGTTCATCCTGGTCCAACTACGTAGACGCTGTGACCAAGAAAGCACACCAGCGCCTCTAGTTCCTCAGGTCGCTAAAGAAATTGGTATGTCCCCTTTGACTCTCACTGATTTTTATCAATGTACCATAGAAAGCATCCTATCCGGATGCATCACAGCTTGGTATGGCAATTGCTCTGCCCAAGATTGCAAGAAACTGCAGAGAGTTGTGGACACACCTCAGCACATCACGGAAATCAGCCTGCCCTCCATGGATTTTGTCTACACTTCTCGCTGCCTCGGTAAAGCAGCCAACATAATCAAAGACCCCACCCACCCCAGATATTCTCTCTTGTCTCCCCTCCCATCAGGCAGAAGATACAAAAGCCTGAAAGCATGTACCACCAGGCTCAAGGAGAGCTTCTATCCCACTGTTCTAAGACTATTGAACAGTCCCCTAGTACAATAAGATGGACTCTTGACCTTACAATCTACCTTGTTATGGCCTTGCACCTTATTGTCTGTCTGCACTGCACTTTCTCTGTAACTGTAATGCTTTATTCTGCATTCTGTTATTGTTTTCTACTACCTCAGTGCACTGTTGTAATGAAATGATCTGTATGGATGGCATGCAAAACAAAGTTTCTCATTGTACCTCAATATATGTGACAATAATAACCCAATTTACCAATTTATTCTCCCTGCTCTGCCATTTAATGAGAACATAGCATGATCTGTTTTTAAACTCAGCTCCTATTCCTGTCTACCCACGTGGACGTTATGGCCAAGAAAGTACTCTCTCAGAATGCTAAGGAAATAACCCTCGCCAATTTTTACAGATGCACCATAGAAAGCGTCCGATTCAGAAGCATCATAGCTTGGTATGGCAACTGCTCTGCCCAAGACCGCAAGAAATTGCAGAGCATTGTAAATGCAGTCCAGTCCGTCACGAAAACCAGCCTCCCCTCCACTGACTCGGTCTACACTTCCTGCTGCCTTGGGAAAGCAGCCAATATAATCAAAGATGCTCTCACCCCCAACCCATCCTGGTCATTCTCTCTTCTCCCCCCCATCCAGAGGGCTGAAGATACAAAAGCTTGAAAACATGTACTACCAGGCTCAAAGACAGCTTCTCTCCCACTGTTGTAAGACTGTTGAACAGACCTCTTAGATGATAAGGTTAAACTCTTGATCTCTCAATCTACCCCGTTGTTTCCCTTGCACTGTCTACATTTGTCTACCTGCACTGCACTTTCTCTGTAATGTAACACTATATTCTGCATTCTGTTTTTTGTTTCCTTTTGTACTACTTCAATGTACTTGTGTATGGAATGATCCATCTGGTTGGCATGCAAACAAAAGCTTTTCACTGTATCTTTGTACACGTAACGATAATAAACCAATTACCAATTATCACAGTAATCTTTCACCCCCTAGAGTATCAAGAATCTATCTACCTCTGCCTTAAAAGTATTCAAAGACTGCTTCCATTACCCTTTGAGGAAGAGAGTTCCAAAGACCCATGACTTGCAAACAGAGAAAAAATATATCTAATGTCTGTCTTAAATTGGTGCCACTCATTGACAACAGACACAGTGATATTCAGTGTGAGGAATAGTGATCATTTAGGACTTAGGTGTTTTTCTTAAAAGCAAAGTGTATGGTGGGACCATGAGAGAGCCCACATAAATTAAAACAGACTATAGGGCTTTTTTGGATATGTGAAGCTGCTCACACTATAGAGACTGGCTGCCTTTGTTTCCTGTACTTCCATATAATCATTGTTGGCTCTGAGGTCTGGATGTTGACAGGGGTCAAAACCTGGAGACCACTTTGGGTTCTTCCAAGGAAACTATGCAGATTCTTCGGATAGATATTTAACAGATAATGTAGTGGTTAGCATAACGCTTTACAGTGCCAGCAACCTGGGTTCAATTCCAGCCACTGTCTGTTTGTACGTTCTCCCTGTATCTGCGTGGGTTTCGTCCGGGTGCTCCAGTTTCCTCCCACATTCCAAAGATGTACGGGTTAAGAAGTTGTGGGCATGCTATGTTGGTGCCAGAAGCGTGGCGACACTTACAGGCTGCCCCCAGAACACTCTACGCAAAAGATGCATTTCACTGTGTGTTTCAATGTACATGTGAATAGTAAAGATATCTTATCTTATGTCTGTCAAACTCCAGGCACAATTTAGACATTTGCAAAATGAAAGGGAGCAGAGATTTAGATTGGCAGATCAATGAAGGTGAATGGACCTTGATATCATAGAGTCACAGAGTAATATAGCATGGATACAGGCCCTTTGGCCCAACCAGTCCATGCTGACCATGGTGCCCACCCAGCTAGTCCCAATTTCCTGCATTTAGCTCATATCCCTCCAATCCCCACCCCTGCATGTACCTATCCAAGTGCTTCTTATTGTACCTGCCTCAACCACTTCCTCTGACAGCTCATTCCATATACTCACCACCCTCTGCGTG
The DNA here is from genome assembly GCF_009764475.1 of Pristis pectinata. Taxonomy (NCBI): domain Eukaryota; kingdom Metazoa; phylum Chordata; class Chondrichthyes; order Rhinopristiformes; family Pristidae; genus Pristis; species Pristis pectinata. The sequence continues at coordinate 17,624,372 of NC_067409.1, read as the reverse complement.
AAAAAGTTGCCCCTCAGGTCTCTTTTAAATTTTTCTCCTCTCACCCTAAACTTATGCCCGCTAGTGTTAGACTCCCCTACTCTGGGGAAAAGACTCTTACCATCTACCTTATCAATGCCTCTCATCATCTTAAACACTTCTGTAAGGTTGACCCTCATTCTCCTACATTCCAAGGAATAAAGACCTAGCCTGGCCAACCTCTCCCTATAACTCAGGCCCTCTAGTCTTGGCAACATCCTTGTAAATCATTACTTTACGAGCCAAGACAAGCCAGATCTGATGAAGGGTCTTCAATTGGAAACATTAGCCCTGCTTCTCTTCGCACAGATGCAGCCTGACCTGCTGAATATTTCCAGCACTTTCTGTTTTTATTTTAGATTTCCAGCGTCTACAATTTTTTTTTTGATTTTCACTATTTAAGCTAATCACACTTTGCAGCTCTTGGTTTACAGCCTTGTAAGTTGCAGCACATCTTCCGAGTACAATGATGATTTCTGCCTCCATCACTCTTTCAGGCAGTGAGTTCCAAACCCTCAGCATCCTCTGAGTAGAACTCCCTTCTAATCATTCACCCACTTCAAATTTGTGAAGGAGCCTTGCTGCAGGTTTCTTTTGATTAGGCTAAGTAGGCTGAATAGCCCACTTGTTTGCCTTAATAATTCTACCAGAAACCAGAGGAGATTGGAGCAGCCTCTCCCAATGTAGCGGTGATTAGCTGTGGCAGCATGAAATAAAAGTAGATCTGGTTAAGTTGGATGGAAGCACAAAAAGTCACAGAAGATTGAAATAGGTGGAAGAGGTTGCATGATCAGATAGGAAAAGGTTGAATGCAATGAATATTTCAATGGCCGCGTTTTCTTCAGGAAGCTTAGACGTTGGAGGTGCCTGTAATCAGGGCCAATACAGCCACCTTTGAAGAGGCTAATCAACTCACTGGGAGAAGCAGCATTGCTGAAGGTGACATGAAGCTGGGCAGGGTGACACAGTGCTGCAGCTAGCAGAGCTGCTGCCTCACAGCACCAGCAACCCAGGTTTGATCCTGACTGCCTGTGCTGCCTGTGGGGAGTTTACCCATTCTCCCTGTGACCATGTGTGCTTTCTCCAGGCGCTCTGGTTTCCGCCCATGTACCAAAAGTGGTAGTTTGATTGGCCATTGTAAATTGTCCTAGTTTGTGTAAATGAGTGGTGGAATCTCGGGGAGAATTGATGGGAGTGTGGGCAGAGTAAAGTGGGTTAGGACAAGCAAATGGACAGGAACAAAGGAGAAAGCAGCGTCACAAGTAGATAAGTTATTTATTTATTGGTCACATGTACACAGTGAAATGCGTCTTTTTACGTTACTGAGAGCGCTGGCAGCCTGCAAGTGTCGCCACTCTTCCAGCGCCAACACAGCATGCCCACAGCTCCTAACCCGTACGTCTTTGGAATGTGGGAGGAAACTGGAGCACCCGGAGGAAACCCACGCAGACACATGGGGAGAACGTACAAACTCCTTACAGACAGCGGCCGGAATTGAACCCGGGTTGCTGGTGCTGTAATAGCGTTACGCTAACCGCTGCGCTACCATGCCAACCAGAATGATGAAGAAGGAGCAACACACAAAAGATGCTGGAGGAACTCAGCAGCTCAGGCAGTATCTATGGAGGGAAATGGACAGATGAAGTTTCGGGCCGAGACCCTTCATCAGGACCCAAGAGACATGATAAAGGGTCTCTGCCCAAAACGTCGACTGTCCATTTCCCTCCATGGATGCTGGCCGACCTGCTGAGTTCCTCCAGCAATTTTTGTGTGTTGCTCCAGATTTCCAGCATCTGCAGTCTTTTTTGCGTCTGTGATGAAGAAGGTGTTTGGCACACTAGCTTTCGTCAGTCCGGACCTTGGGTATAGGAGTTGGGATGTAATGTTGCAGTTGTACAAGAGGTTGATGAGGCCGCACGTGGAGTATTGCATACAGTTTTGGTTGCCTTGTTATAGGAAAGACATCATTAAACTGGAAAGTGCACAGAGAAGATTCATGAGGATGCTACCAGGACTTGAGGGCCTGAATTATAGGGAGAGGTTAGGCAGGCTGGGACTTTATTCCTTGGAACATAGGAGACTGAAGGATGACCTTATAGATGTGTATAAAATCATGAGGGGTTTGCATGCACATAATCCTTTTCTCAGGGAGGGGGAACAAAAAACTAGAGGGCATACATTTAAGGTGAGAGGAAGGGACCTGAGGGACAACTTCTTCATGCAGAGGGTGGTGCGTATATGGAATGAGCTACCAAAGGAAGTGGTTGAAGCAGGTACAATAATAACACTTAAAAGACATTTGGATAAGCACCTGGCTTGGAGGGGTTTAGAGGGGTGTGGGCCAAATAGGACTAGCTTGGTGGACATGGACGAGTTGGGCCGAAGGGTCTATTTCCGTGTTGTACAACTCTATGACAGGATTAGTGTAAAAGTGGGTGCTTGATGTGTCGATGTGGGCTTGGTCGGTCAAAGGGCCTGTTTCCCTGCTGTATCTCTCTCTGTGACTCTAGGTGTTGCAGGCTATCAGGTATTTGGTGCAAATCTGAACATTATAGCAGTTTGAAATATTTGAAGATCCCATTTCAAAATTGTCATTCCTAATCAGTTTTTCAGAGCATCACTAAGAAAGGTTGTAAATGTCGGGCAGCTCATCTCATGACATATGCAGTGAACTGTGCCAGACTTCACTGCTTTACAGCTGGACTTCTGAAAACATTTGTCAAGAGATCCTCATGAGAGGCTGCTGTGTTAGCTTAAAGCTGTGGGGGTGGTGGTGGTGGTGGGGGGAGCTGGAACTCAAGGCAGAAAATGGATAAGAAGTTGGCTGAGTGAAAGGGAGCAGTTTGTTTTTGTTAAGAGATGGAGGGAGAAAATGCCCCAAAGTCCTGTGCTCAGACCTTTGCTGTTGTTAATTTGTGGCAGTGTTGGAGCCTTGCTTAAGCTCATGACATCGAGTTGTCACAAGGGGAATGGAGGAGTGACCTTATGAAGAAGAATGAGGGATGACCTTATTCAAGCATATAAGATCCTAAGGCTTGGAAGGGAACTCAGTGGCTCAGGCAGCATCTATGGACAGTTGACGTTTCAGGTCAAGACCCTTCATCTGGACTGAAAGGCAGAGGGGAGATAGCCAGTATAAAAAGGTGAAGGGAAGGGGTGGAGCAAGAGCTGGCAAGCGATAGGTGGCTCGAGGTGAGGAGGGCTGATTGGTGGATGGAATCCAGTATCGGCTCTATTAAAAAGGCTTTGTGCGGCAACTGCTCTGCCCAAAATTGCAAGAAAGTGCAGAGAGTTGTGGACACAGATCAGCACATCATGGAAACCAGCCTCCCCTCCATGGACTCTGTCTATACTTTTCACTGCCTCGGTAAACCAGCCAGCATAATCAAAGACTCCTCCCACCCCGGACATTCTCTCTTCTCCCCCTCCCTTCGGGCAGAAGATACAAAAGCCTGAAAGCATGTACCACCAGGCTCAAGGACAGCTTCTATCCCGCTGTTATAAGACGATTAAACCGTCCCCTACTATGGCGAGATAGACTGTTGACCTACCTTGTTATGGCCTTGCACCTTATTGTCTGCCTGCACTGCACTTTCTCTGTAACTATAACACTTTATTCTGCATTCTGTTATTGTTTTCCCTTGTACTACCTCAATGCACTATTGTAATGAATTGATCTGTGTGGATGGCATGCAAAACAAAGCTTTTCACTGTACCTCGGTGCATGTGACATTAATAAACCAATTTATCAACTTATATCAACTCTATTTCTCTCTCCACTGACCCCATGGAGTATCCCAATATTTTCTGTTCTAATTGGTCTTGTATATCTGTAATTTGGAAACATTCAAGATCCAAACTTCATGAAGCAAGTAACTCAATGAATGTAATAAATAAAACAAATAAATGCTTTATATAAATTCCACACAGTTTCTTTGTACTACTTAAGTGTAAAACAAAATATAATAAGCAAATAACATTTAAATGTTTCATTAGGTACTCAAAAATTCCACTGATCTATGATCTAAATTTATTCATAATCCAAATGTTACTGAGTCTCAAGGAATTTGGTCTGGAGATATTTTACTGTGCATCATAGATTTTTATCAGGGTCTTGGAGTAGAACTGAAGACAGAATGACTGAAATAAGAACAGACAGTGCTGGAAGTACTCAGCAATTCCTGGCTTTATTTCAAATTTCCAGCTTTTTGGGATGTCTCCTGGTTTCGAAGACACGGAAAGTACTCACTCTGCCTATTGATGATTCAGGACACCTCAGATGATTTTAACAATGTCATGGCTTCATTAAAAAAGCCCAAGGTCCCTATTTCAATTACTGTTTCCTACTGTTTCAGCAGCTAGATGTTAGCCCAGCCACACCCAACATCATAATCTGAACATTCACAGCTCTGTTGGATAAATGTTATTAAAAATCTGTCCTGGAAGAGCCCACTAAATGTCAGAAATTTCATAATAACCTCGTTCATGATTTGTGAGCTGAATTATCAAATTGCAGTTGATAAATCTCTCATATATTTGCTCAATAGCCAATGTATTACAACCCACCTTCATTGCTCTTTACAGCTGCCTCTTGCATTATCCTAGGAGCTGCAGTCATAAAAAGTGGATTTGATAACGTCTAGAATTAAACAGCAATAAAAGCTGTGATCTGTGTTCTCTGTACACAGTTACTTGTTTCTAGGCATCAAAGCAAAGAGTTTTGTGTCCATGTTGCCATGGTAATATTAAAGTGCAATGTAATTAAAGATTTAATGCTGCATTTCAGTTGTAGGAGTTTGGGAATTGCAAGACAATAAAAGACCAAGGTCTTCACTTTCTGCAAGTCCCGATGCAATGTTAATAGTGTTTTTGACAAATCATAGCAATGAAATAATAGAGCTACGTCCTGAGGATAGTTTATTCCTGCTGCCTCACAGTTCATTGCAGTCTAGGGTATCCTCTTTGCAAGGCATACTGTTGTTGGCATAGGAGGGAGCCAAGCTCTCCCACTCTTCCAGCAGTAATGTTCTCTGTTTATTACACCTCACTTAGTGTTGCTCTCCACAAAATCCAGGGCTATTTTCCCATGCTTGTTCACGTCCATTGCCTCTCTTCCCGGTCACTCCAAAAGTCCTGGTCACTCCAAAAGCCCTGCTCCCCTGCCAAATCTCACGCAGTGCCTTTCCTCTCCATTAGGTCCCCTCTGCCCTGTACCCTTTCCCTGTCCACACTCCTCTGTTCACTCTCCCTGGTCCCACTCCCTCTTGTTCATTCTCCCCCAATTTCGCTCTCCGTCTGTTTATTCTCTCACTTAGCTTTGCTCCTAATCTCCATGACATTTTTATTTTCATTTTCCTGGCGCAGTAACCCAGCCATGCCTTTGCACTGCCAATCTGGTGGCAAACCTCCCAAGCCCTTTGGGGCTCCAGGGTCAGAGTGAACGATCTGATCCTGCGTCAGCGATATCTCCGGCTTTCTAGATGCCGACCTGAAGTGGCAAGGCTGTTCCACATTACGCTCCAACATCCTTGTAAACAGTGGCTGGGACCCAAGCTTGGATGTGACATGTCAGTGAGCCCTGCGAGCTCACTGCTGGTACTGTGGTGTTCTGCTGTTTTCTGTGGTGTATCGCTTAACGTCTCCCGATTCAACCCTACCGAGTGTGTGTTTTTTATAGACTGAGCAAACACACCTTCAAAGTTAAAATATTCTTTTGAATCCAGGCTGTTCAATTTCAGCAAATTCAAGGTAGTTTTGTGAAATCGTGCTGGTGGATACCTACCTCCATCTAGTGATCCTTAAGTGTATAACAGATGAAGGCAAACTAATACTATATTTATTTTACAGAATAACATAGAATCTGGGGCACAAACACAACCCTTGGCCTCTGTGGTCTAGTATTTGCACCCCATACAACTATAATGATTCCCTCGACTTCCCCCATTGGCCCCTACCAGCCCCAGTATCGTACTATTCCATTCTCCCTCCTTTATGATGTGTAGTATTTCCAGCACAGAAACAGGATGTTTCACCTGACAGGTCTTGAGCTGGCATTATTGGAATATGGAACCTCCCCCGACACCACCCCCACCCCCCCCCCCCACCCGCAACACCCCACCTTCATCAGGTAGCCTCATCAATAGGATTGATAGGGTTGTTAAGAAGGCGCATGGAGTGTTGGCCTTCATTAGTCGGGGTATTGAGTTCAAGAGCCGCGAGGTGATGTTGCAGCTCTATAGAAGTCTGGTTAGACCACACTTCGAGTATTGTGTTCAATTCTGGTCGCCTCATTATAAGAAGGATGTGGAAGCTTTCGAGAGGGTGCAGAGGAGATTTACCAGGATGCTACCTGGATTGGAGAGCATGTGTTATGAGGATAGGTTGAGCGAGCTAGGGCTTTTCTGTTTGGAGAGAAGGAAGATGAGAGGTGACTTGATAGAGGTGTACAAAATGATAAGAGGCATAGATCGAGTGGACTGAGACTTTTTCCCAGGGTGACAATGGCTAACACAAGGGAACATAATTTTAAGGTGATTGGAGGAAGGTATAAGGAGGATGTCAGAGGTAAGTTTTTTTACACATAGAGTGGTGGGTGCGTGGAATGCACTGCCGGCAGAGGTTGTGGGGGCAGATACATTAGGGTTATTTAAGAGACTCTTAGATAGACACATGAATGATAGAAAAATAGGGGGCTATGTGGGAAGAAAGGGTTAGATATATCTTAGAGCAGGATAAAATGTTGGCACAACATTGTGGGCCGAAGGGCCTGTACTGTGCTGTAGTGTTCTATGTTCAGCAGGGGTGCAGAAGAGCCCAGAACTGGAAGAGCATAGTGATTTCTGTGGGAGTCTAAAGTGGACCGGGAAAATAGATTTAAGAATAGGTCAGCAATGACAGACATTTAAGGAGATATTTCATAACTCTCAGCAGAGAAAGAGGCCTATTCTGGGTAGGAAGAAAGACTCTACAGGAAAGATGCACCATCCATGCTAACTAAAAAATTTAGGGATGGCATCAAGTTGAAAGAAAAGACATACAATGTTGCAAAAAATAGTGGATTGGGAATTTTTTAGAGATGGATAGCTAAAAATATTTTGAAGAGGGAGAACCTAGGCTATAAGAGTAAAGCAGAAAATCATTTAAAAGCAGACGGTCGGAGCTTCTGTTGGGAATGTAAAAAGAAGGTAGTTGAAGCAAAGGTTGGTTCCTTATAGGATAATATTGGGGAATTAATAATATGCAATGATTCTAGATAATTATTTTGAGTCCATTTTAGTGGTAAAAGACACTAAAAAAAAACCTCCAAAAATAATAGATAAGCAAGTGGCGAAAAGGTGGTGGGGGTGGGGAGGCACATAAACTAATCACTATTTCTAGAGAAAATAGACTTAGCAAACTAATGGGGCTAAAGACTGACAATATTCCTGGACCTCATAGTTTGCCTTCTGGGATCTTAAAGGAAGTAGAAATTGAGGATGCGTTGGTTGTAGTTTACCAAAACTCCCTCAATTCTGGAGAGGTCCCAGATAATTGGAAAACTTCAAATGTGAAACCACTATACAAGAAAGCAGGAAACTATAGATCAGTTAGCCTAATGTCTGTCATTGAGGAAAAACCTAGAATCTATTATTAAAGGAGGTAATAACTGGACATTTAGAAAATCAAAAGACAGCAAAACAGTGTCAGTATGGATTTCTGAAAGGGAAGTCATGTTTATTTGAGTTCTTTGAGGATGTAACATGCAGGGTGGATAAAGGAGCACTGGTAGGTGCAGAGATTTTGGATTTTCAAATAGCATTCCAATAAAGTGTCACATAAAGGGTTACTGCACAAGATAAGAGTGCGCTGAGTAGGTGGTGATGTATTGGCTAACAGACGAGAAAAATTTGGGCCATTTTGGAATTAGCAGTCAGTAACTGATGGGGTGATCAGTGTTGGGGTCTCAACTGTTGACAATCTGCGTTAATGACTTGGGTGGAGGGACTGATTGTACTGTCGCCAAATTTACCAGTGGTTGGTGGGTTAGCAGGTTTTGACGAGAACACAAAGAGCCCCCAAAGGCATATAGGAAAAGAAAGTTGGTAAATGGCATATAATATGGAGACACATGAGGTTATTTGCTTTGGAAGGAAGAATGAAAATACAAATTATTACATAAATAGAGTCAGACTACAGAATGTTTTACAGAATAAATCTGGGGGTCCTAGTTCATGAAACACAAAGGGCTGGTGTGCAAATACAGCATAGGAGGCCCTTGGAATGTTGGCCTTTATTGCAAGGAGAATAGATTATAGAAGTAGGGACTATTTTTTCAAGCAGCTTCAGAGGTGATGATGAGACTGCACCGGGATACTGTGTGTGGTTGTGGTCTCTATATTTAAGGAAAGATGCACTTGCACTGGAGGCAGTGCAGATAAAGTTCACTTAGTTGATTCTTGTGAAGAAGGGGTTGAGGTTAATCATTGAAGTTTAGGAGAATGAAAGGTGATTTTATTGAAACATATAAGACTCTGAGAGAGAGAGAGAGATTGACAGGGTGGATGCTGAGAAGATGTTTCTCCTAATGGGGGTATCTGGAACTGAAGGACATAGTCCCAAAATAAAGTGTTGCCCGTTTACAATGGAGATGAGGAGGAATTTCCTGACAATTTGGATATTTCAACATGAAAGGCAGGGCCATTGGATATGTTGACAGACATTTAAACTGAAAGGTTGTTGAAGCTGAGAATGGATCAACCTTGATCTGATTGGCTGGGGGAGGGGCTGATTGGCCTACTCCTGCTCCTATTATACTCTTATGTTCATGGGGCTGGAGGAGGTTACGGAGCAATGTTTCAACCCCAAAGATCAACCTCACCTTTGAATCATTGGTCTGTGGGTTTAAGGCTGACGAAGTGAACCTTTAGTGTGACATTCTGATTTTCCTGTACCTGTTTGCATCCCTACCCAGTAGTTCTGCCTGCTATCAAACACATTTTCTACTGCTGTGCAATAGATGACATCATTTTTGGAAGGTTAGGAAGTCAGGTCCCTGCTCGAGTGGGAATTTTGGTATTGGTATCGGTATTGGTTACATATATCGAAGTACAGTGAAAAACTTAGTTTTGCATGCCATCTGTACAGATAATTTCAAAACATAAGTACATTGAGGTAGTACAAGGGAAAAGCAACAACAGAATGCAGAATATAGTGTCACAGTTACAGAGAAAGTGCAGTACAGGTAGACAATAAGGTGCAGACCATGATGAGGTAGATTGTGAGGTCAAGAGTTCATCTTTAATGTACAAAAGGTATGTTTAAGAGTCTTATTGCAGCGGGATAGAAGCTGTCCTTGAGCCTGGTGGTGTATGTTTTCAGGCTTTTGTATCTTTTTCCTGATGGAAGGGGACACAAGAGGGATCGTCTGGGGTGGGAGGGGTCTTTGATTATGTTGGCTGCTTTTCTGAGGCAGAGAGAAGTATAAACAGAGTCCATGGAGGTGAGGCTGGTTTTCGAGATGGACTGAGCTGTGTCCACAACTCTCTGCAACTTCTTGTGGTCTCGGACAGAGCAGTTGCCATACCAAGCTGTGATGCATCTGGATAGGATGCTTTCTACAGTGCTTTCTATAAAAATTGGTGAGGGTCAACGGGGACATGCCAAATTTCCTTGGCTTTGCCAGGACCCCTGAGAGTGTGAGGATGTTTGCAGGAGTCCTGGGATTGTATTCTCCTGGAACATGTTAACAATTACAGAAGGTTGAGAGAATGTTCTGTGGGATGTGCACAGATATTTTCAACTGTTGCTGTAGGTTGGGTTAATATTTACCAAGTGTCGCTGGGAGAGAGTTAATATTTGTAGGAAATTACTGCTAGAGTGGGTTAGTGATTTCTTCAGGATCCTTGGAGTGTGCATTTGCTTTCAAGCATTCCCAGGGAGCATATCTTCAATACAGTAAAAATAACAATAAAATTTGCAATAAAAAAATGAGCATTCACTAGACAAATGGGACTTGACTGCTGCTTGCTGTCTAGTCAGGGATGACTCTATCCACAAGGGGGCAATGTGGATACAGCTGCCATTTCACCTCTGCTTTGAATGTTGAAGCCTTTCCTGTTTACTTGACTGTGGTTAGGTTACCTTGCACAGAGTTCAAGCCACCACCACACTTGGCATGTGAATTGGTGCTTCTTTTGGCACCTGCTGAGAAAATGAGAAACTTAAGCATTTATTTTCATAATTGCACTCACTATTCAAACACATAGAACATAGAACAGTCCAGCACAGCGACAGGCCCTTCAGCCCACAATGCTGTGTCGAACTAATTAAACTAGTAATTAAACTTGTCCCTTCTGCCTACACAATGTCCATATCCCTCCATTCTCTGCACATTCATGTGTGTATCTAAGAGCCTTTTAAACGCCTCCATCGTATTTGCCTCCACTACCGTCCCTGGCAGTGCATTCCAGGCACCCACCACTTTGTGTAAGAAAAGGCTTGCCTCACACATCTCCTTTGAACTTACCCCTTCTCACCTTAAGTGCATGCCCTCTAATATTACTTGTTATATTATCGTACTCGACTTGGTTTGGCCACTGGTGCTTGTCAAACACCCCCTTCCCCCCCCCCCCCACGTTTACCCCAAATCTGCACATTCTGCAATCCCCCTGAGACCCACCTATCCTAGCTGTCACATCAGGGGCAACTAGGGCTCAGGAGGTGGTGGATGCTGCTCCCAGACTGCCCTTCACGGCCCTTCTTATCGGCTCATCACTGTCAATGCCCCTTAAGTAATTTTTAAATGTCTCTGATGACCAGAGATGTTAATTTAAAATTAACTTTTTTTAAAAAGTAAATTTACTTGGAGTTTGAGGTTCTTCCTATGACTGCATGGGTTTCCTCTGGGTGCTCCAGTTTGCTCCCAAAGACGTGCAGGTTAGTAGTTTAATTGTTAGAGTCATAGACTGGTCATGGAGACATACAGCATGAACACAGGCCCTTCGGCCCAACTGGTCCATGCTGACTAAGTTTCCCATCTAAGCTACTCCCATTTGCTTGCCTTTGGCCTATATCCTTCTAAACCTTTGCTATTCATGTACCAGTCCAAGTATCTGTCAAAAGTTGTTATTTTAAATTGTCCTAGTGTGTGAGTGGTGGTGGATACATATTCAGACTGAGGCCAATGACAGAAATACTTAAGGCTTATTCCGACCTGATAGATTTGGTGTGGATGGCCACACAGAGTTACTGCTCCAGGGAAAAGGCAGGGGTATGGCATCTTCCCCGAGGGCCTATTGCTGCGTTCTGCATCAACAGTCAACATGTGCCTGCATCACATCTGTCTCTGCTCTCTCTACCATTGGGGGTACGACAGCATAGTAATTAAGTTACTGGACCCTAGATGCATTCTAGACCATTCATGCAGAGGTGTGTGTTCAAATCCCACCATGGCTGCTGAAGAATCTAGAGTCATGGACTATAAGACCATAAGATATAGGAGCAGAATTAGGTCATTCGGCCCATCGAGTTTGCTCCGCCATTCTATCATGGCTGATTTTTTTCAACCACATTCTCCCCATAACCCTTAACCCCCTTACCAATCAAGGACCTACCAATCTCTGCCTTTGGGGCGGCACGGTAGCGTAGCAGTTAGCGCGACGCTATTACAGTGCCAGCGATTGGGGTTCAATTCCCGTCGCTGTCTGTAAGGAGTTTGTATGTTCTCCCATGTCTGTGTGTGTTTCCTCCGGGTGCTCTGGTTTCCTCCCACATTCCCAAAAAGACATACGGGTAGGTTAATTTGGGTTTAAAATGGGCGGCGCGGACTCGTTGGGCCGGAAGGGGCTGTTACCACGCTGTAAATAAAACATTAAAAATTTAAATTTGAATACACTCAGTGACTTGGCCTCCACAGCTCTCTGTGGCAACAAATTATACAGATTCACCACCCTCAGGCTGAAGAAATTTCTCCTCATCTCAATTTTAAAGGGACATCACTTTACTCTGAGTCTGTGCCCTTGGATCCTGGACTCTGCTACCAATGGAAACATCCTCTCCACACCCACTCTATCCAGGCCTTTCAGTATCCGGAAGGTTTCATTGAGATCCCCACCTCATCCTTCTGAAATCCATCGAGTTCAGGCCCACAGACATCAAACGCTTCTCAAATGTTAAGCCTTTCATTCCTGGGATCATTCTTGTGAACCTCCTGCGGACCCTCTCTAGGGCCAGCACATCTTTCCTTAGATACAGGGCCCTAATGGAGTCATAGAGTTGTATAGCACAAAAACAGACTATCCTGTCCTCCACATCCATGTTGCCTGTTCTACCTACTTACATTGATCCAATTTGCCCACATTAGGTCCGTAGCCTTCTTTGCCTTGGCAATTCAAGTGTGTATCTGGATGCTTCTTAAATGTTCTGCCTCCACCACCTCTTCAGGTAGTGCAATCCAGGCTTCACCCTCTGCGTCAAATATCCCCTCAGATCCCCTCTTTAGCTCCCGGTTCTCATATTAAATCTATTCCTTCTTAGACTCCCCCACCATGGAAAAAGGATTCTATCAACCCTCATAGTTTTCTGCACCTCTATCAGTCTCCGCTGCTGCAGGGAAAACAAGACTACTCTGTCTGGTTAAATTCAAGTAATTATTTAAGTCAAGAATTAAAAGTTTGTATCAATGAATAATCATGAATTTTTGTAAAAACCTATTAATGTCTCTCTCAGGGAAGGAAATCAGCTGTCAGCTGGTCTGGCCAATATGTGACTCCAGACCCACCAATGTAAGATAAGGTATCTTTATTAGTCACATGTACATCGAAACACACAGTGAAATACATCTTTTGCATAGAGTGTTCTGGGGACAGCCCACAAGTGTCGCCATGCTTCTGGCGCCAACATAGCATGCCCATAACTTCCTAACCCATATGTCTTTGGAATGTGGGAGGAAACTGGAGTACCCAGAGGATACCCACGCAGTCACGGGGAGAACGTACAAACTCCTTACAGACAGTGGCTGGAATTGAACCCGGGTCGCTGGCGCGGTAATAACGTTACGCTAACCGCTACACTACCGTGCCTGTGGTTGAGGATTAAGTGCCTTGCCAGTTCAGGGTTAAGCAGTAAGGTGGGAGATAATGGCTGTGCCAGCACTGTCCATATCCTGTGAACCTTAAAGTAATGTTGTATTTTTTTCCCAAAAGGTGGGTGGGACAATGGTGCTGCAGTTAGTGCTGCTGCCTCGCAGCTCCAGTGACGCGGGTTCAATCCTGACCCCCGGTGCTGTCACGTATTTGTATGTTCTCCATGTGACTGCATGGGTTTCCTCCCACATGTCAAAGTCCTGCTGGGTGGTAGGTTAATTGCCTTTTGTGATTTGCCCCTAGTGTAGGCGGGCACTGGGATATTCAGGATGGAGTTGATGGACATGTGAGAGAGAATAGGTTACAGGGATATAAGGGGAGGAATAGAATTGATGTGGTTGCTCTGAGAGCTAGCATATCCTCAATGGGCTGAATAGCCTTCTCTACGTCAATCGGTTTTTATAACTTTTTTATGGCCTCCCCAGTGGCTCAGCTTGTGTGTTAGTCACTGCTTTAAACATGCTGACCACATGGTTAATCTGCTGGTATTCTCAAGTTTGTTGACCCAAGTCTGGTGGGAGTGGCACAGTGGAACAGCTAGTAGAGTGGCTGGCTCATGGCGCCGGAGACCTGGGTTCAATCCCAACCTGGGGGACCGTAAGTGTGGAGTTTGCGCGTTCTCCCTGTCACCATGTGGGTTTCCACTGGGTGCTCCAGTTACCTCTCGCACCCCAAAGACGTTCGGGTTGGTAGGTCAGTTGGTGTAACGAAAATATTTTCAAATTCATTCCTTGTTCTTTCCTGATTCAGCAACAAGAGGTATTCGCAAACAAAGGAGGCACTGTACACGTGTTAAAGGTTATAGAAACTACTTTATTAGAGTTAGATGAAGAATAAAATACAGAAAGAAAGAAGAATACTTAAAATACAGAAGGAAGCAAAGTAATACTTATCAACCAATCAATGAACTGATCTATATAATGCCGGAGGGAACCTCAGGTGTCTGACAGCCTATCACGTAGCTTTCTGTCTGTGTCTTAGCATTGGTCGCCACCCAGCCTAAGGGAAAATCCTGATTTGCACAAAGGTGCCCCCTTTTATAACCCTCAAAAGCTTAACATGACTTTTACCCCAGTACTTTCCCATTCCTTAGTGCTACCAGCCTGTATCTTCTTATCACTCATGACCTTCGGCCTAAACACCCAATTTAGAAACAGAAACGACAGGTCTGTAAAGAAGAAAACATTCTTCACCAGTATCTAATCTCAAGGATGTGCATCTGTTCTCCCATAAGTTCTCAAAACATTCCCACATTCTGAGCTGACACCATTTTGTGATACACTCTATTGCACATACTAAGGAGGAATCAGAAATGACTTTTGACTAATTTAACTCTTTCCTTATAGTTGGGCACTGTAAATTGCCTCTAGTGTGTAGGTAAGTGGTAGACTCTGGGAGGAGTAGGTGGGAATTTGGGGAGAACAAAAAATGCAATTGACATAGGATTAGTGTAAGTGGGTGGTGGATGGTTGACATGATGGGGTTGCAGTGACAGTGGGCTGCATGGCCTATTTCTGAGCTGTATCTCTCTATGACTCTGTCTATCGGCAAGAGTGATAGGTCAGGTGGAAGTAAGTAGTGGTGGTGGTGTGGGGGTTTGTTGTGCAGGAAGTAATTGGTCAGCATCCCCTCTCTTCACAGTTGCCGAGCAACCTTGCTGGAGGAAGCATCCATCAGATGGGATGTCAGGTTTGGTCCCTAATGTGCAAAGGGTGCTGTCTTACAATCCTTACCCCTGCCTGAAGCCAGATTCTTCAGGAGAAGGCAGAGAAGAGCAACAGAACGTATGGTTGCCAGGGATAGGTTTGACATATTTTAGGAATGACTTGAGAGAGACTTTCTCTCCTGCTGAGAGAACCTGGCACAAGAGAATGTGACTATAAAATCAGACAGACCTGTAAATAACTTCAAAATATGTTTTTTACGCTTTACTTCAGATTTCCAGCATCTGCAGCTTGTTGATTTTTCACTTCTTTGTGCAAATTGAGCTGTGGAAATCTCTCAACAGAAATCAGTTGAAATGAGTTCAATTGCTAACCCTAAATCTGAAAGTGATAGGTTTACCATGGGCAAGTTTCTTCTGGGGTGCAGAACCAAGGTTGGTGGAAGGAGAGGGTGACAGAGTGACACAGCTTCCATTCTAATTCTCTGATCTCTCATATTTATACTTCTTATGACATAGAAGTGAGCCTCTGCTGGTTCCTGGAGCAATCACCTTCCCCCCACCACCTTTATTCCCCAGTATAAGGTGACGTAACAAATGTTAAAGATGTATCCAAAACTCTGTGTGTTTACCTGTGCTCATATTTTGAAGGTAGAAACACGAGTACTCTGCCAATTTGAGCAATGATCCTTCCTTGCATGCTCAGCTGAAGTGGCATTCACAACCAAAGCACAGTCAACAGTGGGAGCATTTCCTACACTTCATTGCCAGCGGTCATTAACTGATCTCCCATTGCTTCACAGGTCTTTTGTAATCAGTGAATACTTGGAAATTACTTTCTGATCTGGAGTCTCTAAAATAAAACATTGGGACTCAGCGTCTTGCACCACAGGTTTTCTTGTGAATTAAATTTTTAACAAAGTTTGTGTGTGCCTGTTAAGTTGTAAGCCTGAAGAATATTTTGCTTAAAACAACGTTGGCCTTTACAAGACCCTGTGGGATTTTAACATGAAAACATTCAGTGTGCATACATTTTGCATTCAATGGAGATGCATCTGAGCTTTACGAAAGGTCTGTAGTGTGGGATTCCCCTCCTCCAACATGGTATCCTGTTGGTTCAAAGAGGTCCCTGGTGTCCTGCAACAGCGATGGCATAAAGCAAGCTGAGCAGCCAATCACATTGAAAAATTCTGATAGAACAGAAAATAAAATTAAACTTTTTAACCAATATTTTAAATTGTGCAAAAATGCAAATATGGATGAGGCATACACACAAAATCAAGGTAGGACTATAACATAATTAGCAAGGTTGTCAAAAATGTAACAGAAAAGAATATTTTATTCCTTCAAGATCCATTGAATTTTGAAATTCAGTTACGGAGCATTTAAGCTGACATTCTCAGCATATTTTGCAGAAAGAATAGTTGGTCAGTTTCTGGTAGAAAGTTTTTCCTGATTCACCAATTCTGGAGATTACGCTGGAGAAGGCTGCAAATCAGTGCAGCGAGTGGAGTCACTCTGAGTAGCTTCCGTGTTTAACTTACTGTTCAGAAGTTGCACAGTACATAGGTCACAAATGCAGGCAATTTCACTGCTACTGAAAAAGGTGGGCTATCAGAATAAAGCTGTGAAGAAATACTGGAAAAAGAAATAAAAACACTCATCCTCTTACATCTGTTGCTATGGCAGCTATTAAATGAAGTATTTGAAAGTCCAGATGTTTGTGATCTTTTACCAAGTAGATTATTCCAAGCATTTGTCACTCATGGGTAAACCAGTTCTCCCGCCCCCCCCCCACCCCCACGATATCAGTTTTATATCTTTAATAGGTTTTAATAGGTTAAAATCTTTAACAACATTTGGACAGGTTTATGGAAAGGAATGGTTTAGTGGGATTTGGGCCAAACGCAGGCAAATGGCATTAGCATAGATAGGCATTCGGTCAGCATGTATGAGTTGGGCTGAATGGCCTGCTTCCATGTTGTGTAGTTCCATTAATCTATGAATCCATAGAAACATAACAATCAGGAGTAGAAATAGGCCACATTGCCCCTCAAGCCTGTTCTGCTTTTCAGTCAAATCGTGGCTGATCTGAGCTTAGCCTCAGCTCCATTTTCGTGCCCGATCCTCAGAACACCTGATCCCACATTTGTGCAAAGATTTACTAGAAATGTTCTAGGAATGAAGGATTTCGGCTCCAAGATTAGACTTCACATGCTTATGTCATTCTCCTTGGAATGGAGAAGGTTGAGACGAGATTTGATAAAGGTCATCTGGTTGAGACAAGGTAGAGGCTGGAGGCTAATTCCCATTAATGGGTGATTTTAGAACCAGTGGCGCAAACATAGGGTCTAGATGATGGGTCTCAACCCGAAACGTTGACTGTCCATTTCCCTCCATAGATGCTGCCTGACCTGTTGAGTTCCACCAACGTTTTTTGTGTGTTGCACAAATACAAAGTTTGGTAAAGGATATAAGGGGAAAGTGAGGATAAACCTTGTTACGCAGAGAGTAGTTATGATCAAGAACTCACTGACTGGTAGAAATGGAATCACTCAAGGATTTCAAAAGGGAATTAGATAAGTTCTTAAGGGAAAATAGTTGTGGGGAAAGGGACTGATAGGATTAATCTACAAGGAGCCAACATGGACTTTATGAGCTGAATGTGCCATAATGATTATGTCAGCTTTGACTCAGCATCCACATTAGATTTAATTTGCTTCATCTCAGCTGGTAAATGGAATGACAGTATTAAAGCAGAGATTGTTAATGTAATCTGCCCGCTGTAAGTAAACACAGATATTATTTAGGTTAGGATACATTGATAATATAAGTATTTGCATAACACAGTGTGAATTTCCTCAAGGATTTATTATGCTTATGAAAGTAAGCATGTTGAATGTAAGAATGGAATAGATAAATAACAGGTACAGTCCTTGCCAAGGCATAGTTTGATCCACAGTGCTCCCTGTGCAGACCGTCCTTTCACAATCCCTGTTGACATTAAGTGACGCTGTGCGCATCTCCCTTCAATGTCGATCTTACTATATGTGATGGTGACAATGAACTATTGTACTAAGTCCCTTGATGTTAGAATTAAATAGCCAGGCACATGTATCCTGTCAGAACCTTAGTAATAAGTGTGAGAATCAGAGTTAACTGATCTCCATGAGTGAGTAATGTTTGCTGTCACAGGCTGCAGCAAGCTCAAGAATAAGGAGGGATCTTCCTCATGGCTAGTACTCAGCAATAAACTAATATCATATGTCAGTTTCCATGTGTACATTGGCGACACACAGCTCTGCCTCAGCACCACCCAACTTCATCCCACTGCGGCACGGTAGCGTAACGCTATTACAGCGCCAGTGATCGGGGTTCAATTCCCGCCACTGTCTGTAAGGAATTTGTATGTTCTCCCCATGACTGTGTGGGTTTCCTCCGGGTGCTCCGGTTTCCTCCCACATTCCAAAGACATATGGGTTAGTAGGTTAACGTGGGTGTAATTGGGCGGTGTGGGCTCGTTGGGCTGGAAGGGCCTGTTACCGTGCTGTATAAATAATGCTTGAAATAAAGTTTAAAATTGTCTGGCAATTTGACACCCAGTACAGGTTGAGCAGATTTCCCCCCACCCCCCCCCCCCAAAAAAAATATTTGGTACACTAAAGTCAATGGGCCAGGTTGTGCTGAACCCAGCCTATGCCTCACATTTGTGCCTCCCGTTCACACCTTGTGTTCATGCTTCCTGTTCATTGCCTCCACTAGCCCTGTTCTGGCACCTACCACTGGTGGCCAAGCCACTTCCTGAGGCCTCGCTAGGGTTGCAGCTGTGAACCTTCTGTGAGGTGCAGCGAGTGACAGAATTGAATGGGCCATCCTGAGGGCCTTTGGTCAGCTCAGGCAGCCAAAGACCTTGTCTGTGTTTCTAAGTGTCTGATGGTGAGATGTTTAGATGCAGTTGAAAAATATTTAAGTAGTTAAAAAAATTAAATATTAGATAGAGTCATAGAGGCATTCAGCATGGAAATAGGCCCTTCGGTCCAACCCATCCATGCCGACCAAGATGCCCATCTAAGCTAGTTCCACTTGGCCCGTATCCCTCTAAACCTTTACTATCCATGTATCTGCCCAACTGTCTTTTAAATATTAGGAACATAGCATTAATAAATTGACTTAAAACCAAATTGAATGTGTAAATTAATAAAAGTAATAATACTAATTAAAATGTAGTAAAGGAAAATACTTATCTTGTAAAGTTTGGTGATCTCATTGAAGTGAATGGGCCACACTGGGTACACCAGGGTTAAGGCTGAGGTGCTAGATGCAAGGTATGTCTGGTCCTTTGGCTCAGAAACTTATGGAATATCCTGGACTTCATGGTGAGTTCAGGGTGAGAGGCAGATCCATTCACAGCTGACCTCTTGTGTGTTCCATACCTTGGCGTTTCAGTGCCTGGACACAGATATTTAGAATACACTAATGTCCGCTGTCTAATTGTCAGTGTTTCCTGACCCATTGTTTTTCATTCTATCCAGTATCTCTCTTTCCTGACCAGTGAGTCATTCAAGACTGAACCCAAGCGTTTACAGCCATGGTGTGGTGTGAGATGGGCTTCGGATTATGTATCCACACCAATACTGCCACCTTTGCAGCATTGCCTGGCCCTATCCCTGCCTCAGTTTACCTACTGCTAAAAAACTTGGCTATGTCTCCATCACTCCAGACTTCACCAGGTCCAGTACAGACGGACTACCTTCTCTGTTGACCAAATGTCATCCAGAACTCTGCTGCCCTAACACCTTTTTACATGGCTCAATGACATTCTTATAAAGCATCTTGGAATTTGTTGCAATATTGAAGGGGTTATATCAATACCCGCTCTTCTTGAGATCATACCTCACCCCTCTCTAGCTCTATAACTGCTCCAAATGTTAGAGTTCCCCGGGGTCTCATTAATCCTGCGACTTTGGCCTCTTATTTATCTTTAATATCCTTCTCTCCATTGGTGGTGATGTCTTTAGATGCCTGCGTCCAGAACCAGCTCCCTTACTACACCCCTCTCCCTCGCCTTTAAGATCCTACTCACCATCTATTGCTTTGACAGAGCGTTCATTGACTCCACCTATGATGCAGATGCTAAATGTTGTCAGTCTCTGCTTCTCGGGGTGTTTTTGCCATGTTGAAGGTCCTGTGTAAGTTACCAGTAGCTGTTGCCTGACAATTTGCTGTTAGGATGTGGTTGTATTTGACTCAGATCAGTGATCTGCTGGCACCTACTGTCAATGTCCAAGAGGCTGGAGGCAGAAGACATTGCTGGAGATCATTGTTAGTGCCATGAAATAACTAAACAAATGTTCTCACTACAATATGCAATGTGGTCACACTTTATTGGTCTAAAATGCATTATCACCTGGGCTCACACATGTTAACTTAAAAAAACACTCAGCCTTTTTTGAGAAGCAAACCTAAATTTAGGAAGGTAATGTTTGACGTTGGTAGAAAAGAGGCAGAATAATTGTATTTTCGATTCACTTCTGCTCTTTATTTCTGACAGGTCTAATGTGGCATGATGAAGCTACACAGCAGGTAATTGCTAAAGAACTTTCCAATCTCCACCTGACCCGTCACCTGCATCCTGAAACTGGTTCTTCAGACAGCTTGAGGTGAGAATTAAAGTGCTGAATTGCTGTGGTACTGCTGAAAGCCTGTCCTCAGTAGGGTCTCCTGTGAGGACCAATTCTGTGGGTAATAAATAACTATGAAAGCAATCTGAGTGTAGAGTTTCATTTAAGCCACTCAACACAGGCAGGGGCATTTCTGGAAGATGCTAGCAAATTGAAGATGGGTACCATATAGATATTGATGGAGAAGGAATTCCAAGAATGAAAGCATGTACAACTTTTTGTTAACTTTGAAATTCACCAGGTGGACAGCAATTGTCTGCTCCCTCCCTCATTATTCCTTTCTCACCGAACCTCGTGCCTACGCATTCTGAATATGTTTGATTGTATTAACAGTGGAACTACCCCGCCTACACTGAACATGAGATAAAATATTTTCCACAGAATTTTGTAAAGTCAAGTTGAAGAAATGTAATAATACTTTTTGCAGGTGATGATGGATTGAATAGGTGGGGAATAGATAAAGCAGATGCATGATTGAATAGGTGAAACATGTAGTATATATAGGTTTACAGATGGTATTCAAAGAGGGGTCAGGTTAAATAATTGCTGGATAAACTTATGGCAAATGCAGAAATAGAGCAGCATTGGGTTTAGATAAAGGAGGGTTATTCAGATTGGAATAAAAACAGAAAATGTTGGAAATACTCAGCAGGTCAGGCAGTATCTGTGGAGAGAGAAACAGTGGGTGATAATTCATCAGAGTTGAGAATGGAAGTGGTGTCTTCCATGCTGGGTATACTTTTAATTCTCAGTGTACATAGACGGAGACACAAGAGGCTGAAGATCTTGGAATCTGGAGAAAAAAAACAAACTGCTGGAGGAACTCAGTGGGTCAAGCAGCATCTGTGGAGATGGAGGAATAAATAAAATTGATCTTTACTGTAGACAAAAAAGAAATGATTCAGCAAGGCGGACAATAAAAGATTTCAGGAATACATAAACACGGGACCAGTTTCCATTCTTAAAGACACTAAATCTGTATGTGTGGTTATTGATGAGTAGGTAGAGAGGCTAAGAATTATATATGAAATATGCTTTCTGGGGATGTGATTGATGAAGAATTAGCAAATAAAGCACTGGACTTGATGAGAAATCATAGAGTGATACAGCACGGAAAGAGGCCCTTCGGCCCAACTCAATCATGCTGACCATGGTGTCCACCAAGCAAGTCCCATTTGCCCGTGTTTGGCCAATATCCCTCTAAACCCTTCCTATCCATGTACTTATCCAAATGTCTTTTGAAAGTGTTACGGACTCAGTGAAAGTCCCTTTAAGATAGAGAGTGTGTGCGCGCGCGTGTGTGGGGCATGCTTATGTCAATAGAAGATAAAGGACGTAAAGACGTTGTTGAAGAAGTTAGAAGAAGAAGAAGGAGAGAGAGAGAGAGAAGGGAGAGAGACGCCAGCCTGCCAGTTTTCTCTATCGATGGATGAGAAACTATAACTGTGTCTGCCACTGAAATCCATGTATGGAAGTTGGAAGTAATCCGGTGGAGTTCACTTTGTTGCTGACCTGTAGAAGGAAACAGGTATTTGTGTGTGGACGACCACGATTCGGATGCTTTTCGGGGTGAGGAAGTCACTACCGAGTAAACACTGAAGTGTCGCTGGGGTTCCATCGTGGAACATTTGGATTTCGTATTTACTCTCTCTATGTTCTCTACATCTACGTCTTATCTTCAGACAACGGTGGTTGTTGAAGAAGCCCTTGCTCATTTTTCACCTTATGGCTTGCGGAACTGAACTTTAAGAACCATTCCGGAACTTGAAGTTTTGGACTTTGTCACACACACACACGAAGAGTTTAGTTTTTGGGGTTAACGTTCAAGGTTTAACATTTTTGAATTCTAACATACTAACATTTTTACTTTTATTTTACATATTATCATAAGTAGTGATTAATAAAATAGTTTTTAACACTGAATCATGCTCAGTGTGGTTCTTTTGTTGCTGGTTCGTGACAAAAGCCCTCAAGAAGTGCTTGTAGCTGCTTTGAAACGAACCATTTCAGATCAGAGAAGTGAATATGTAAAAGAAATCCAGATTCAAAATGGTGGTGGGAAAACTCTGTCTGAAAAATGCTTGTTGGATTGTGATGCAACATTTGGAGATAAACCTTGAAAGTTCCCCCCTCTCCCCCCCCCCCCATGGTTCTATTTTAACTTTGTTCCTAAAGAGAGATGTCATTCTTCACTTGCCTTGTATATTAAGATTTGTCAGCTTGATGGTCATGGATGCTCTTCCTTGGATCAGTGGGAGATGTAAGAAGGCACTGCATAAAAGTTACATCAGCATTGCTGTACGTTACTTGGCCAATGTCCCCTTCAAGGAGAAGGTTGAACAGCACCTAGTGCAGGTACTAGGGTGAAGTTTCTGGCAAGTTTAAAGGGAACCACAAAATACATTCCTTATCTAAGTTCTTCCTATCTTACTTTAAGATTCTAAGACTCATGGTTCAGTGACTTTCTAATATCTCATAGCAGTGACCATTCCTTATGTGTTGCATGAACGTTCATGCCGGTAAGCTGTTTGCCTACTGGCATGAATGTCCACACAACACACGAGGAGTCGTCACCACTACTAATGCTACCACCTTTTCATTCCAGAGAAGACAGTCCAAGTTTGTCCAATCCCTCCTTATAGCTAATACACTAATCCAGGCAACATCCTTGCGAACATCTTCTGCATCCTCTCCAAAGCCTACACATCTTTCCAGTAATGCAGTGACCGGAACTGCACACAATACTCCAAATGTGGCCTCCCCAAAGTTTTATATAGCTGCAACATGACTTGTCAACTTTTATACTCAACGTCCTGACCAGTGAAGGCAAGCATGCCGTATACCTTTTTAACTACCCTATCCACTTCTGTTGCCACTTTCAAGGAGCTATAGACTTGAACCTCAAGATCCCTCTGTATATCAATGCTACTAAGCGTCTTCCCATTTACTGTATACTTTCCTCTTGCACTTGACCTCCAAAAATGCACCACCTCACACTTGTCAAGATTAAACTGCATCTGCCATTTTTCTGCCCAAATTTCCAACTGATCTATATCCTGCAGTATCCTTTGACAACCTTCCTCACTGCAGAGTCATGGGGTTATACAGCACAGAAGCAGGTCCTTTGGCCCAACTCGTCCATGCTGACCAGGTTGCCTACCTGAGCTAGTACCATTTGCCTGCGTTTGGCCCATATCCTCTAAACCTTTTCTATCCATGCATCTATCTAAAGGTCCTTTAAACGTCGTAATTATACCGCCCCTACAGCTTCCTCTGGTAGCTCATTCCATACCCCCCATTCTCTGGGCAAAAAAGTTGCCCCTCAGGCCTCCTTTAAAGTTTTCCCTCTTACGTTAAGTCTGTGTCCTCTAGTTTTAGACTCCCCTGCCCTGGAAAGAAGAACTGTGACCATTCACCTTACCTATGCCCCTCATAATTTTATATACCTCGATGATGTCACCCCTCAACTCCCTACGCTCCAGGGATAAAAGCCACAGCCTATCAAGTCTTTCTTTATAACTCAAGCCCTCCAGTCCCAGTAACATCTTTGTGGATCTTTTCTGCACCCTTTTCAGCTTAATGGCTTCCTTCCTAAAGCTAGGCAACCAGAACTGCACACAATCCTCCAAGTATCGCAATTCCACCAATTTTTGTGTCATCTGCAAAGTTACTAGTCAGAGCTCCTGCATTTTCATCCAAATCATTATCATAACTTATAAACAACAGAGGTCCCAGCACTGATCCTTGTGGAGCAACACTGGTCACAGACCTCTAGTCAGGATAACACCCTTTTGCCGCTTGGTCTTCTATGACCCAAGCCGACTTTGAATCCAACCCACCAACTCACCATGGAACCCGTGGAACATGGTGATGGTTAGAATTTCAGGGTAGTTATATGGCGCTGTGTGGCTCAAATGTTACATGCAACTTGCCAGCCTGTTTATAGTTTAGGTCTTGCTGCATAAACATCTGCATTTGGTGAGGGGACGTGAATCAATTTTTAGCATTGTGCAATCAACGAACATCTCCACTTCTGACTTACAATGAAAGGAAGTCATTGATGAAGCAATTGATGACGGTTGGTCTTAGGACACTGCTTAGGGACAGGATTTACTCTGATTTGGAAAGGCATAGACTTATTAGTGATGGTCAGCATGGCTTTGTGTGGCAGAGGTCATGCCTCTCAAATTTGATTGAGTTTTTTGAAAAGGTAATAAAGAAGATTGATGAGCGTAGGGCAGTGGATGTTGTCTACCTGGACTTCAGTCAAGCTTTTAACAAGGTTCCTCATGGTATGCTTGTCCTGAAGATCAAGTCACATGGGATCGATGGTGAGTTGGTAGGCTAGATTCAAAATTGGCTTGCCCAGAGAAGACAGAGGGTAGTGGTGGAGGTGTGTTATTCTGACTGAAGGTCTGTAACCAGTGGTGTTCCCCAAGGTATCAGTGTTGGGACCTCTGTTGTCTGTAGTATATATTAGTGATTTGGATGAAAATGTAGGTCTGAGTAGCAAATTTCCGGACCACACAAAAATTGGTGGAATTATGGATAGTGAGGAAGGTTGTCAAAAGATTCAGCAGAATACAGATCAGTTGGAAATTTGGGCATAGAAATGGCAGATGGAGCTTAATCTCGACAAGTGTGAGGTGGTGCTCTCTGGGAGGTCAAGTATAAGGGAAGGTATAGAGTAAATGGCAGGACCCTTGGGAGCACTGATGTACAGTGGGATCTTGGGATGCAGGTCCATAGCTCCCTGAAAGTGGCAACACAAGTGGATGGGGTGGTGAAGTAAACATATTGGCATGTTTGCCTTCATTGGTTGGGGCAAGTTGGGAAATCATGTTGCAGCTGTACAAAATTTTGATTAGGCCACATTTGGAGTATCATGTGTAGTATTGTCCACAATATTGGAAGGATGTGGAGGCTTTGGAAAGGGTGCAGAAGAAGTTTACCAGGATACTGCCTGGATTGGAATGTATTAGCTATAAGGAGAGGTTGGACAAACTTGGATTATATTCTCTGTACCATTGAAGGCTGAGAGGTAACCTGATAAATAAAACCCTGGTTAGACCACACTTAGAAGATAGTGTTCAGTTCTGGTCGCCTCACTATAGGAAGGATGTGGAAGCTTTAGAAAGGGTGCAGAGGAGATTTACCAGGATGCTACCTGGATTGGAGAGCTTGTCTTATGAGGATAGGTTGAGTGAGCTAGGGCTTTTCTCTTTGGAGAGAAGGAGGATGAGAGGTGACTTGATAGAGGTGCACAAGATGATGAGCCGTAGATCAAGTGGACAGTCAGAGACATTTTCCTCAGGGCGGAAATGGCTAACATGAGGGGGCATAATTTTAAGGTGATTGGAGGAAAGTCAGAGGTAAGTTTTTTACACAGAGAGTGGTGGGTGCGTGGAACGTGCTGCCGGGGTGCTGGTAGATACATTAGAGATATTTAAGAGACTCTTAAGATAGGCACATAGATGATAGAAAAATGGAGGGGTATGTGGGAAGGAAGGGTTAGATTGATCTTAGAGTAGGCTAAAAGGTCGGCACAACGTTGTGGGCTAAAGGGCCTGTCCTGTGCTGTAATGCTCCATGTTCTAACTCTATGAGAGGCATCGAAAGGGTAGATAGTCATAGTCTTTTACCCAGGGTGGAGATGTCAAACACTTGAGGGCACAGCTGTAAAGTGAGGGGGAAAGTTTAAAGGAGATTTGCACAGCAAGTTTTTTACACCGACAATGTTAGGTGCCGGAACGCGAAGACAGGTGTGGTGGTAGAAACAGATATGATACCAATGTTTAGCAAGCATTTAGATAGACACATTAACAGGCAGGGAATGGAGGAATATGCAGCATGTGCAGGCAGATAGGATTAGTTTAATTTGGCATCATGGTCGGCACAGAGATGGTGGGCCAAAGGGTCTGTTCCTGTGCTGTACTTTCCTATGTTTCTATGACACATTTACTGGGATTACTGCAAAGCTGGAATACTCATAAGATGTCAAAAAATTCCACCAGTACGATAGAACATTACAGCACAGTACAGGCCCTTCGGCCCACGATGTTGTGCCGACATTTTATCCTGCTCTAATATCTATCTAGCCTTCCCTCCCACATAGCCCTCCATTTGGTATTGGTATTGGTTTATTATTGTCACTTGTACCAAGGTACAGTGAAAAACTTGTCTTGCATATCGATCGTACAGGTCAATTCATTACACAGTGCAGTTACATTGAGTTACTACAGAGTGCGTTGAGGTAGTACAGGTAAAAACAATAACAGTACAGAGTAAAGTGTCACAGCTACAGAGAAAATGCGGTGCAGTAAGGTGCAAGGTCACAACAAGGTAGATCGTGAAGTCGTAGTCCATCTCATTGTATAAGGGAACCGTTCAATAGTCTTATGACAGTGGGGTAGTAGCTGTCCTTGAGCCTGGTGGTACATGCCCTCAGGCTCCTGTATCTTCTACCTGATGGAAGAGTAGAGAAGAGAGAATGTCCTGGGTGAGTGGGGTCTTTGATTATGCTGGCTGCTTCGCCAAGACAACGAGAGGTAAAGACAGAGTTCAAGGAGGGGAGGCTGGTGTCCGTAATGCGCTGGGCTATGTCCACAACTCTCTGCAGTTTCTTGCGGTCCTGGGCAGAGTAGTTGCCGTACCAAGCTGTGATACATTCAGATAGGATGCTTTCTATGGTGCATCGGTAAAAGTTGGTGAGGGTCAAAGGGGACAAACCAAATTTCTTTAGCCTCCTGAGGAAGTAGAGGCGCTAGTGAGCTTCCTTGGCCGTGGCATCTACATGACTTGACCAGGACAGGCTGTTGGTGATATTCACTCCCAGGAACTTGAAGCTCTCAACCCTCTCGACCTCAGCACCATTGATGTAGACAGGTGCATGTACACTGCCTCCTTTCCTGAAGTCAATGACCAGCTTTTTTGTTCTGTTGACATTGAGGGAAAGGTTGTTGTCATGACATCATTCCACTAAGCTCTCTATCTCCTTCCTGTACTCCACCTCATTGCTGTTTGAGATACAGCCTACAACGGTGGTATCATCTGTAAACTTGTAGATGGAGTTAAAGCAGAATCTGGCCACATAGTCATGAGCATATAGGGAGTAGAGTAGGGGGCTGAGGACGCAGCCTTGTGGGGCACCAGTGTTGAGAATAATTGTGCCGGAGGTATTGCTGCCTATCCTCACTGATTGCGGTCCGTTTGTTAGAAAGTCAAGGATCCAGTTACAGAGGGAGGTGTTGAGTCCTAGGTCTCGGAGTTTGGTGACAAGCTTGCTTGGGATTATTGTACTGAAGGCAGAGCTGTAGTCAATAAGCAAAAGTCTAATGTAGGTGTCTTTACTGTCCAGATGCTCCAGAGCTGAGTGTAGTGCCAGGGAGATGGCATCTGCTGTAGACCTGTTCCGGTGACAGGTGAATTGCAGCGGGTCCAGGTTGTCTGGGAGGCTGGAGCTGATGCGTTCCATGACAAACCTCTCAAAGCACTTCATGATGGTGGATGTCAGAGCCACTGGTCGGTAGTCATTGAGCCATGTTACCTTGCTTTTCTTCGGTACCGGGATGATAGTGGTCTTCTTAAAACAGGTGGGAACCTGAGATTGAAGCAGGGAGAGGTTGAATATGTCCGCAAATACTTCTGCCAGCTGATCAGCACAAGATCTGAGCACACGGCCAGGGACACCGTCTGGGCCAGGTGATTTCGTCATGTTCACTCTCCGGAAGACTGATCTTATGTCCTCCACTGTGATCACAGGTTCAGCTGCATTGGAGGCTGTCAGGGTGGATGGTGACAATCCACTTCCTTTCTGTTCAAAACACGCATAGAATGCATTAAGTTCATCAGGAAGGGATGCGCTGTTGTTAACTATGCAGCCCGACTTTGTCTTGTAGCCTGTTATGGCATGTAAGCCCTGCCATAACTGACGGCTGGTCAGGGACTCTATTTTGAGTCGGTATTGCCTCTTGGCATCCCTGATAGCTTTCCGAAGGTCATACCTCGATTTCTTGTACAGATCAGGATCACCAGATTTGTGTGCAGCAGTCCTCTCCTTCAGTAGGGAGTGGATCTCCCAGTTCATCCATGGCATTCATGTGTCGGAGAGTCTCTTAGATGTCCCTAATGTATCGGCTCCCACAACCTCTGCTGGTAGTGCATTCCACAATAGGAGGAAGTTAGAAATGTTTCTTTAAAGACAAAATGTTTACAAGTAAAATACAATCGCACTTTAAGATAATAAACTCAGAATATTTCAGACACACACAACAAAATATTCCTGATTAGCTATAAGGAGAAGTTGGACAAACTTGGGTTGTTTTCTCTTGAGCGTCAGAGGCTAAGGGGAGACCTGATAGAAATTGATGCAATTATCAAAGGAATAAATAGGGTAGAGAGCCAGAGTCTTTTTCCCAGGATGGAAATGTCAGATACTAAAGGGAATGCAGTTAGCATAACGCTTTACAGCACCAGCGATCCGGGTTCAATTCCGGCTGCTGTCTGTAAGGAGTTTGCACGTTCTCCCTGTGTCTGCCTGGGTTTCCTCCAGGTGCTCAGGTTTCCTCCCACATTCCAAAGATGTACAGGTTAGGAACTTGTGGGCATGCTATGTTGACGCCGGAAGCGTGGCGACACTTGCGGGCTGCCCCCAGAAAGCTCTACGCAAAAAGATGCATTTCACTGTGTGTTTTGATGTACATGTGACTAATAAAGAAATCTTATCTTATTTTAAGGTGGGGGGGGTGGGTAAGTTTAAAGGAGATGTGCAAGGCAAGTTTTTATACAGAGTGGTAGGTGTCTGGTACACGCTGCCAGCGGAAGCAGATACAATAGTAGTGCTTAAGAGGTACTTGCTCATGAACAGGCAGGTAATGGAGGGATATAGACCATGTGCATGCAGATTGGCTTAGTTCCTGTTGACATCATGGTCGGCACAGACATCGTGGGCTGAAGGGCCTGCTCCTGTGCTGTAGTGTTCTATATTCCATGTACCTCTGCAGTAATCCCCAAGCAGTACCTCTGCAGATCCTCAAACAGTTAAATCCTGCACAAAGCTTTGAACAAATTTTGATTTGTGAACAAAAAGATGTTTGGCATAAACATGAAAGAAATTATACCATTAAATATTGAAGAACAGTTAAGTCCCATATGGGGAGCTTGATCGATCTTCATGGTAAGTTTCTTTGGAAACAAGAAGGGAATATAAACTAGTTCCATTATAATTTCATTCATTCTCTTTCACGTATGACAGATAATCATCAGAAGCCATTTCATCTGTGGTTGAAATCCGAGTATGTCTGCCCCTATTGGATTCAGCTGTGTCATTCCATGTGTGACGTCTCCCTTTTGCTCCTGTACATGGTGTCCCTTTCCTGTCTCTTGTCAGTTATTTCTCATTTATCACCCTTGTGAAGGCTGAGAGGCAAAAATATTTCTCAACAATTGCGGTTTCCTTTCTGTTTCTAGTAGGAGTAATAATTCTTCTTGAACCAATAAATTTGGAAGAATAATAATTCTAAACTGTGAATTGTTTTCCGCTGAGAAGCTCAAGAGCGTTTGAAACTCGCTTCCTCAAAGAACAGTGGAAACAGTCTTTGAATATCTTTAAGGCAGAGGTAGATAGATAGTTGATAAGGAAAGGGTGTAATTCTACCGCAGGTAGGTGGGAATATGGAGTCGCAGAACAACTATGATCTAGCTCAATAGCAGAGCAGTCTTGAGATCCCATGTGACCCCACTCCAGCTCCTAACTCGTATGTCATGCCACTGAGTGTGGTCACTGGCTTGTTCTTTACAGGCTGTATCAATCAGTGCCCTCAAAAATGAACTGAAAAGGCATTTGATAGAAAATAAATTGCAGGGCTCTGGGGAAGGAGTGGGGGCATAAAATTTGGAATATTGACTTACTTAGAGTCTGCAGTGATTCAATGGGCTGAATAGTTCCTTTCTGTACCCTAATGATGACTTTATTAGCTGCCCCCCTGCCCCCATCCCATTGCAGACATATAAGGAGAAAATGCTTGGAAAACCCCAGGAAAGTGTGAGAAAAAGGAGGCTCATCAGTGAAAATGACTAATCCCAATAATTGTCCAATGGTTCTCCTTGTCAGGTTATGGAGAAAAATCCATTGTGCCTCTGCATGCAGACTGACTAAACATTGTGCCACTTTTATATAATATGATCAAATTTAGTGAAGGTGCTGACCTGTGATGCTGTGCTTCTCTTCTGCTACATCTTCCACCCATCGAGCCTTATTAACTGGCTGTCAAGAGACTAGATGGATGTCTTGATCCTATCTTACCACAATCCTGCCTGTAGCTTACACAGGAGCTCTGCTGGAACATTAAGACATAAAAACAGGTGTGGTCTAAATGGCCCCTTGAGCCTTTTCTTCCATTCAATCAAATCTACATCCAGTCCCTCGCTTTGATTTGTCCAGAAATTGTAATCATAGAATTGTAACTGCGTAGAAAGAATCCATTTGGGCTATGAGTTCTGTGCCAGTTTTCTGTAGAGCCATCTCATCAATTCCATTCACTCCCTACCCCTCTCTTTCCCAAGGAGGCTGAAACTTATTATCCTTTTGAAAGTTCTGATCGATTCTGGTTGTGCACTACTCTTGCAGATAGTGAATTCCAGATCATTACCACTCTGTGTAAATAAGGTTTTCCTTGTTTCCTCTCTGTATCCCTTGCCAGCGACCCAGGTTCAATTCCGGCCACTATCTGTAAGGAGTTTGTACGTTCTCCCCGTGTCTGCGTGGGTTTCCTCCGGGTGCTCCGGTTTCCTCCCACATTCCAAAGACGTACGGGTTAGGAAGTTGTGGGCATGCTATGTTGGCGCCGGAAGCATGACGACACTTGCAGACTGCCCCCAGAACACTACACAAAAGATGTATTTCACTGTGTGTTTTGATGTACGTGTGATTAATAAAGATATCAAAAAAAATTTTGAACCATTCACGAGTGGGAGCTGCATCTTTCCATCTGCCCTGGCTAAATCTAGGATAATCACAGACACCACTGCCAAATCTCTTAACCTTCATTGCTGCTCAGAGAACAACCCCAGCTTCTCAAAACTAATTTTATAACTAAATTCCCTCATCCTTGGAAACATTCAATGACAATAAACTTGAACTTAGCATTTGCGTAAAGGCAGTGGTAGATAGACACTCAATAAGCAAGGGGATAAAAGGTTATCATGGGCAAATGAGGATGCAGAGTTGAGGTTACACTCAAATCAAAGACTTCTGAAAGCACGCAGTGCTTCTGGTGAAGGTGCTTCACAGTGCTGCTAGGGAATGAGTTCCAGGAGTGAGACACGGTGACAATGGAGGACTGGCAATTTATTTTCCAAATCAGGATGGGAAGCATCTTGGAGTAGCACCTGGATATGGTGGTGTTCCCGGGTGCCTGCTGTCCTCATCCTTCTCATGGATTTGGAAGAACTTGCTTCTTGGAGAGGGCAATTCCAGAGACTCACAACTTTCTCAATTAAGAAGGTCCTCCACATCTCAGTCCTGTACAACTGACCCCTGATCTTGGTAGCAGGATCACTAGTTCCAGAATCTCCAGCCAGGGTAAACAGCATCTCAGTATTTACCCTTTGAAGCCCTGTAAGAATTTTATGTTTATTTTGTTAATGGGCTGTGAATACTAGCTTGTTATAGTGTCAACGAGTCGTAGAGAGATGCAGGTCCTTCAGCTCACCAAGTCCACACTGACTATTGATCACCCATTTACATTAATCCTACATCAGTCCCACATTTTATTCTCCCCACATTTTCATCAACTTGCTTCTACCACTCACCTACACACTTGGGGCATTTGTGGTAGCCATTAGACCTACTAACCTGCATGTATGTGAGATGTGGGAGGAAACCTGGGCACCCAGAGGAAATCCATGTAGTCACAGGGAGTTAGAGCACAGGGAAAAGGAAGATTTGATGAAACTAAACAACCTCATCCACCTACCAGATAAGTAATTCCAAACATTAGGCATCCTCTAGGAAATCACTCTAAGACAAGACTAAAAGATGAAATTAAGATCCTTGTTGTGAATCAAATGCTTTGGGCTGAGGCTGTGTCAGAACCGTGGCCTCTTAGTTGCTGAGTGAAGTCTGTTGTGTTTTATGGTGTGCAGTGACTTGCTCAATCAATTAATGCTGAACTGTTGCAGCTCATTGCTTGAATGTCACTTGCAGTTTAACTCACGTGACTGCTAATTCTTAATTGTTTAGGGCTACAAAGCAAAAAATGGCAAGTGAGGAAAATTATGAAGGGGCAGAAGACGGTGACCTGCAAAGATTCAAGTCCCTCCATCAATATCTTCAGTTTCTCAGCGCTTTATCCCAACCAGATAATCCCATGCCATCTCATAAGACCAGAACTGACAAGGTTAGTATTGATTTTCATTATTCCATTTTAAAATGGTCAGTAATATATAAATGCCCTTGACAGTTACTACCACTGAAAACTATAAAACATGTTACAATATATAGCAGCAATGGTTCTTTTTAATGGAAGGAATTGCACACCTTACAGTTGTCTTGGGAAGCAGGCAGAGCATAACAAAGTCAAACTCCAGGATATCTGGCAGCACTTGCAGGGAGAGAAAGAGAGTTAACATTTCAGGTTGAGGAGCTTTCCCCGGAACTAGAAGAAGTCAGAATTGTATCAAGTCTCCAGAAGGTTCAAGTGGCGGAGAACAGAGAGAGGGGAGGAGAAAACCAGAAGGAATGTCTGCGGTCGGGTGAATGTCAGCAGAGATTAAATGATAAAATCCATCATGGTACAAAAGCAAAATACCACAGATGTTGGTTATCTGAAATAAAACCAGAAGATGCTGGAAATATTCAACGGGTCAGGCAACAACCATGGAGAGAGAGAATGTTAACATTTCAGGCCAAAGATCTTTCAGCAGAACTGAGAGCCTCTATCTTGATGGTTTAAGGCAACAGAGGAGAAGTAGGGAAACAAATGGTGAAGAGGTGCAAATGGGAAGGGCAGATTTCTTGTACACTGGTCTTCCATTTTGTTACCTGTCCCATCCCCATCTCCTTTCTCCTCACCCTGTCATGCATCTCATCATTTTTGCATAGTAGGGGAATTAAGGGTTATGAGGAAAAGGCAGGTAGGTGGATCTGAGTCCACGGCCAGATCAGCCATGATCTTATTGAATGGCGAAGCAGGCTTGATGGGCCAGGTGGCCTACTCATACTCCTATTTCTTATGTTCTTGTGTAATCCATCCTGCACAGATCTTCCCTTTCATTCTTTATCCCACCACCCCCCACCAAAACTCTCTGCATCTGAACACATATTATCTTTCCCTCTCCCCAGCAACAAAGTATTGATGGACCCTTTATTCTCTCTCCATAGTTGCCTCCTGACCGTCTGACTGTTCCCAGCATTTCCTTGGATTTTTCTTACGCATTACAGCAGTATGAAAGTTTTGCAGAAAGTTACTTTGTGGCCCAGTTTATGAGAAAACGTTCCACTTTCCCTGAAAGTGGAGTCACAGGTAGACGGTGTGGGAACAAAGCTTTTGGCACACTAGCCTTCATCAGTCAGGGCATTGAGTATAAAAGTTAGGAGGTCATGGTGCAGTTGTACATGACGCTGGTGAGGCCTCGCTTGGACGATTGTGTTCAGTTTTGGTTGCGCTGCTATAAGAAATTATTATTAAACTGGAAAGAGTGCGGAAAAGACTTACAAGGATGTTGCCTGGACTTGAGGGACTGAGTTATAGGGAGAGGTTTGGACAGGTTAGGTTTTTATTCCTTGGAGTGTAGGAGACTGAGAGGTGATCTTATAGAGGTATATTAAAACATGAGGGGTGTAGATAGGGTGAATGCACTCAGTCTTTTTCCCAGGGTTGGGAAATCAAGGACTGGAACGCATAGGTTTAAGGTGAGAGGAGAGAGATTAAAAAGGAACTTGAGAGGCAAGTTTTTTTACACGGAGCGTGGAGACTATGGAGCCATGAGGGAGGAGCTGGCTAAAGTTGACTGGGTGGGCATCCTAGCAGAATTGTCAGTGGAACAGCAATGGCAGGTATTCTTGGGAATAATGCACAAGGTGCAGGATCAGTTTATTCCCCAGAGAAGGAAAGACTCAAAGAGGGAAAAGGGGCCACCGTGGCTGACAAAGGAAGTCAGAGATAGCATTGTGTTAAAAAGGAAGAAGTATGGCAGAGCCAAGCTGAGTGGGAAGATAGAAGATTGGGAAATTTTTAAGGTGCAGCAGAATTTAACTATAAAGGTAATGTGGGAAGAAAAAATGAGGTACGAAGGCAAGCTAGCCAGGAATATTAAGGAGGATAGCAAAAGCTTTTTTAGGTATGTGAAGGGAAAGAAGTTAGTTAGGAACGATGTTGGGCCCTTGAAGACCGAATCGGGTGAAATTATTACGGGAAACAGCGAGATGGCAGTAGAATTTAATAAGTACTTTGGATCTGTCTTCACGGGGGAAGACGTAAGAAATCTCCCAGAGGTAAGGATGGACAAAAGGCAGAGGGTGACAGAGGAACAGAAGTGGATTGACATTAGGAAAGAAATGGTGATAGGTAGACTAATGGGGCTGAAGACTGACAAATCCCCAGGTCCAGATGGTCTGCATCCCAGGGTACTAAAGGAGGTGGCTCTAGAAATTGTAGATGCATTGGTGATCATTTTCCTATGTTCCTTAGATTCGGGGTCAGTTCCTGAGGATTGGAGAATGGCTAATGTTATCCCACTTTTTAAGAAAGGAGGGAGGGAGAAAACGGGGAACTATCGTCCAGTTAGCCTAACATCTGTGGTGGGGAAGATGCTAGAGTCCATTATTAAGGATGAAATAACGGCATATTTGGATAGCAATGATAGGATTGGGTCGAGTCAACATGGATTTACTAAGGGCAAATCATGCTTGACTAATCTGCTGGAGTTTTTTGAGGGTGTAACCAGGAAAATAGATGAGGGAGATTCAGTGGATGTTGTATACCTCGACTTTCAGAAGGCATTTGATAAAGTGCCACACAGGAGATTGGTGGGTAAAATTAGGGCTCATGGAATTGGGGGGCGGGTATTAACATGGATAGAAAACTGGTTGGCAGATAGGAAACAAAGGGTAGGGGTGAATGGATGTTTCTCAGAATGGCAGGCCGTGACTAGTGGGGTGCCACAGGGCTCGGTGCTGGGACCACAGCTGTTTACGATCTATGTTGGTGATTTAGATGAAGGCATTGTGAATAACATTAGCAAGTTTGCTGATGATACAAAGTTGGGTGGCAGTGCGACATGTGAAGAGGAAGTTAGGAGAATTCAAGGTGATTTGGATAGGTTGGGTAAGTGAGCAGATACTTGGCAGATGAAGTTTAATGTGGATAAGTGTGAGGTTATCCACTTTGGGAGCAGGAACAGGAAGGCGGATTATTATCTGAATGGTGTGGAGTTAGGTAAGGGGGAAATACAAAGGGATCTAGGAGTCCTTGTTCATCAGTCACTGAAAGTGAATGAGCAAGTGCAGCAGGCAGTGATGAAGGCTAATGGAATGTTGGCCTGTATTACAAGAGGAATTGAGTACAAAAGCAAAGAGATTCTTTTGCATTTGTACAGGGCCCTGGTGAGACCACTCCTGGAGTATTGTGTACAGTTTTGGTCTCCAGGGTTAAGGAAGGATATCCTGGCTACAGAGGGCGTGCAGCGTAGGTTTACGAGGTTAATTCCGGGGATGTCGGGACTGTATTATGCTGAGAGGTTGGAGAGACTGGGATTGTACACGCTGGAATTGAGAAGATTGAGAGGGGATCTGATTGAAACATACAGGATTATTAAGGGATTGGACAGGATAGAGGCAGGAAATACGTTCCAGATGTTGGGGAAGTCCAGGACCAGGGGGCATGATTTAAGAATAAGGGCTAGGCCATTTAGGACAGAGGGGAGGAAAAACTTCTTTTCCCAGAGGGTTGTGAATTTGTGGAATGCACTGCCTCAGAGGACAGCGGAGGCCAATTCTCTGGGCACTTTCAAGAAGGAGCTAGATAGGTTTCTTATAGATAGGGGAATCAAGGTATATGGGGACAAGGCAGGAACAGGATATTGATTGTTGAGGATCAGCCATGATCTCAAAATGGCGGTGCAGACTCGAAGGGCCGAATGGTCTACTTCTGCTCCTATTGTCTATTGTCTATATTGTCTATTGTCTATGTATCTGGAGTGAGCTGCCAGAGGAAGTGGTTGAGGCAGGTGCAGTAACGACTTTCAAAAGACAGTTGGACAAGTTCATCGATAAGAAAAGTTTAGAGGGATATG
Source organism: Pristis pectinata (assembly GCF_009764475.1). Taxonomy (NCBI): domain Eukaryota; kingdom Metazoa; phylum Chordata; class Chondrichthyes; order Rhinopristiformes; family Pristidae; genus Pristis; species Pristis pectinata. The sequence goes on along the minus strand of NC_067409.1, from coordinate 17,587,596 downwards.
GGTCAAATGCTTAAATAGGAACCTTGATCGGCATGGATCAGTTGGGCTGAAGGGTCTATTTCCGTGCTCTATGACTCTATGATTCTTTGACTAAGTGCTTTATATTCATATTCTGCCTTTCCTCACTCTATTTGAGGGATTTGACTGTAAGATCCTTATCCATGTTATTTTCTTTTTCTGCAACCTTCTCCTGCGATTCAAAACACCTTCTCCAGCCATTGTACACCCCAATTTCAGTGCCTTTGACCCTAAAGTACATGTGTTGACCCCACAATCCTCTCTATCTTCAGAAGCAAAATGCTTTGAAAGCTGGAAATCTGAGATAAAGCACAGTGCTGGAAATACTCATACAAGTTTGGAGAGAGAAACATAATTAACATTTCAGGTTAATGACCTTTCATTCAAAGTGATTTGAATGACAGGTCTTTGACCTGAAACATTTCTCCAGTCTGTTTCTCCACAGATCGAATATCAGAAAAAAAACTGCAGATCCTGGAAATCTAAAACAAAAGTAGAAGGTGCTGGAAATACTTAGCAGGTCAGGCTGCATCTGTGGGAAGAGAAACAGAGTCAATGTTTCGGGTTGGAGACCCTAAAGATTTTTGGTCAACACCTTAGCAAAGACAAGGAGGAGAAGAGACACCACGGAGTGTGAACCAGGCGAAAGAGACAGATGGAAATCGCATCGGAGAGCAGACCAACCTGAAATGTTGACCCTGTTTCTTTTTCCACAGATGTGGCCTGACTTGCTGGGTGTCTCCAGCGTTCTTACTTTTACTTATTGTCAGAATCTGTGCTCACTGAACTGGGAGATTCCTTCTAGAAACAATTGCCACAATAACTCCACCTTTGACTTGAAAGGTTTCTAAGATGTCTGTGTCTCTTATACCCAGCTGACCTCCTTCCCTTCACCAAAAGTGTCCACCACTCCAAAGGCTGTTTCGCTTTGTTGAAAACTGTGCTGGTTGTGCAAAAATCCTATTGGTCTCTTTAATTTTAATCCTTAAACATTCCAATACCATTCGTGGAGTATGCACGTTCACCACTTTTTGTTCCTTTGTGCAATACTTAATACCATCTCCACAACATTGACCTGAATTGATTGTCTTTTTCTTTCCTTGCTCATGAGCATCCTTCACGTTTAGAATAATAGTAGCATAAAATGTAATATATTTAGGATAACTCTCAGGAAGGACCCATCCAGCTTCAGTTGCAATGACTTGAATGCAGCCTAATCCTTCGGACAGGAGGAAGGCCGCTGAATAATTAGAAGCAGAGTTAACGTTTTAGGTTTGATGGAAGTTCATTGACCTCAAGCATTGACTCAGTTTCTCTCTCAAAAGATGCTGCTTGACCTGCTGAATATATCTAGCATTTTCTGTTTTTAATTCAGATTTTCAGTACCTTTAGTTTTTTTTGCTTTTCGATAGATTGTTCATTAATTTGTTGCCCACATGATTGGTATAATTTCATTTCCTCACTCATTGTCATGGGATATGAAACTGCTTGACTGGCTCTGCTAGACATTAGACATCCAATCATGCCCTGGTAGTGTAAGAGTTAAGTTACTGGACTCATACTTAGAGGTTCAGACCAATTAGCTGGATACTTTACTTCAAATCCCACCACTTCAGCAGGGATATTTAAATGATTAAATAAATCTGGAATAAAGTGCTATTTTCCTTTACAGTGACAATTAAACCACTAAGTTTTCTTCAAAATTCAACTAATTTAGTAATAGACTTCAGGGAATGGGAAAGGGAATCTGTCATTCTTATCCTGTCAGGGCCTATATGTGACTCCAGACCACTGACTTGTTGGCTTTTTCCGCCAGTCTGTGAGGGTAATCAGGGGTGAACAATAAATGCCACGCATCTTGCCAGCAATCTCCACTGCCTCTGAAAGAGTACATTTAAAAAATCCAATGCACCACTTCTGCTATACGAGATGGAAGGCCTTGAGTGGGACTTGAACACACAAGTTTTTAGCTGAATTATTTAATCAAAAGATATTCTCTGTGTATGCATGGTTGGGTATTAGCAAGCAGTCTGTATCACTGGGAATTGTTTTCTACTACATTGTGCTGCTTGGCACTGTTAGCAGAGAAAATTAAAACTGGAGGAAGGTTTTGCATATAGAACTGATGAATAACAATAGAGATGGTAGCCAAATGAACCAATTAGAGAAGAATTAAGTACAGAGGGGTCGATTTACACTTGGTCAATTTGATCGTCCACCCTTGTAGAACCTGGCTGACTTTTAATAGGAAAGAAATTGGGCAGATTCCAAAGTGTGTGATCAATACGTCCTGCCAGATTCCTTCACAGTGGTGAAAGTAAAGTAAAATTCATCCCCAGAGATCTAACCAACGAGGAAGAATTGATGCACAAACTTGACATTACATATCAAAATACCAGAAGCCTACAGGCAAGCAGAAAACATGAATGTGGACATCACAGGTAGAAATTCAACCTCTTTACACACAAAGTGTGGTAACATATTCCTATGGAAACAAGGAGATTGTTGTCCACTGTGCTGCTATTGGAGGACAGACCATTCGTATTCATAATTTCTTGTGACATAAAGGAGGTCCTTTGGTCCATTGCATTTATGCCGGCATTCAGAGCATTCCCATCAGTCCAGCATTTTCTCCCATCTATTTCCCGTCAACTGATTCTCTCTTACATGACCATCAACTTCCTCTGACTGTCCTTAGTCGAGAGGCTTTCTTCCTGCTCTTGTTCTACTGTGCCTCATCCTCTCTGTTAACATGCCCAAGTGGAAGTCCCTCTGTCACTGCATGCCATACATTGGGGTTGTGGCATGGTGCTGGCTGCAGTTACTGCAGAGGAATCTGCTTGCTCTGACATTGCAGTGAAGACAGAAAGGACAATAACTATTAGAGCAAATACAGAATGAGCCTGGATTGTACTTGACCATCCATATCATTGGCGTCATCTTCGAGGAAACATTGTCAAAGCTGATAATGGACTGGGTGTCACTGCGTCCGGCATGCACCTCACATTGTTTCCACAGCCACACTAATCTTGCCCCTTAAAGCCTTGCTGCCAGGGACATTCCAAATGGCCGCGAGGGCCAACTAGGTTTCAGGCAGTTAAAACTGAGGCCCTAGCCTCCGGGTACCCTGTTGGCTCCCTGACAGCTTCGGGCTTCAAAGCCCCTTCACTGCTTCCGAATGTCTCTGATACTTGTAGACATGTAGAAACAAGTAGGGGGAAAATTAGAAAATAAAAATCATTAATAGTTAATTAAAAATAAATTCATTTATAAAATGATGTAAATTATTATAACATGAATATAATTTATTCACTCAGTAAAAAGGAAACCACATACATTCACTTTACTTTAGAATGAAGGTTGATGACCCTATAGAAATGTCCGCATCTCATAACCAAATGGGTAAAAAAGAATGTGAGGCTATGACAACCAAGTGGTTAACAGACAAAGGCCTGTACCGTTCATCTGGAGACATAGGTTGAAATCCCACCACAGTGCTTGATGTGCCAGGCGTGGCCGTTATATAGCTGAGGGGCCAGACAGAAAGCATCCTTTAACGATAGTAGGAGTGGACATTGCTGGCAAGATCCAGAAAGGAGAGCCATTTGGTTCATGGAAAGCCCATGGACCTAATGGTGACTCCAGAGGAGGGCGAGAACTCGAAGATGCAGCCTCATTTGACCTCCATTCTTCTGTGCTGCAGTGTGTAGGCACGCAGGTCTGGAACGCACCAACACATGGACTGCAGGTAGCTGACAGTTCTCTATAGATTTGCCCATTTGCTGTTAGCCTGATGTAGCTATCATTTCCAATGATTACGTGGACTGAGAAAGCAAGAGGTCAAAGAATCCTCAGTCACACCTTGGCTCTGCCTTTCCTGCCTGCTTTTCCATTTCCCATTTCTCAAAAATGATTATTTCCTAGGTTGAGTCATGTCCTGCTCCAAAAGCGGTGGCTTGTTTTCTGTTCAAAGCTCCTTTCTCCTGTGGAGATTGTCATAATCAACAGCAGTATCAGACTAGCCTATAACATTGGTTGAGCCACCTCTCTAAGGTCTAAGAAGTCATAATGCTCAGGTAGATTTTGCAACTCATTGCTGTCTGTAGGTCAGTAGAGCTGTGGAAAACTCATTTGTGGAATCTTAACATAGACCAATTGGACATAAAGTAAGATAAGATATCTTTATTGGTCACATGTACATCGAAACACATAAGGAAATGCATCTTTTGCACAGTGTTCTGCGGGCAGCCCGCAAGTGTCGTCATGCTTCCGGCGCCAACGTAGCATGCCCACAACTTCCTAACCCATACATCTTTGGTATGTGGGAGGAAACAAGAGCACCTGGAGGAAACCCACACAGACACGGAGAGAACGTGCAAACTCTTTACAGACAGTGGCTGGAATTGAACCCGTAATAGCGTTACGCTAACCGCTACCCTGCCGTGCCTCCTTAGACCTTTCTTTCCTAGAAAATAGACCTTTTTATATGGGTTATAGGCCAATTGCACTACTAGCATTGGCTGAGTATGTTCTGCTTATATAAAGTAGGATAAACCTAATATCTATTTACTTTCTTGTCAGTCTACTCTAAGTCTCCTGAAAAAATGGTGAAAAGTCAGAAGTGTGTTTGAATGCACTCATCTTGCTTGGATGAGTGCAGCTCCAACCCTTGAAGCTGGACAGCATCCAGGCCAAAGCAGTCTACTTAAAACATGCTGATTGGTAGGTTAATTTGCTACTGTAAATAGTTCCTTGTGTAGGTTGGTTGTAGGGGAGTTGATGGGCAGGTAAGGGAGAACAGGTTATAGGGAAATATAGGGAAATAATTGGGAGAATGGGATTGTTGGGAATTAAAACTTTCAAAACTTTTTTTTAAAACTTTATTTATACAGCATGGTAACAGGCCCTTCCGGCCAAATGAGCCTGTGCTGCCCATTTACACCCATGTTAACCTACTAACCCGTACATCTTTGGAATGTGGGAGGAAACCGGAGCACCTGGAGGAAACCCACACAGTCACGGGGAGAACGTACAAACTCCTTTCAGACAATGGCGGGAATTGAACTCTGATCGCTGGTGCTGTAATAGCATTACGCTAACCACTAGGCTACCGTGCCACCCTCTGAGAGCTGGCATGGATTCAGTGGGCTGAATGGCCATCTTCTATGGAGCTTCTCCTGCAGAAGCTGGAATCTGGAGCAAAAAAACAAACTGCTGGAGGAACTCAATGGGTCAGGCAACATCTGTAGAGTAAAATGGACAGTAGGCATTTTGAGTCAGGACCCCTTATCTTGTCTAAAGATCCAGAGTCCAGATGAAGGGTCTCGACCCGCAACATTGACTGTCTATTTCTCTCTACAGTTGCTGCCTGACCCGCTGAGTTCCTAAAGCAGTTTTTTTTGTTTCTGGCCTAATTCTATATTGTCTGAAAATATAGATTTCACCCCATTCACCATCCTAAACATTCATTCCTCCTCCACTGATGCACTATAGTGAGTATTCCCTACAAAATCCACTACAGTTATTCATCCAGGCTACTCCCAACAGCAGTCCACAAACCCACAACCTCTACCACCAAGAAGGACAAAGGCTTAGGAGCATGTGAACACCACCACCTGCAGCTTCCCCCCTAAGTCACACACCAGTTTGACTTGGAATCACCAGTTCTTTATCGTCACTGGGTCAGAATCCTGGAACTCAATGTGAGTACCTTCAACAGAAGATGAAGATGACCATGTTTGCAGGTGGTTCTATCAGTTTGATGAGCCTGAGTGCCAGGTTTCAGAGCTTGAGCGCTGGCTGAGAGTTACTCAGGTAGCACCTTTTTAGAGGTGGTCACCATGCCGGTTAAGGAATACAGTCCGCGAGGGAATGGGTGGCTGCCAGTCACAGGAAGAAAACAAATTCAGTCCAGTGGTAAAGCATACAAGGACTTGATAAGGTACATGGGAGGAATGCAAGGCTGGAGTACATCTATTTTAACACAAGAGTCTGACAAGTAAGGCATATAAGCTGAGGGTATTTATCAACATGAGGGGATATGATATTGTTACTAAAGAGAGACAAGGTTGAAAGTTGGCACAGCTGGCAACCCAACATTCCAGGGTATAGAATCTCCAGTAATGACAGGGTGGATGTAAAAGAGGAGATGCCATTCCAATATTAATCATGAATTCTGTGACTGCATTAGGAGGGAAGATGTCCTGGAAGTTTCTTCATATGATACCATATGGGTAGAGTTTAGAAACAAAAGGGGTGATCACTTTGTTGGGGATATACTACAGGCTTCCAAACAGTTTGTTGAAGATCCAGAAGAAAAGATGCAGTGACTGCTATATAAGACCATATTTAGAGTACTGTGTGCAGTTCTGGCTGCCCTGCTATAGGAAGCATCTCATTAAACTGGATAGTGTGCTAAAAAGATTTACAAGGATATAAATCCTGGACTGGATTGGGTTATAAGGAGAGGCTCAATAGGCTAGGACTTTTTCCCCTGGAGCATGGGAGGCAGAGGGGTGACCTTATAAAGGTTTATAAAATCATGCAGGGCCAAAAAGTCTTTTCCCCAGGGTAGGAGAGCCTAAAACTAGATGGCATAGGTTTAAAGTGAGAGGGGAAAGTGAGACCTGAGCGGCAACTTTGGACACAGAGGGTGGTGCATATACAGAACGAGCTGTCAGAGGAAGTGGTAGAGGCAGGTACAGTTATGACATTTAAAAGGCATTAGGACAGTTACATGGATAGGTCATGCTTGGAGGAGTATAGGCCAAACACAGACAAATGGGAATAGCTCAGTTAGGCAACTTGGTTGGCTTGGTCAAGTTGGGCCAAGGAGTCTGTTTCCATGCTGTATAACTCTAACACTCTAGCCTTATGACTCTGTGTGTAGATAATCGTAGAGAATTGTTAATCAGGTAATAATAGTAGGAGGGTTTAATTTTCCCAATACTTTTCTTTTTCAATCTTTTTATTAAATTTCAAATTAATATACATAACATTAGTGATTATACACATGGTGCGAAGCGATTGGGATTACAATAATAACAGTTGACATGTACACTCATGGGGAGTAAAATATATAATCTGACTCTCCCAATCTCTTACTAAGTGAGCATGATACAAAAGAATTTGAAAAGAAATTTAATTATATGAAAACAGTACCCCCAAATTAAAAAAAAATAATAATAAACAAAAGCAAACCAAAAACTTCAAAAACAAAAGGCTGGACTGTTATTTCTTTGGTTAAAAAAAACATTATTATATTGTTAGCTCCGCTCCTCTATATTCAAAGGTTACTGAAAGGGATTCGATAAAGGTCTGATTATATCATATGGAAATACTGAATGACTCCAAACTTTCTCAAATTTAAGCGAAGGATCAACAGTACCACTCCTAATTTTTTCTAAGTTTAAACATGTTATAGTTTGAGAAAACCATTGAAATGTGGTAGGAGGTATAGGGTCCTTCCATTTAAATAGAATGGATCTCTTGGCCATTAATGTAACAAATGCAATCATACGACAATACTAATTGGGATTGCCTTCATGTGAAGGGTATAAATGGGGCAGAGTTTTTAAAGTGCACTGGGAGAACTCTCTGAGCCAGTATGTAGATCGTGGGAAACACTGACTTAATCTTTGGGAATGTCTTAGAAGTGTATGAATTAGAGGTGTATAAAATCATGAGGGGTATAGATAGGGTGAACGAATATAGTCCTTTTCCCAGGGAAGGGGAACTGAAAACTGGCGGGTATAGGATTCAGATGAGAGGTGACATATTTAGAAAGGACCTGAGGGGCAACTTCTTCACGCAGAGGGAGGTACGTATATGGAATGCGCTGCCAGAGAAATTGGTTGAGGCAAGTACAATAACAACATTTAAAAGACATTTGGATAAATACATGGATAGGAGGGGTTTAGAGGGATATGGGCCAAACACAGGCAAATGAGACTAGCTTGGTGGGCACCATGGTTGGCATGGACAAGTTGGGCCGAAATGCTGTATGACTCTATGACTCCAATTGTAGCCAGGTAAGCGGAGGGAATATCAGTGGGAGGTCATTTCCGAAATAGTAAACATAATTCTGTCAATAATATGGTTGTTATGAAGAAAGGCAAAAGTAGACCAGAAGTTAAGGTCTTGGATTGGGAAGGCCAATTTCAAAATGATAATACAGGACCTGGCAAAAGTGGACTGGGAGATGATACTTGCAGGTAAATCCACATGCAGCTGGTGGGAGTCATTAAGAAATGAAGTAGTGAGAGTTCAGTGCCAACGTGTTCCTGTAAGCTAAGGACAGCAAGTGCAAGGATCCCTGGATGACAAGGGATATCGAGAGTTGGGTAAAGAAAGAAAGATATGTATAAAGTACTGATAAAATGACAGGTGCAGAGAGTTTGAAACAGTTGAGGCCCTGCAGGAGTATAGAAAACGGAGGAAGTGAAGATGGGGCAGGAAATAGCATTGGTGGGCAACATTAAAAAAGATCCCAAAGAATTTTATAAGTATTTTAAGGGCAAGAGGGTTAGCAAGAAAAGAGTAAATCCCATTCAGGACCAAAGTGGCAATCTGTGGTTGGAGCAAGAGGAGGAAGGTGAGGTCTTAAATGAATACTTACCACCTGAATTTACTATACAGAACAACATTGTCACTGTAGGGGGAAAGTGGAATTTTATAACAGATTGTTGTTGAAAAGGGGGTGGTAGATATCTTAAAAGTAAGCTTAAAAGTAAATAAATCCCCAGGTCCTGATGAGCTTTCCATATTTCCAAGCAACGCATTCAGTCCATCTCAATCTCGGCAATCTCAACCCCTACTAATTTTCCCTATAACCTCTGTATAGGCAAGAGGGAAGATTGTAGAGGCTCTGATAGAAATTTTCAGATCTTCCCTGGCCACAGAAGAGGTGCCAGATGACCGGGGGCTGGCACCAATGTACTACCTCTATTCAAGAAGGGCAGCACGGAAAAGCCAGGTACTTATAGGCCAGTGAGTCTAAGATCGATAGTAAGGAAATTATTGGAAAGGATTCTGGGGAACAAGATTAATCTTCATCGGGAGAGGCAGGGATTAATCAAGGATAATCAGCATGGCTTTGTTTAGGGGAGATCCTGACTGACTAATTAGAATTTTTCAAAGGTTGCACGGTTGATGTAGTTGGCATAGACTTCAGTAAAGTCTTTGACAAGATCCCTTATGGGAGGCTGGTCCAAAAGGTTAGAGCTTGTGGGATCCAGGGCAATTTGGCAAATTGGATCTCGAATTGGCTTGGTTATAGGAGGCAGAGGGTGATGGTGGGGGATTGTTTGTGGGGTGGAATTTTGTGGCCACTGGTGTTTCACAGGTATCTATACTGGGAATCCTGCTGTTTATTACATACATTAATAATCTGGAGAAACAAAGGACTGCAGATGCTGGAATCTGGATGAAAAACACGATGATGCTGGAGGAACTTAGAGGCCAGGCGGCATCCATGGAGAAAAGCAGGCGGTCAATGTTTCGGGTCAGGACCCTTCTTCAGGACTGAAAGTAGGAAAAGGGGAAGCCCAATATATAGGAGGGAAAGGCAGAGCAGTGATAGGTGGACAAAAGAGGGGAGGCGGGGTGGGCAGAGGGTGGTGATAGGTAGTTGCAGGTAAGCGTTAGTGATAGGCAGGTGCAGGGGAGGAGGGGAGAGCAGATCCACCAGGGGATGGGTCAAACATAAGGAGAGAAAAAAGAGTAGGAAAAAAGAGGCTAGGAAAGGGAAGAAGAGAAGAAGTTTGGTGGTGGGGGGGGGGGTTACTTAAACTGGGAGAATAATAATCTGGATATGAATACTGGTATTGTTAGTAAGTTTGCAGATGACACAGAAATTGGTGATGTTGTTAATAGTGTGGAGAGTTGTCTTTGGCTACAGAATAATATTGATGCCAAGAAGGGCAGAGAAATGGGGGCTGGAACTTAACCTTGAAAAATGTGAGGTGATGCATTTTGCAAGGACTAATAAGCAAACCAATGAATGGTAGGATTTTAGGAAGTACTGAGGGACAGAGAGACCTTGGTGTACATGTCCAAGTATCCCTGAAGGTAGTAGCATAGCTAGATAAGGTGGTTAAGAAGGCATATGGGACATGTGCCTTCATTAGCCAGGGCATAGAATATAAGAGCAGGGAGGTTATGGTACACAATTATGAAACATTGGTTAGGCCACAGCTGTTCTGGTTGCCACACCATAGGAAGGACATGATAGCATTGGAGCGAGTGCAGAGGAGGTTCACCAGAATGTTGCCTGGGATGGTGCATTTCAGTTATGTGGAGAGACTGGACAGGCTGGGCTTGCTTTCCTTGGAGCAGGGAAGACTGAGGAAGGACTTGATTGAGGCATGCAAAGTTTTGAAGGGCAAAGATAGGGTAGATAATAAGAAACTTTTCCCCATGGCAGAAGCGTCTGTAACCAGAGGGCATTAGTTTAAGGTAAGGAATAGGAGGTTTGGAGGGGACTCGAAGAAGAAATTGTTCATCCGGAGGATGTTTGAAGTTTGGAACAGTTTTGGTGGAGGCAGTGTGTTCCAGATTTCAAGCACCCTCTGCATGAAAGATTTACAAAGCATTAGATGAGCACGTGTAATCCCAAGGCATTGAAGGCTACAGGCTAAGTGCTGGAAAATGGGATTAGTATAGAATAGTACATGATGACCAACATGAACACAAGGGGCTAAAGGTCTTGATTCTGCGTTATATGATCCGATGGATGACTCTAAGGACTGCAGCAGCTCTTTCTCAAAGGCCTTCGTCTGTGTGAATACCTATTATAGTGCCATGGAATAATACAGCATGGGCTAATAAATGCCAGCTTGTCTGTCAATGATTAAAAAATAACACTCTGTGTTTTGTTATCCTGGATTATCTCAATGAAAAATCATGGAGTATGTGATGATTTGCAACCCACGTTGCCTTCTTTTTGTTTCGCAGCAGAGCGAGGCCATTCAGTCCTCCTCCTCCTCCTCGGAAGAGCTCCCACCCAGAGTCCAAGGGCGAGTACCATCAGACCATTTCCCTGCGTCCCATCATCCGTACACTGGCAAGAAGCACCAGCAGCCTCAGCTCTTCAGTCCAGTGCAGCAGCAGGACCCTCCTGGGAGTGAAGCTCTTGACAAGGCACAGCTGGCAGCGCTGCTGGAGGATTACATGGCGCGGAAGCTGGCAGTGCAGTCAGCTGAGAGGGGAGTCCGTTTGTCAGTCAAACCAGACGTCCAGAGTCAGGAAGCTTTGGCCGCACCAAGGAAGGAACAGGAGGAAGGGCCAAACACGGCCAGGGGCAGGCTGCCGGATTGGGAAATGGATGACCAGCACCGAGGAATGAAGGAGGAGAGGATGCCACGTAAACCCAGTAGGATCAGTGGAAAAGACCCACTGAGTTACCTGGATGGTATGAAGGAATAAGTAAATGAATATATTTAACTGTAGAGATCTGCAGTTTATAAAGGCTATTTATCATAGAACCATGGAATGTTACAGCACAGGAGCCATTTGGTCCAACAGATGTGTCTTTGACTGAGCCATCTGTTTAGTCCCCTCTCACTCTCCTCTACACATTTACATTTTATTTTCTTTCTTACGTGTTTATTCAACTCTGTTATGATTTTTCACTCTGCCTCTGCCTAACAACTGCAGTACAATGAACCCCTGTAAGGTCTTTTGGAGCCAGTCAAAGAGAGTATTAGATCATACTGTGCGTTGGAGAGTTCTATTTTCAGTGTCACTAATTTTGCTTTGAAAGAAACTTAGATACGTAAGGTATTTCACTATGCATTTACTGGGACTCAGTTGTATCATTAGTGCTTTGAGGGACATCTCAGTGTGGTTCCCTGCACATGCTCCACATTGAATAAAGCACTTCCTTAAATCATATATTGTTTCCATATCAAAGGGTACGTTCAGCATTTGTTCCTCATATTTGGATGAGCACTTGCTATATTGTAAGCTAAGGAGCAGGTTTCAGGAAATGAGTATTAGGTGGCACTGAACTGGCATGGACATGATGGGCCAAATGCCCTCCTTTTGAGTCCTAAATTTCATAGTGGGCCATATCTCAAATAATGTTGAGTTGGAATACAGGAAGGAGATAGAGAGCCTAGTGACATGGTGTCATGACGACAACCTTTCCCTCAATGTCAGCAAAACAAAAGAGCTGGTCATTGACTTCAGGAAGGGGGGCGGTGCACATGTTCCTGTTTACATCAATGGTGCTGAGGTCGAGAGGGTTTAGAGCTTCAAGTTCTTAGGAGTGAACATCACCAATAGCCTGTCCTGGTCCAACTATGTAGACGCCACGACCAGGAAATCTCACCAGCGCCTCTACTTCCTCAGGAGGCTAAAGAAATTTGGCGTGTCCCCTTTGACCGTTACCAATTTTTATCGATGCACCATAGAAAGCATCCTATCTGGATGCATCACAGCTTGGTATGGCAACTGCTCTGCCCATGACCACAAGAAACTGTAGAGAGTTGTGGACCCAGCTCAGCACATCACGGAAACCAGTCTCCCCTCCATGGACTCTGTCTATACTCCTCACTGCCTTGGTAAAGCAGCCAGCATAACCAAAGACCCCACCCACCCTGGATGTTCTCTCTTCTTCGCCTTCCCATCGGGCAGAAGATACAAAAGCCTGAAAGCATGTACCACCAGGCTCAAGGATGGCTTCTATACTGCTGTTCTAAAAACTATTGAATGGTCCCCTAATACAGTAAGATGGACTCATGACCTCACAGTTTACTTTGTTATGACTTTGCGCCTTATTGTCAACCTGCACTGCACTTTCTCTGTAACTGTAACTCTTTATTCTGCATTCTTTTACTGTTTACCTTGTACTACCTCAATGCACTGTTGTAATGAATTGATCTGTATGAACGGTATGCAAGACAAGTTTTTCACTGTACTTTGGTACATATGACAATAATAAACCAATATACCAATTTAAATTTATACTGTGCTGTGAGTCAGCTTATCTGTTGCGTTCTATTGTGAATCCCATAACGTTGACATTAAGAGACTTAGGATATACTTCCATTATTGGTATTGGGTGCTGGTTTATTATTGTCCACATGTACCGAGGTAAGTGAAAAACTTAGTTTTGTAAACCATCCGTACAGATCATTTCAAAACATAAGTACTTTGAGGTAGTACAAGGGTAAAGCAACGACAGAATGCAGAATATAATATTTCAGATACAGTTACAGAGAAAGTGCAGTGCAGGTAGACAATAAAGTGCAAGGGCCACAAGGTAGATTTAAGGTCAAACGTTCCTCTTTAACGTACAAGAGGTCCATTCAAGAGTCTTATAACAGCGGTATAGAAGCTGCTCTTGAGCCTGGAGGTGTGTGTTTTCAAGCTTTTGTATTTTCTGCCCAATGGAAGGAGGGGAGAAGAGAGAATGTCTGGGGTGGGAGGGGTCTTTAATTATGTTGGCTGCTTTTCTGAGGCAGCGAGAAGTGTAGACAGTCCATGGAGGGGAGGCTGGTTTTTGTGATGGACTGAGCTGTGTCCACAGCTCTCTGCAATTTATTGTGTTCTTGGGCAGAGCAGTTGACCTTCCTGTCACAATTCAGCCATCACATTTTCTGGTGTTGTCTGAGGCACTCTGACCAAATGCTGCGGGAGACCCACTTGTTCCTCTTTATTAGAGCCATCTTGATTTGCATTCTGCTTTCCAACAGAGAATTTCATTCGGTCTGTGGTCCAGCAGCTGGGGACACAGCATGTGGATCTGGACGGCCTGACTTCCAACCAGCTGGATGCATTGTCCAGTGTCATAGCCGATGCTCTCCAGGTTGTGGACAATGACAGGACAAAAGAAGGGGACAAAAGCAGCCAAGAAGCCCAGCAGAAGGAAGAAGAGGGAACCATCAACAGGGATGAGATCGTGCAGGGTAAGGAGAACTCGCTCTCACATAGTACTTCCCCCTGCTACCTACAGCACTTCAAATTGCTATGGGTAGGAGAGGGAATGGCCTGTTCCCAGGCAAGTTGAGGAAAATTTCATGAATGGGGTTGGGGCATTTTCTCCACAATTAGGAAGCAATGGCTGAATTCCTCCTGGCCAACCACATGCCACAATTCCTCTTTGGGTAACCACCGTCAATCTGTTAAATTGTTCGGCCAAGTTCTGATAGGTTTTGTAGTGGTTGCCAGCAGAAAGACCAAAGCCCAGTTTTTAATTTCCTGGTTTTGATTCCTAAAACAACTGGCTTCTGAGCCATCTGTTCTCCATGCAACTTACAAGATCATAAGCTATAGGAGCAGAATTAGCCCACTCAACTCATCGAGTCTGCTTCGCTATTCAATCATGGCTGATTTATTTTCAAACTGGTTGTCCTGCCTTCTCCCTGTAACCCTTAACCCCTTTACCAATCAAGAACCTATCAATTTCTGCATTCACTGCCCTTCATAGGGTGTATTTAAGGCTGAAGTTGATAGGTTCTTGATTGGTAAAGGGGTTTAGGTTACGGGGTGAAGGTGGGAGAATGGCTTTGAAAAGGAACAACTTTTGATTATGTGGTAAAAGGACAATTTAACTTTCTTACAGATAAGGACCGTCTCCATGTAATTTAACCCTTGAAAGATTCTGATAAATATGTAATCCCTCCATAGGAATTTATTTACCAGTTTTGCCACATAATTTCATCTCTTTTTAATCCTTTTGCACTATCTGTCATGCCACCTGTCTTTTGTCGTTGGAGAAATGAATCCATAAGACTTTTGGAGAAAACTAAGTTGGATAGTTGTGGCTACAGCACGGATCCTTTGTGGGACCTTGCTAGTTAATCTGATAATTGAGTATCTCTGCCCTTTCTCTTGATAGACACACACTGCTCACGTCATAAAAATGCAGCAAAATCATATTCCCAATAATGTGAATGTAGACCGGAAAATTTGTTTAAAAAACTGAAGAGTTTTTTGATCATTTGATGAGAATAGCAGCTGTTCCAGGCAATGAATGCACATATCTCCAACAGGCTCGGTTAGTTTGTGGCTCATCGGAGATGGCAGTGCACAAGGACAATCATTTGCTCTAGAATTTGATTAAACCACTGGCAGCGCTCTGTGAGAAAGGCTTGAAAATGAGTTCTACCAGGCGAGAGATCATAGTTGGAGGGCCAGTCTAGAACACTGTAACCAAAGAATGACATTGAAAATATAAGTAAATTGTGCGATTGACTGCCAGCAAGAACACAAGAAAATAGGAGCAAGAATAGGCCACTCAGCCCCTCAAACCTGCCCTACCATTCAATATTAACATGGCTGATATATGCTGGCCTCAAGTTCCCCATAACTCTCAAATCTTCAATCTTTAAAATGTTTATCTACCTGCACCTTAAATATATCTTAAGATCTGACCTTCACCACCCTTGGTGGGAGAAAATTCCAGAGATACACTACCCTCTGAGAGAAGAAATGTCTATGTACCTCAGTTTTAAATAACAGGCTCCTATTTATGTCACTATGTCCCTTTGTCCATGACTCTCCCACTTGTGGAAACATCTCAAAATTTATCCTATCCCCCCCTTAGGATCTTAGCAGACAACAGTTGTCTTAAGACGGCCACTGCAAAACAGAAGCTGATTTGGTAATCCTCCATGCTATTCAGTTAGTTTCAGTTACAATCAAGGTGACCTTTGTACAATGCATCAGTGCAGGCAGACTGGTCACTTCTGGAACTTGTATGTTGGGTATTAGCAGCCGAAATGATGTGGAATGTTAAATCAAGAGAATATTAATGACACCATTATGAGAGCCCTAGTGTTGAGTGAGGATGTGCACTGAACTGGGACATTGAACTGATGGAGTCGGGCTCTCCCAGGTAAAATGGTGCAGAACAGAATTGAACAGTGTGTTTCATTTCAGCCTCATTTTAGCAGCAATCATGCTTTTACCAAGTTTTTGGTGCCTGACATAATGCAGCTAGCAGATGTTTATGAGGACGAACGTGAAAGGCAATCCAATGTAGTGCAGATCTGATTGAGAGAATCCCTATAGGAAGAGTGAGGTCTGTGCTATTGTGCTATAAAACAATAGGAACTCTAATGCAGGACTGCAGGCTCATTGAGAATCATCATAATATCCACAGGCTCCATCAGTGCTCTGTGGGCCAGCAGTCTGAACACTCTGGGCTTCAGGGAATGGACTTCTTTGTACTTTGTCATTATCCTAATCACAGCTGTCATGAACCATGTATATTGTGTCTGCAGCTCATTGGCCAAATGTGACCTTGGAGCTCTAAAGCCCAGACCTGGCAGTCTTATTTGGACTTGCTCTCCTTTATTGCTTGCTTGGCCTGTTTGAATGTTGCGAGTGTGGAGGCTTTGGAGGGACGCTTGCCTTGCTTAAGGATAAATCCAAAATCAAGATCCCAAGATTTATGGGAACCATGTAAATTAATGAAAACAAGAATAAACAGATTCTCCAAAACATTCCTGCTCAGTCAGATGCATTAAACATGCAAAATATTAGCAGTTTTGTATAAGCTAGTGCAGAGTTCAGCATGCTCTTGGCCTCTGCTAATGGCATGTTTAGCACTATTAATAGGGGGGTCCTCTGGTCAATTGTATACCAGACAAAAGTAAATACTCACCACTGTAAGCAATAACCTTCCCAAGTGGTGCTCAGGAATTGAAAAAAACATGAAATACTATTAATAAGAATGTTATAGGTTAATTGTCAATGCACTTGTCATTATGATAAACTTTCAGACATATTTACACACTGTAACTCTAGGCTAACTGAAAATATAGGATGATGTTTTTGAGTCTGGGCATCAGTACTATACAGGGGCTATATCATGCTGTCTAATACGTACTGGTGTTCCTGTGATCATAAGAAACAGAAGCAGGAGTAGGTCATTCCACCCCCTTGTGCCTGCTCCTCCATTCAATAAAACAAGGCTGATGTTTTACCTCAGCACCATTTTTCTAAAACCCCATTTCTCTTCATTCCCTTAATGTCTAAAGATCTATTGATCTCTGTCTTGAAATAGACTCATAAACTGAGCACTTCAAACCTCTTCCAAAGCATTAATGCCCTCTGGGTGAAGGAATTTCTTTTCATCTCTGAACCTGACCCTTTATTTTGAGGCTGTGACTCCTGGTTCTAGACATCCCAATCAGCCACTAGTTTTGTATGTTTCAGCTCTCATTTTTCTAAGATGAAAAGAGTAATGGTATAGTCTGCTTAATCTCTGCTCAAATAACAAACTTACCATCCTAGGAATCATTGGTAAATCTTTGCTGCACTCCCTCCATGGCAAGTATATTCTTTATTAGACAAGAAGACCAGAGCTGTAGAGAGAATTCCAAATGCAGGCTCACCTGAGCTCCTGATAATTGAAACAAGGTATCTCTTTGGTATATGAATCCTCTTGCAGCGATAAAGAGATTGTTTGCCTTCCCAATTTCTCACAGTACTTGCATGTTCACTTTCAGTGCAAGGACATTTAGGACCCCTTGAGCACCAAGACCTTTCAATCCTTCTTCAACTTTAAAGTACAAAAGTTACTCAAACTTTTAAGTACAAAAGTTACCAGAGTAGATCACCTCACATTTTCCCATATTGTGTTCCACCTACCTGTCTTTCCTATTCACCCATTAATATACCTTTGAAGCCCACATAAACTAAGCACTATAAACCTCAAGGCCCTCCGGATGAAGGAATTTCTTTTCATGTGTGAGGCACTCTGGTGCTCATTGCAATGTTGAGTTAGGTCACCCTCTCGAACCTCACCACCTCTTCACTACCCCTCCCCCTTGCCCCTCCCCCCCATCTGACCATAGTGAAGCAGTCTGGTAGATCCACAACAGACAGTGGATTTGTTGTGGAATGGGATGGAATATGAGGAATACCAGCACTGTTTGGCTCATTCCCACACGAGGTAGTGTACAGTTTATTCAACAGCCCATGGCATTGTGTGGAGGAGAAAGTGGAGGGGCTACAATATTTGAATATACTTTTATCTAAAGATATTTTGGTTTACCAATGAAACATTTTAATATGGATGCTATCTTTTATATTTATAGGAAAACAAGCGGATGACTTAAATGAAAGGATCTCTATACAGGTTTGTAGAATATTTTTTTGAACTGTGATCTATTTTGTAAAGCAAACACATTTTGAAACGTGAATTATGAGGACTTCAGAGATGATTGCCCATTGCTACAGATAACAATGAAATGCTTAGTGTGAGCTTTATAAAAGAAACAAATATCTAACACTAAATTGTCATTGAACCACAAAGTATTGGTAGGGAAGAAACTGGCAGGTAAGAACAGATAAGGTTTTTTTATAGTAGTTAAATAAAAAGGCATCAAATTATAACTAATTAAATAAAATAGTGATGCAGGATCAGGTGATGTGTTGTAGCTGCATGATGTGGGAGCTGGTGGACCCCTTTGCGGTTGCTCGAGGAACTCAGGCTCAAAGTTGATGACCTGGAATCTGAGCTTCAAACACTGCGACACATCAGGGAAGGGGAGAGTTACCTGGACGCTGTGTCTCAGGAGGCAGTGACGCCCATTAGATTAACTAGGGTCTGTGGTCAGGGAAAAGAGGGTGTGACTGTGAGTGAGGCAGGTAGGGAGATCCAAGAGGTAGTGCTGGAGGAGCCTCAGCCCTTGAACTTGTCCAACAAGTCTGAGATTCTTGCTTCCTGTGTGGGTGAGAGTGGGGGCTGTAGGAAGGATGAGCAACCAAACCGTGGCATCGTGGTTCAGGGAGCCATTCAAGAGGGGGCAGAGAAGAGAAATGTAGTTGTGATTGGGGATAGTATAGTCAGGGGAATAGACACAATTCTCTGTTGCAAGGATCGAGAGACCTGAAGGCTGTGTTGCCTGCCTGGTGCCCGGGTTCAGGACATCTCATCTGACCTGCAGAGAAATTTGGAATGGGAGGGGAAAGATCCAGTTGTCATAGTCCATGTGGGTTCCAATGATGTAGGTAGAGCAAGGAAAAAGGTTCTGCTGAGGGAATTTGAGCAGCTAGGGACTAAATTAAAAAGCAGAACCAAAAAGGTAATAATCTCTGGATTGCTACCTGAACCACGTTCAAATTGGCACAGGGTAAATAAGATCAGGGATTTAAATGCATGGCTCAAAGATTGGTGTGGGAGAAGTGAGCTTGAATTTGTGGGACATTGGCACCAGTACTGGGGAAGGAGGGACGGGCTCCACCTGAACCACACTGGGACCAGGGTCCTGGTGAATTGCATAACTAGGGCTGTAGATGGGACTTTAAACTAAATAGTAGGGGGGGGGGGGGTGGGTTCAACATTGGAAGAGTATGGATAAAGTAAAAGGGAAGGAGAGTGCAGGAGAGGTTACTGAAGTCTACAGAATAAGGAATAAGACAGAAAGCTTAGAAAGGGCTAAGAATTTAACTTCAGGCAACATGGAGACAAATTTGAGAAGAAGTGTGGTGAATACAGGACTGAAGGTATTATATTTGAATGTACACAGTATATACGAGGTAAGGTAGATAAGCTCATAGCACAGTTAGAAATCGGCAGATATGACATTGTGGGCATCACAGAGTCGTGGTTGAAAGAAGATCACAGCTGGGAGCTAAACATCCAAGGATACACATCCTATCGAAAAGACAGGCTGGTGGGCAGAGGGGGTGGGATAGCTCTGTTGGTCAAAAATGAAATCAAATCCTTAGCAAGCAGTGCATATGATCAGAAGATGTAGAGTTCTTGTGGGTAGAGTTAAGAAAAAGGGTAAAAAGACCCTGATGGGAGTTATATACAGGCGTCTGAATAGTAGCCAGGATGTGGGGTACAAATTACAACAGGAGATAGAAAAGGCATGTAAGGAGGGCAATGTTATGGTAGTCATGGGGGATTTCAATATGCAGGTAGATTGGGAAAATCAGGTTGGCACTGGATTCCAAGAGAAAGAATTTGTAGAATGCCTACGAGATGGCTTTTTAGTGCAGGTTGTGGTCGAGCCCACTAGGGAAAAGGCAATTCAGTACCTGGTGTTGCGCAATGAACCAGATTTGATTAGGGAGCTTAAAGGTAAAGGAACCCTTAGGAGGCAGTGATCATAATATGACAGAATTCACCCTGCAGTTTGAGAGAGAGAAGCTAAAATCAGATGTATCAGTATTACAGTTGAGTAAAGGTAACTACAGAGGCATGATAGAGGAGCTGGCCAAAGTTGATTGGAAGGGGACCCTGGCAGGGATGACGGTAGAGCAGCAATGGCAGGAGATTCTGGGAGTAATTCGGTAGACACAGGATCAGTTCATCCCAAAGAGGAAGAAGCATTATAAAGGGATGATGAGGCAACCGTAGCTGACAAGGGAAGTCAAAGACAGCATAAAATCAAAAGAGAGGGCATAAAATATTGAAAAAAATAATGGGAAGCTAGAGGATTTAAAAGCCAACAGAAGGCAACTAAAAAAGCAATTAGGGGAGAAAAGATGAAATATGAAGATAGGCTAGCCAATAATATAGAAGAGGATACCAAAAGTCTTTTCAGATATATAAAGAGTAGAAGAGAGGCAAGAGTGGACATTGGACTGCTGGAAAATGACACTGGAGAGATAGTAATGGGGAACAAAGAAATAGCGGACAAACTGAATAAGTATTTTGCATCAGTCTTCATTTTCCTGCAACCTCTTTAATACACCAATCAACTCCAGCCTAATTCTCCTTCCACCCACTTAACAACACTTGAGGTATTTTATATAGACAATTAACTGACCAACAAGCATGTGTTTGGGATGTGGGAGAAAACCAGAACACCTGGGGAAACCCATATGGTCACAGGGAGAACGTGCAGACTTTGTACAGAATCACAGGAGGTCAGGATCAAACCAGGCTGTTGGAGCTGCAAGGCAGCAGCACTACCTGCTGTACCATTGTGCCAAACCTTAAATGCAACAATGCTGAAGTGGTATATAACGAATGCATCAAGCAAGTGATAACAAAGTGGATGTTTTACTTCTATGTGGAACTTAGTCTGACCATTGTGTGGAGCCTGTTGTACATAAGTGTCTAAAGGAATTAAACATCATTATAATTTAATATTAACTAATACTGATTAATCCTTTTCACAGAGGAAAATTCCCCACACAGAGGAGATGAGCAGTGAAGAGAAGCAAATTCTTACTGAAGTTCTGGGTCTTGACGCCTTGTACATCAACTCTCACAAAAACCAGGTCAAAAGGTTTGGCTTCTCGTCCAGTGGAACAGTTGGTATAGAAAATGTGAAAAGCAACACTATCACCAGAGAGGTGTCCACTGCCAGGAAGTCCAAAAGTGGCATCTTTGGCTTAGAAGATGGGTCAGATTTTGACAATCAGGAAATTGATGGGAATTTTCTGTACAAAGAAACTCAGAAGAAAAATTCTCAGCTTGGAGACTTGAGCCTGGATGTAGAATCATCAAAAAACGATCTTTGTGGATATATCGTGACAGAACAAAAGTAAGTATCGGGACTATCATGTCTTTAACAAAAAAGTGAATTATAATGGGAACTTCACCAGACAGTGATGTTTTGTTCTCCTAGATTGGGTTTGCTGTGGATGGAATAGAGGGCCACATCCATAGAAAGCTAAACAGAGTCATCATTTCAGGTCAATGCCTTTCATAAGAACCATGATAGTCCCTCTCCCACAATTGGAGAACTCTGCACAGTTCCGGTCTATAGATATTAGAAAAAGTGTAAAAAGGATTCACAGAAGTGACAACTAGTGGATATAATAATAGGGCAAGATAAATTATTGTTAATTACTCTGTTCCAAACCTCTGTCTCTAAAGAACAAGAGATGAGTCACACTGGTGATTTGTTAATTCAAGAGGTTTCTTTGAATGAAATGTTTTCATTTGAAGCCAGGCATAAGTTACTGGTAGATGATGTAAATGGAAGTGTGGAAAATTTCAGTGAGGCTGCATGGGAGCCAAGGACAAGATCAGCATTAACTAGAGAAACCCCCAGGTAGAGCCATTAGGGGGCTATTTTATAGTATTAATTCATCCTGTCCTTGGAAACTGTTCACCTGGATCTCATTCACCTTTTGTGCCTTTCTGTTGCTCCCACAGAGGTGGATCAGCAGCAAATCAGCAAACTCATTGATAGATCATTAAGGAAAGTGCAACTCCCCACCACAGAACTGGAGAAATGTAAATGGTTCTGGTCCATAACAAGGATACAGAGGCATTGATGACAAGGTGATACCTTGACAGAAAAGCTGTTATTATAAGGAAAGAGTGAACTGTCTTTGACTTTATTCTTCAGAAAAAGGACAAGGGGTGAACTGATTGAGGTCTTTAAGATGGTGAAAAAGAGTGGATAAGGCAGATGTGGAGAAAGGGTTTCCATTTGCAAGGCAGTCAGAATGAGAGGGCATAAATGCAAGAAGGTTATTGATTAATTCTGTAGTCAGTTCAGGAGAAACTGTTTTACCCACTGAATGGAAGAAAAGTGGAATGAATTTCACAAAGAGCAATTGAGACAAAAAATTATTTAAGGGAAACATTAAAAAAATGAGAGAGAAAGGATTAGAAGGACCTACTGATAAGGTTGGGTGAACCAGTGTGGGAAGAGGCTCATGTGGACCATAAACACAAGTATATGGTATTTGGGCTGAATGGTCCAGGTCTGTGCACAGACCAATCCTCACCCAATTTGAATAATCTGATGGAAGGTCATGTGAGTTAGTGCTTTCCTGACCCAATTCCTTCCACCAAAGATTTCATGATCTGCAAAAGTCATTAACACTGAAGGCTCTGATGCAAAACCTGAGTGTCTAGAATGTATCCTCTATCTGCTAGAGCTAATCATGTTAGTAATGTTAGTGATACAGCACAGACCCATGCCATTTGGCCCATAATGTTGATGCTAGCTCTTTGCTGGTACAAATAATTAGTCTCAAACATCTGCTCTTTCTCAACGGCTCTGCAGATTTTTCCTTTTTTTAGAATCGTAGAATCATCGAATCATACAATGTGGAAACAGGCCATTCGGTCCAACGCATCCACACTGTCCAGTGCTCACCATTTTCTGTTATCCCTATCGCACTGCAGTTAGTCCATAGCCCTCTATGCCTAAGTGATTTATGTGTTCATCTGGACACTTCTTAAATGTCCCAGCTTCAACCACTCCCGTAAGCAGTGCGTTCCAGGTACTTATCACTCTCTGGTTGAAAAAGGTCCCCCTCGTATCTCCTCCAACTCTTTTCCCACTAACCCTAAATCCTGTAGCTTTATCTACCTCTAAGATAGGGAAAAGTTTTCTGCAGTCTACCCTAGCCCTTTCCTCATAATTTTATAAATCATGCCCCCTCTTAATCTCCTCTGCTCAAGGGAGAAAATAATAGTCTAATCCTATTCCTACAACTTGGATGAGAAGGTCAGGTTCTTCTTGTGTGGAGGTGAAGAAACGATCAACATTAAAAAGGCAAGGAAATGCTGGAAATACTCATCAGGGCACGGAGAAAAAGAGTTAATGCTTCAGGTCAATGACCTCGCATCCAAATTTTTCCTCAGTAATGACAAAAAAAAAGGCTGAAACTTTAGCTCCAATCTCTGTTCATAACTGAACTGCTCTATCCCAGGCAACATCCTGGTGATTCTCCTCTGCATCCTCTCCAGTGCTATCACATCCTTCCTATAACATGGTGCCCAGAACTGCACATAGATGAGGTCTTATTCTCATGTCTGTTCAGAAAATGTTCACTTGTTCCTTTAGATTAGACATCAGTGGAAAAATGACAGATGGTGAAGAAGAAATTGTCCATTGTGTTCTGCCAGCTGCTGCTTCAATGATTTTTAAAGCTTAAAATTAAATTTATTTCCTCGTCTTATCATCCATGTGGATAAGGGTGTATGAGTTAATTGGTCAAGAAGATCCATTTGGAGTAAAATCCATCATGACCAAGCTTCTTTAGAATTTGCTCCCCGCTCTGTTCCACGTGAATACTTCCAGAACCTGAAAATAACAACAACCACATTCACATGTAGCAGCTTAGCATAGTATAAACATCCAAGCATCTTCATGGCACCATTACCAGTCAAGATTTGACATTGTAGAATGTAATGACATTAGGCCAGAGTATTAAAGATGGGTCAAAGCAATGGGTATTAATAAGCATCATCCAGGGAAAAGAGCTAGAAATTTATTGGAAGAGATTTCTAGAACTTACATTCCTGGCAGCTGAAGGCATGACTGACCATGTTGAAGGAATTGAATGTGGCAACTAACAAGAGGCCAGAATTGAGGAAATGGCAATGCACAAATACTTCTCTGAATCTTCCCAACATATTCCAAGGAGGAGTCTAATCCTATTCTTACAACTTGGATGAAAAGGTCAGGTTCTTAGGACTTCCTGAGGTTTGGCTGGGTGGGTGGAGGTGAAGAAACAATCAGCATTAAAAAGGCAAGGAAATGCTGGAGATACTCATCCGGGCATGGAGAGAAAGAGTTAATGCTTCAGGTCGATGACCTTTCATCCAAACTCTTCCTCGTTTAGTCATGGAGTCATACAGCATGGAAACAGGCCCTTCGGCCCAACTGGTCCATGCCAACCCAGATTCCCAGATAGGCTAAGCCCATTTGCCCACATTTGTCCCATATTCCTATAAATATTTCCCTTTCATGTACCCCCCCAACACTCTACGCAAAAGATGTATTTCACTGTGATGTACATGTGACTAATAAAGATATCTTAATCTTATCTATCTTACCTGTCCGAGTACATTTTAAATGTTGTTAATGTACCTACCTCAACCATTTCCTCTGGCAGATCATTCCATATACTGACCACCCGCTGGCTGAAAAAGTTGCCCCTCAGGTTCCTATTAAATCTCTCCCCTCTTACCTTAAACCTATGTCCTCTAGTTCTTGATTCCCCAACCCTGGGAAAAAGACTGTACGCATTCACCCTTTCTATGCTTCGCATAATTTCATACATCTCTATAAGATCACCCCTCATTCTCCTATGCTCCAATGGAAAAAGTCCCAACCTGCTCAACCTCTCTCCATAACTCAGTCCCTTGAGTCCTGGCAACATCCTCGTAAATCTCCCCTGCACGCTTTCCAGCTTAATGGCATCTTTCCTATAGCAGGGTGACAAAAACTGAACACGATATTCCAAATGCAGCCTCCAAATCTGTGACAAAGAAAGCTGAACTGTTAACACTGTCTCCATTGATGCTGCCTGACCTGCTAGGTGTTTGCAATATCCTCTGTGTTTTGCTCTTGTGTTGAACTACCACGTGCAGTTGCCATTTCTGTAGTATCAGGTGGTTCTACCCAAAGTATAAATGTGTGTCCGTTGGTTGAGAGCAGGGCTGGACCTTGCAGTTATGTTTTCCTCCATCAGTCAGAGAAACTGCTGCAGCTTGTTGGTTTCACTCTGAAACCTGAAGATTGGCATTGAATTCATTTCATGGACTGGTGGAGCCTGTCCACTATTCAAGATCAGAGTTACTCCTGTGGCTTGTCAACTTTCCCTCCCAATCCCCATGTTCTTGATACCCTAAGATCTATTCATCATATTTTTAGATATGCTCAGTGATTAAGCATTCTCAGCCCTCTGAGGTCAAGAACTTCTGAGACTCCACAGCCCTTTGAGTAAAGAACTTTCTCATCTCAATCCTAAACAGCCAAGCCCATAAGTTGAGAGAAAGCCATCTATTTCTAGATTCTCCATCCAGGAGAAACAACCTCTCAGTATCTCCCATCTTGTACATGTCAGTAAGATCACCTCTTACTTTTTTCCAAGCACCAGAGTATTGCTTAGTTTTATTCAATCTTTCCTCATGGGACAAACCCCTCGTCACAGGAATTAAGTGACACAAAGACAGTATATCATTCCTTCGGTACATACGTTAAAACCGTGCACAGCACTCCAGGTGTGGTCTCACGAAATGCTGTATATTTGCAACAAGACTTCCTCACTTAATCCTTTGCACTAAAGTCCATTTGCTTTCAAACCACAGCTGTCAGCTAATGGACAGCGGCAAGGCTTTTATTACCATATTGGAACCTTTGAGGGTCATTGTGGAAATGGTGACTGAAATCAGGTAACTTGGCATTGACCAGACCTAGGTATTTGTTGTCTGTGTGGCCAGATGTTTTGGGATGGGAGCAGTGGGGGCGGAGGGAGAAATGCGAGTGGGAAATCAATATTAATTGAAAATCAATTAAGAGTTACCTGCAGTTTTATTTTACATTCTTTCAAATTGATCTCAAAATGTTGTTAAACAGTTTATGGAAGCACCTGTTACTGTGTTCTGTTACGGTTGATCTCCCATGTAGTTCAATGCACATGGAACTGTGTGCTTTTCCAACATAAAACTGAAATTCCCAATGAAAATCAAAAAGACTGCAGACGATGGAAATCTGACCAAAAAACAGAACATGCTGGAAACCCCCAGCAAGTCAGGAAGCATGTGTGGAAAGAAAAACAGTTACAATTCATCTGCCTGAAATCTGATTGTTTTCAGCATGCTATGTTTTTATTTGAGATTCCCAATGCTTGTTATGGTAGAGCTTGCTACTTCGTTCCTTCTTATCAAAGACTTGTTCATTTCTGAAAGACTGAATTTACCAAGAGACGTTTAGCTTATTGTCAGCTTTATATCAAACTTAGAATCATAGAGTCCTACAGCACGGAAACAGGTCCTGAGTCCGCAGCAAACACCCATCTTACACTAATCCTATTTTTTTCTCTTCATGTTCCAATCAATTTCCCCTGGATTCTACCACTCACTTACACACCAGGGGCAACTTACATTGGCCAATTAACCTACTATTGCACGTCTTTAGGATATGTGAGGAAACAGGAGCACATGAAAGAAACCCATGTGGTCACATGAAGAACGTGTAGACTTCACATAAACAGCACAGCTCCTGAGGTTCAGGTTGAAACCAGGTCGCTAGAGCTCTGAGGCAGCTATGCCACTACACTGCCAAATTTCTATGATATTTTATCAATTTCCATTTATTGATAAGTGATAAAATTTGTTTGCCTCTTAACTGGAAAAGTTTGATATGGGAAAGTTTTTGATTGGGGAGGGCTAATTACAATGGTATTAGGCAGAAACTTGGGAGAGTAAATTGGGAACAGATGCTCTCAGGGAAATTCACAGCAGAAACATAGAGGTTGTTTAGGAATGACTTACATGGGGTCTGGATAGGTTTGTCCCACTGAGACATGGAAAGGATGGCAGGGTAAAGGAACCATGGTTGACAAGAGAGGTGAAACATTTAGTCAAGAGGAAGAAGGAAGCATAATTAAGGTTTAGGAAGCAAAAATCAGGCAGGGCTCTTGAGAATTATAAGGTAGCCAGGAAGGAGCTTAAGAAGGGACTTAGGAGAGCTAGAGGGGACATAAGAAGGCCTTGGCGAGTAGAATTAAGGAAAACCCCAAGGCTTTCTACACATATGTGGTGGATGACTAGAGTGAGGGTAGGACTGCTCAGGGATAAAGGGGGAAACTTGTGCCTGGAGATGGGGAGGTTCTTAATGAATATTTTTCTTCAGTGTTCACTTTGACAAATGCGAGGTCAGCGTAGAGCAGCCTAATGTGCTGGAGCATATTGAGCTTAAGAAAGAGGTAGTGTTGGAGCTACTGAAAAACATCTCTGGGGGCCAGACAGGATGTACCCCCAGGTCACTACGAGAAGCGAGAGAAGAGATTGCTGGGGTGTTGACGATGATATTTGCATCCTCACTGGCCACAGAAGTGGTACCAGAGGATTGGAGGATGGCTAATGTTGTTCCCTTGTTTAAGAAAGGTAATAGGGATAATCCTGGGAATTATAGACCATTGAGGCTTATGTCAGTGGTAGGCAAGCTATTGGAGAGGATTCTTAGGGAAAGAATTGATGAACATTTGAAGAAGCATAGTCTTATTAGGGGCAGTCAGCTTGGCTTTGTGAAGGGCAGGTCATTCCTCACGAACTTAATTGAGTTTTTTGAGGAGGTGACAAAACAAATTGATGAAAATAGAGTGGTAGATGTGGTGTATATGGACTTTAATAAGGTGGTTATGGACTTTGGTAAGGTTTCCCATGGTAGGCTCATCCAGAAAGTAATGAGGCATGGGATCAATGGAAACTTGGCTGTATGGATTTGGAATTGGCTTGCCCACAGAAGGCTGAGTGCGGTAGTAGATGGAGGGTATTCTGCCTGGAGGTCAGTGACTAGTGGTGTTCCACAGGGATCTGTTCTAGGATCCCTGGTCTTTGTGATTTTTATAAATGACTTGGATGAGGAAGTGGAGGGGTGAGTTAGTAATTTTGCAGATGACACAAAGGCTGGAGGTGTTGTGGACAGTGTAGTAAGTTGTCGTAGGTTACAACAGGATGTAGACAGAATGCAGAGTTGGGTGGAGAAGTGGCAGATGGAATTCAATCCAGAGAAGTGTGAAGTGATACACTTTGGAAGAATGAACTTGAAGGTGGAGTACAAGGTTAATGGCAAGATTCTGAGCAGTGTGGAGGAACAGAGGGATCTTGGGGTCCAAGTCCATAGATCCCTCAAAGTTTCTGCCCAAGTTGATAGGAGTTTAAGAAGGCTTCTGGTGCTGGCCTTCATTAGTCAGGGGGATTGAGTTAAAGAGCCGCAAGGGGATGTTGCAGCTCTATAATGCTCTGGTTACATCACACTTAGAGTATTGTGTTCAGTTCTGGTCACCTCATTATAGGAAGGATGTGGAAGCTTTAGAGAGAGTGCAGAGGAGATTTACCAAGATGCTGCCTGGATTGGAGAGCATGTCTTATGAGGAAAGGTTGAGTGAGCTAGGGCATTTCTCTTTGGACCTGACTTGATAGAGGTGTATAAGATTATGAGGGACCTAGACAGAGTGGACAGCCAGCATCTTTTCCCCAGGGCAGCAATGGCCAATACCAGAGGACATCAGTTTAAGGTCAGAGGAGGAAAGTTTAGGGGAGATGTCAGAGGTAGGTTTTTTACACAGAGAGTGGCAGGTGCCTGGAATGCACTGCTGGAGGTGGTGGTAGAGGCTGATATTTATGATATTAAATAGGGACATTTAAGAGTCTTTTAAATAGGCACATGGATGTAATAAAAATGGAGGGTTATTGGCTGTATAGGAGGGAAAGGTGAGATTGATCATGGGGTAGGTTTATATAGGTCAGCACAACATTGTGGGCCGAAGGGCCCATACTGTGCTGTAATGTTCTATGGAAAAGCACCACACAGGAGTTCTGCTTGCAGGGTGCTAAGTCACCAAGCTTATAGAGAGTAGGAGATAAGCCCTGATACATTAAGTAGAAGTTGTATGTTGGAGAATGGCTGCAGAGAATAAGAGTAGAAGGAGATAGGAAGTGGGAAGAAATTCCATGGCCTTGAGATTCCAGGAAAGAATGAGATATATATAAACATTCAATTCCAACATATATGGGCTAAATGAGGGCAAATGGGACTAGCTTAGATGGGCATCTTGGTTGGCATGGATGAGTTGGGTTGAAGGGCCTGTTTCCATGCTGTATAACTCTATGACTCTAGAACCATAATTTATAGTGGCAACACCAACCATGAAGCAACCATTTACTCTAATCCCTTTTTATTTTCCCCATATTCCCATCAACTGCACCCCCCCCCCCGCCCAGATTCTTCCTCTCACCTACACACTAGGGACAATTTACAGTGGAGAATTAACCTTCCAATGTGCATGTCTTTGGGAAAAGAGAGGAAACCAGAGCACCCGATGGAAGTCCCCGTAGTCATTGGGAGAACATGTCAACTCAGGTCGCTGGATCTATGAGACAGTGACTGTACTAGATGCCCCATTGTGCCGTCCACATTAGTTTTGTCTTTTGGTGAAACTAACGCAAATCACCCCATTCTGGGAACTTCCTTAACGTTAGAGACTACAGGGTTGAATTTGTCAATAGTCGCTTGCACTGAACGCACAATGTAGCAGCATTTGTGCACTGGAGATTTCTGAAATTTGATAACATTATACTCAGTGATGGTACAAGTACCATCTGAAACAGCATCGTGTTGTGCATTGAACTCGTGGTCAAAATGTATTCTCTTTTTACAGATTACCAATAAGACTGTTTTACATAGTTAGCAATGTTTACTCTTTGTTGGTTCACAGCAGCATTGGATATTTCAAAATCTAGTTGAATATATTAATGCAGCATTTTATATTATGTAGTATCCCATGTTCAAATCCTAAATCTTTCATCAAGGTAAATGTTTTTTTGGGAAAGTTGGTGCTTAAAAATTTAAATTTCTGATATGATGTGCAAGATTAGTTTGCACTAATTAGGAAAGAACTTGCATTTCACTCTGTTGCATATCTTCTACATCCAATGTTCCTGGAACCCCATGTAACCAGACGCACCAAGTGATGTGGAACAATTAAACAACAAAAATGTCAGTAGAAAAACCTACATTCCCTGCCAGAATAGTTTAGCTTTATAAACATCCTAAATAATGCACATCCCCATATAATCTCATTTAATTTTCTCATGATCATTTTTAGTTGACCCAAGGTACTTGTAAGAGGAGCTGATTGGAAGAAAGAAACACTTGAATAAGTTCGAGCAATATCCTTTAACCAAAGCTTTAGTTATAGAATTAATGTTTCAATTGGGCTATATTCCACACTTGAAATTGAAACTTTATGGTAAGTTTAATTATTTTCTGTTTGTTAATAGACAAAGACTGACTATTGATGCGTCTTATCTTTTATATCTATTCCATTTGCGGCTAATTGTTTTTATGATTGGTGGAGAATTTAGGTTATTCATCATGTCTTAAGCAGCGACTGATCCCAATTCTCCTGCCATTAAACTTGCAGTTTGACAAGAATATAATGTGCTGCTGTTTGCACTCTCAAATGGTCAAAGGTGATGGCTCATTTGGGACCTTTAACTCAACAGCTATTAATGAACTCCTATTATTGATATTATATTTTCCTCCCCCACTCCTTCCTCCCAACAGCCCCCTGAGTGTAGAGAAAGGCGTGGAATTGATGGAAGATTTGGCACATCTTCTGAAGTTGCAGATGAACGTCTTCAGCGATGTCAAGTATGTATAGTATTTCTTTTCTTATATTGTCTGGGGAGGGTTTATGTACAAATAATGTTTCTTTAGGATGTTGGAAAGGTACAAGGTATATGGTGGCAGTAATTAAGACAGCAAATCGCCGGTCAACCTGAGAAAATGCTTGTTCAGTCTGGGAACTTCCTTTCATCTAATGAAACGGAAAATGGATATTACCTATTGGTTTCTGCTCAGTCTCTGATGCCTTTGCCAATTCTAAATCTGGTTGAGGTGCTTTTGAAATTATTCATGGAGTCTGTGTCCACTTTGTTATGGGTCAGCTTGCTCTATTGTTTAATAATTGCCCGAGGACACAAACCCACTGGCTCACCCTTTATAAACTTCTGCATGGTTCCCAGATTCTCGGTCTGGAATTGTACACAATAGTCTGTGTTGTATCCTCCAACTCCATGCAGGAGCCACAGCTGTTCACTTTGCAGTAATGTTAATATTCCTTGCACCGGTATTCACCACCTTGCACTTTATCTCCAATTGGCATCAATATCTACGTAGTCCAGATCCCACTGAATAATTAATATCTAGCTTCACTATGTAGATAGTATAAATACAGATCAGTATAAATACCAGTTTTGCTAATGGCTCCCACACATTTGAATAACTTGTGTATATTTTGACAGGTATCTGTCCCAAGCAGTAATCCTTTGGCAATTGTGGCATCTTCCAGTTGTAATAACATCCATTTGCAAATCTGTTCCCCACACCCCTCCCCCTATCTTGCTCCCATCAGGCTATACCATCATTGGCTGTCTTCCATGACTTCCAATGGAAAAGGGAAGCGGGTGATGTTTAATGCAAGTTGTTCCAGGTTTGCTCCAGTGCTGAATATCAGTTTTCAAAGTTCTGCTTATCAGTTGTGTTTCAATCAGTCAACTCTTTTAAAGGTAATCCCAGTCTTTGCTTTCTACACACCTTAAACCCCTTTTAACATTTTGATTACTGCTGAGGTTAAACCAGTCAGCAAACCATTTCCATAACTGTGTCTCTGCTGGATTAAAATGAAATTTACCCATTCCACATTCATTGCTTTCAACAGTCAATCTCTCCAAGCTCCTGAATATTGCTGCCAGGAACATCTGCTTGTGCACAGAGTTACAGCTCTCCTCGTATAGTCCTGGCACTCTTAATGATTCCACAGCTGTCAGAAAATATTATTTCATTAGTGCTTCAGTCTGAAGTGTCATAAGTAGTATTTATGCATCTTTGAGTGGAAGCAGTTCGAAACACACAAGGGTTATTTTTAATTTCAGTGAGATAGAATGGATCAGATGCATAGAAACATAGTTTCTTTTAAACTTTAATTGTATTGCTTTAGTAAATAACTTAAGTTCAGGTTGCGGATAAGCACCAGGGTAAAATGAATGAGTGAGATGAAACAAATTGTGTAGTATTCAGTCTTATGGATGTCAGCTGTAGGTTGAAAGGAGTATTGAGAGGCATGCTTTTTATTCGGATTTAAATGTTGATCAGTTATGGGCTGGTTTTGTTGTGTTACAGTGGAAGGTTGATGGCATAACTGGAATGAAACATGGCTATTCCCAATCAATTGTTTTCTTACACTTTTTTCCAACCAATCTCTAGATATTGCTAGTCTGATATAGTCGTGGGTGCCAAAGAGAATAAGAAATGTTGGCATGCGCTATTTAGAGAGATCCTTTTGAATTAGCCACAGAACTGCAGTTTAGCAGAACTAAATGTTGATTTGTGTGTGTGGGAGACCTAAATCATAACCCACTCCTATTGGTGAAATTCCATAGCATATTTCCCAAACTGAATGCTTTACAGCAAGTGCATTACTTTTGAATCATGGTTGATGTTGTATTGTAGGAAATGCACCTCCACTTTGGAGATAGTGAAATCCCAGAAACGGCAAAATACAACTGACTACAGAATCTCTTCTAATAATATTGGTTCAGGAATAAGTAGTGATTAGACACAGGAAAGAATTCCCCTTTTCTAAAAATCCTTTGCATTCACCTGTAGGAACAGGAGAACCAGATTAAAAGATAGCATCTTCCAGAGTATAGAACTGGAGTGTCAGTCGAGAATTTGTGCTCGGGTTTCAGGAGTGGAGCTTGAACCCACAACTTGTGACTTGGTGGCAAGCTACACACAGACCCAAGGTTAACAGTAATGCTTGGGAAATTGAAGTCAGGTTGGTCTGCAGTTTTTTTCCCCCATATATTTGTGGCAAGGGCCTTTGCAGCAAAGAAAATTTAGTTCTTGCTGAGTGAAAGACAATGGTGATAATTTCAACTTTGTGCAACAACAATTCGGCAGCCTGGTTTTTCACTCCCTCAGATTTCCCTTTTACATTAAAGTCAATGAAAATACAAATCAGAAGAGACATGAATTGGGCTCAGCTTCCCCTTTGAGCTGGAGTCAAATTAGCAGTGTGTGTACTTCAGGAAAAAAGACGAGCCAGTTTCGTACAAAGGCAATGTGCGGACAAATTCAGAATTCAACGGGGAAGTGACGTTGCAGGAAATAAAATGAATTGAGCAATGGCAGTGCAAAGCCGACAAAAAAGAACTGTTGAGAATATTTGCAGGGATAGATTTACTCTGTAGCTGCTTAGTATCACAAAGTTGCCAAACAAATTGTGGGATGACTATGCCAGGGATAAAAAATGAGATTTATCTTTTCTCCATGCCAGCTCCAATGGCACACAAAGTGCAAGAAATCTGTAGGTCTCAGTGACTTTTGCCTTTGTTCCTCTCTGTATTATGACCAAAGACTGGATGAGAATTGCTCTTTCGATAGGAAAATACCCCGGATACTGGAAATCTGAAAGAAAAAACAGAAAACGTTGGAAGTGTTCGGCAGGTCAGACAACACCTGTGCAAAGAAAAACGGATCATTCGTGCTGATGAAGGTCATTGAGTAATAGAGACAAACAGCACAGAATCGGGCCTTTGGTCCACTGAGTCTGCATTGATCATCAACTACCCATCTACAGCAATCCTACATTTTTCCCATATTTCTATCTTCCCCACATTTTCATCAGATCTCCAAATTCTACTGCTCATTTGCACACTTCACATTTACTTTGGCCACCTAACCTACTGACCTGCATGTCTTTGGAATGTGGATGGAAACCAGTGCACCGGGAAGAAATCCACACAAACACAGGGAAAATGTGCAAACTCCAGATAGGACCTGAAGTCAGGACTGAAGCCAGGTCTCTTGCGCTATGAGGCAGCAACTCTGCTAGCTGTACTTCTGTGCTGCCATTGACTTGAAACATTAATTTCTCCATAAGAACTTTAATTTGATTGATAGAACAAGTTTAGTAAAATTGGGTTTAATTCTTAGCATGATACTGAACTAGGAGAGGTTCTGCCTGAGTGTACATTGATTTGAAACTCAAAAGTGGCAGTCAGTAGAATGTAAGATAGAAGCCCTTGGAGCCTGCTCCACTATTCAATACAATCATGACTGATCTAACCATTGGCCTCCACTCCATTTTCCTACCTGGCCCCCATTAATTTAGTATAAAAGTTGAAAATACTGGCAGTACTCAACTGGTCAGGCAACAGCTGTGGAAGGAAGTAATGGTTAATGACGTTTCACTAAAACTCAAACCTTAACTCCCCTATCATACAAAAATCTCTTTCTTAGCCTTGAGTACTTAAAAGCTTGGCATCCACTGCTGTCTGGAACAGAGAATTCCAAAGACTGTCAACCATCGGAGTGATAGAATTCATCGTCATCTCAATCTTAAATGGCTGACCTTTTTATTCAGAGACTGCCTCTGCAGTAATAGACTGTCCTACCATGGAAAATGTTCTTGCAGCTTCCTCCTTGATAAGCCCCCTCAGAATCTTACATAAGTTTTTATATAACTGTTGACTCCCTCAGCATACAATGCCAGATAAAGGTCAAAATACTTCTCAGAATTTTTTTGAACAGGCAGCAAGAGGGGTTGATGGGAGCACTGCATTTGATCCAATTTCAGGGATTTTTAGCTAGGATTTTTCCCCAAGGTGCCACATGGCCAGATAGTCAAAAAGGTAAAAGGTTGTGGGATCCAACAGGGAGTGATTCAAGAGTGGTGGGAAGCAAGGAGTAATGGTTTTTTAGAGTAATGATTCAGACAGGTGTAGGGGACATGAGAAAAAAGCTTGAACCCTGAGAAATATGAGGTATTGTATTTGGACAGCTGCAACAAGGCAAGGAAATATACAACAAATGGGAGGATATTGAGTGGTGTGGAGGAACAGAAGGACCTTTGAATGTGTGTCCACAGATCCTTAAAGAAAGCAGGGCAGCTCAATAAAATGTTTGAGCCTGCAGGATTTCCTTTATTAGCTGAGATATGCAACATGAAGGGGAGGATTATGCATCACAGAAGATTTGGAAAGACTTTGCCAGGACTGGAGAATTTTAGCCATGAGGAAATATCAGAAAGACTGCTGTTGTTTTCTTTGGTACAAAATAGTCTGAGGGGGGATTTAATTGACATAATGATTTTTTTTTAAAAGACTGAGAAGCCTAGATGGAGGAAATATGCCTATTTCCCTTGGCAGGGAAGTCAAGAGTCAAGGAGCATAGATTTAAAGTAATCGGTAGAAGGCAGATGAGAATATTTTCCATCCAGGGAGTGGTACGGGTCTAGACATCTCAGCTTGAAAGGGCAGTAGAGGCAGAAACCCTCAAAACATTTAAAGAGTACTTGGATGGGCAGAAGATACAAAAGCTTGAGAGCATGTACCACCAGGCTCAAGGGCAACTTCTATCTTGCTGTTATCAGACTCTTGAATGGAACTCTTGTACTCTAAAAGTTGAACTCTTAATCTCCCAATCTACCTCGTCGTAGCCCTTGCACTTTATTTGTCTACCTGCACAGCACTTTCTCTGTAAAATTATATTCTACATTCTGTTTTCCTTTTACTACCATGGCATGATCTGCCTGGATGGCATGCAAGCTAAAGCTTCTGACTATATCTCAGTACATATGACAATAATAAACCAACCACTTCCAATTCCACTTCCAATGTGCATTTGAAGAGCCAAGATCCGCAGAGCAACAGACCTAGGGATTGTTGGGTAGCTCTTTTCTTGACCAACACGGGTACAATGGGCTGAATAGTCTCCT